>NC_046981.1:12221532-12581532 GCF_009769545.1 Cyclopterus lumpus | reverse complement strand
GTTAGTATGAGCTCATCGAGGGTTTACCCAAACGAAAACACAGGTGGTACTCACAGTCGAGGCAGGTTGGCACGGAGACGTCTTTTGGGCTTGGAGAAGGGGATGGTGCCGTTTCAGGAGCAGGTCCTGGAAGTAAAAGCACAGCACATCTAGCTCGCGGCCACATTGGTAGCTTTTGTCCTGCATGGTTAAAACCATATGCAAAGACTTTGGTAAAAGCCAGTGTCCTACCTTGAACCCTGATGGCTAGGTTCTGATTGTACATCCCCCCTTCTTGGGAGAACGTACACTGCCAGGTCCCCGCATCAGAGAGGGTTACAGACTCGAGCGACCCCGAGTGTGGACTTCCATCTGGTCTCGTCCACCTCACTGTAGAGTCTCGGTCCAGACCTTTCACCTGACAGTGGAGCGTGACCTCACTCCCCAGCTGGAGGTCAGCGGAGGGGCTGGCCCAGACTGACAGAGAGGGACAACAGACGGGGGGCGAGGATACGGTGAGAACCACAAAGAGAGAGGGGAGGCCATGCTGGATGGAGGACTTCATCCAGCTCATCGGGAACGTGACCCACCCTTATGACATCATGTTTAGTTTAGTTTATTAACTGGATCCGTGAAGACGTATCACTTTCTCTGCACAAATGGTCACATCTTTGCAGACTACAACATCTGCATTTGAGGGATGTTCAATCATGAAATTAAAGGGGCTCTCCATCAATTATACACTAGTCAGTTTGTGAAAATTATTGTATAATAGGGAGCTTTCTAAGGTTTGAATAAATAACCCTATAGGTCTATGTTACAAACTGAGGGTTGTCTTTAAGATGTAGAAGTTTACCAGACAGGTAGGGTCTAGTGAAAGACATTCTCTAGTACTATGAGTAATGTAGGCAGTGTTTTGGGACTTTGGGCCGTCTCTTTTAAATCCCCCAATGTTTATAAAGATGCAATTGTAAATTACCCCTTTAAGGCATTAAACAAAAAACAAAAAAAGATATATATATATATATTTATACATATGAAAAGGGACATATATTATATGTGTGTACATAATCTTTTGAATTAAATGCCTACATTTCTTTTCAAATCAATTCGTCAAAGGTTACTTTATTCGTCCAGTAAATGTGCTGAAGTAATTCTAATAAGTAAACAGTCGTTAAAAAAGTCAGAACCCTTATTAAATTGTACTTCTCTTTGTTCACTCACTTATTCCACAATACAATGAGTATCAATAAAAAGACATATATATCATGCACTTACTTTTTCCCCTCATTGTAACAATGAGACATTTTTTATGTCTACCGCTCACCTGAGACCACAAGGAGTGTGTGTTCTTGACGACTCCCATCTGCATTACAAACAAACTTTCCGGCATCTCCTTCCTTCACTGGAGAGATCTCTAGCTTTGTTTGCGATCTCACCTTTGACCTTAAGGCAACATCACCTGTACCTATAGCAGAACACGCATGTCGTGTAATTAACAACTGTGACGCTCTTAAAACTCTTTTCAAACAAGTTGTCTCAAGTCTGTCTGTACCTTTGCGAGAGATGCCGGACTTCCCAGAAATACTACGCAGCAGGTCTGCTCCATGTTGCCACTCCAGGATGTCAGTGAAGGAGCTAACCCCACACTCCAAGGTGGCCCTGTGCCCTGGATGAGTGAGGATCACTTTGGCTGCAGCAGGAAGTGCAGCAAGCACTGAAGAGAGAGGATCACATTCATGAAGCACATGAATAGATTCACAGGAGAGTACCACAAACTCTGCGTATTCAGACAAGGACCAAATGTTATTGCAATATATGTTATTAATTTGCATTGGAGATACTAGAGTGAGTATGAAGTTAAAGGGCAATTTATCAGGTTTAATCTGGGAGTATTTCTCTTAGTCTCATAAACAGAGATATATGTTACTGGCTACTCGTTACATTTTTTATTTTGAAGAATTAATTAGAATGATTTTCTAGTTGAAGTATTTTAACTCACCAAACCACACGATTGTCTTCATTTTAAAAGTTGGATCTAAGTGGAAAAAGTAAGACAAATGTACATTACAGTGAAGACGAAAGTATTTAAGGAAAAAACAATTGAATGCAGTGGTTCATGACACCACACACAGCTCCTGTTTGAGACGAGCACTTCACCAAAAAGCATGTCATCCCTAACCACCGAGCGAGCGCTCTACTTCCTTCCTCTCTCTACCTCTTGTATGAAAATATCAATCTTTGTAGACTTGCATTAAAAAACAAAAAAAAAAGGAAAGTTCCGACGTGCGTTTTGGCTCTTTGGCATTTAATTAACACTCAATAATGCGTCAAGATGCTTCGCTGGAGACCAAATCTGGTCTGATGGTACATCAGAAATAAGAAGTGTTATAAAATAAATGTGCAGCTTTATTACTATTAAGGCAAACAAATCAAACATTATTATCATCAAAGTTCTTTTTTTTCTTTGCCGTTTCATGAATTTTAAAAGGTTTAATAATTAATTTCTGCAAGCTTGGATAATGATTTTTTTCTGCCCAGATAATTCATATATAATTTTGATAATTATACAACTAAAAACTCTTCTTTGACATATTATCAATATATTTTGACTCACTGGCCAAACAATAGTCTCAATTTTAGAAAAGAATCGTTCACCTTAAAATTGGATCGACCTTAATAGATTTGAGGCTTTTGCGCATTTTTCTTCTCCACATTTAATCTTGGCTCCGACCCTCGTTTCTAAACAAAGTTTTGATTAGAGATATAAGAGGAGACACAAAAGCAACCTATATACCGATTTTTACTAATGTCGTTAATCCGTTGCGTTAAGTTTGAATTACATTACGTTAGAAAAGGAAGTTTCAGAATGGTCACATTAAATCCAATACTTGCCTTTAACAATATAAAACTTGATTTCATCATCTAGTCTGTGATCTTACCTTAATTTTGAAGCAGTTACTGAAAGCCAAAATCTTTCCTCATCCTCTCTCTGCTTCACTTCATCGAAAACAAAAGCGCAAGGATGCAAAACCTGTAGAAGGCGGAAGACTTCTCAGAAGAAAGGTGCAGTGGAGCTGCAGGCCGAGCCAGCCGGCGCTTTGTGGGTTCAGCTCTTCGTGCCGCCGCTGCCTCGGAAACTAGGCCAGGGATTCTGTACATAGTAGTTTTTACCCGAAGCTGAGAAAACAATGGTGTACAAATAACCTAAATGACAGAGGCATTAACTATTTCAATCTCAGACAATTCAGTTATCATGATGCCAAAATCACATGGAAAAACCAAATACAGAAGGGAAACAAGCTCAAAGTAACTCCATGACGACTAGTTAAAAAAGAAAAAAAAAAAAGGCAGAATGACAGAAAGACAATTCTTTATTTGTTACAGCAGAAGTAACAAATAATTTGTTTGCAAAATAAAACAATAAAACAAAAATCAGCCAGATATCACCCTCACCAAACTTTAAAGAAATAACTGTTTTTATTTTTATTTCCTTTTTGTAACACACATTTGAGCCGTTATTCACTTGTTTGATTAACTGATATTTCCTCTCATCGTGGATGTTTAACAGTTTTCGAAAACAACACGTTTACTTCCTCACTGAAACGGGGAGAGGAGAAATGAGTAAAATGGTGACACCAAACTGCAAACATCCAATAAAAGAGAGGGCCGGAAGCAACATATGTTGATGGGGTGGGGCAGTGACTACTGATGGCAGTGGAATCAACAGTCAGGACATGGATTGAGGTGATAGTTAAGCAGGGAGTGACTGGATTCAGCAACCCTCTCATGTTCGGGGGCCTGTTCCATGAAACTTTGTGAATTATCTGGAGTCAAACTTGGAGCACGCGTTTTAACCAACTTTACTCAACATAGTTGTCCAGGTAAGTAACTGAATATGCTTCTCTGAACAGGCCCATGGATTGTAATCAATGGATAAAAAGGAAAAACCTCCTTCCCAAACACCTCGTCTGTACATCCGCACCAATGTATTCAACTGTGTATATATGCAATCTGAGAGATTTATTTACACTTAAGTCAGTTGTGAAGCATGCCAGGGCATTTTTTTAAGAGCTTGGTGGGGTGTGACTATAAATGCTGTCTTGTGTGTTTGTGTTAGCGTCCACATTTCTTCTTCACCCTCGGATCCAACGATCCGCGTCTCATTCAGCCACTCTCCGGTAGAAGTAGAGGTATCCCAGGTCTTTGGGAGGTTTCTCTGAAGCGCAGACCTTCTGATCGTTGAAGATGACCCACCTGTGAAACAGAGAGAACGTTCACGAAGAGCTACTTGATCACAGACAGGTTACTGATTGGATTATGGGTACAAAGGGGCTTTTTAAATCTTATTTGAGAATAAAATATCCACCACTTGGGTAAAGTGACAATTGCTTTTCCCAAATTGCCAACAACATAATATTAAAAACATATAAAAGGTCATTTTTTTAGGAATCTTGGGTCATTTATTTGTTCAAAAATAATTTACGTTTTCAAAATATAAAATCAATCTGGCGTTTACTCCTGAAGTGAATGTAAACGTTTAAGGTTTAAGGCTAATGCTTTTCCTTGTGGGTCAGACCAGACCTGGAGTATGGCGCCCCCTGTTGAGGCACTGTAGAATTAGCTACTTCATTACATTACACCAGTGTTTCTAAAATTGGGGTTCTAGCACCACTAGGGGTACTTTGGAGTACTGCAGAGAGTTCTATTTAATGTTCATTTAAAAATTATAATTCATATATAATTCACAAAATAATGATACTATAATGAGTTCAATAAAAAATATAAGTTTAGGTTAACCACATTTATGTTCAATATTCCCATTTTCAATACAACCGTTGACTGCAGCAAACTTCTTTTTTTTTTCAACCAAAACAAAAAAATTGTTTGGAGGTTGTCACATTATTGAAAAGGTTCGAGAACCACTGCATTCAAATATGTTATTTAAAGACCGAATTTATAAATTAAATTTTTAGAGAACAGACAGCATCATTTGTGAGACTGTAACAGATTAGTTTTTTGTTTCTTTGAGAATATGGGATGTTCAGAATGCCATAAACCTATTTACAAAAGAAAAGCACTCACTGATGATCCTTCTTGATGTGACAGACGTAGTGGCCGCACATTGTGCTCGTCCCCATGTGACTGATGAACGCAAACAGCTCATACTCTGGATAAAAGAGAGAAATCATGTTAAATTATAATTAGACCATATATAAAAAGATATACATTATAAAATATGAAGTCAAATTATGATGCAATGTCGTTCTCAACACATCTCTCATCCTCGAGACTCACTTCCTGGTCCGTCTTTGACACGAGGCCCAGGTGGAGGAGGATCTCTGCCACCCTCGCTCTCTGCGCCTGAGCGACCGCCTTCAGACACATCCATGGACTCCAGGTCATCCAGGTGGGAGAAGATCCAGTCTACGGCCCGGTCCAGGACATTACTCTGAAACAAACAACAGTTAAACGAGACATTAGAGAACGTCAACAAATGGGCTCTTCAAGTCTGTTTTGCCTTTACAGTACAACATTTTACAAGTTTCTTCATGGATTGGCAATCAGATTATAGAAACATAGCAAAATACATTCGATGCATGATTAAAGTTCACTTCTGTAAATGGAGTTAAATGTTTTATATTGTCACAATAACATAACTAATAATACTGTAATAGTCAGGATATAAGAGCAAAACCAGAGCTATGCTGCTCAAGTGTCCAGTGCTCTTTTGAAAAATAATTTCTAGTAGTTTCCGTTGGATATGTAGGAAGAACTGTAGGGGCTACTGTAAATTATGTTGTCAAACCGCACGTAGTAAATCAAATCAAAGACATATCTCTGACCAGTGCTTCTGAGACAGCTCAGTGCAACTTCAAATCCTGCTAATTTTTCTTGAGGTATTAATGCCAACAACTGGTAAGTCTCCACAAATGATGCAACTTAGAAACATTACTGTCTGATTGAAAAAGGGGGCAGCTGTGCCTGTATTCACACTGTGGCAGATGAAATAAGTCAAATCAGCAACTCAAACTGAAAGGAGAGTGACTCTAACCGTAGCTCGAAGTGCTTTGGTTGCCTGGTCTCGGCTGAAGCCCATGGAGACAATGGTTGCCAGGTGCTCCTCTGAGAGGCTCTCAATGGGTGTGGTCCCGGCACCGGAGCTGCAGCCTGGCAACACCAGGGGGGCCGCAAAGTCTGCAGCCAAATCAGAAAGAGCAGAGTGAGAGGAGCGACCAGACTGATTGATGACTTGCTTTCTGGTCAAATCCCATAGCTCTGCACACCTGGGTCATCCATATGGCTCATGATCCAATTCATGGCAGCATCGATTCCAGTGTTCCCAGTGTAGTACACCGCTTTCCTGCAGGCCTCCAGTGGGAATCCCATTTCACATAACTGGGACACAGTGGAGTCATCAAGGACTGGAGCTGAATGTGTTGAGAGGAAAAGGTTGAATTACTTTACGCATTTCACATTGTTACTTTATCCATGTCATGAAATTTCCATTAAAAAAAGAATCATGTTAATATCCTGTAATCAGAGGCCAGCGGATGACACGTGTCACTTTGACTTGAAATGTAACTCAAATCACGTCACATAATACAAAAGTAAAACTAAATAATAAGGCAACAGAAGGACAGAAGAAAACAGAAAAAAGGAAAAGGATGAAACAAGGGTGGACAATTAGGAGTTAGGAGGCAAAGAGCAGAAACTACAGACAGACTAACACAGCAGTGGGGAGTAGAGAGAGTCGTCCTCCTCGTTGCCATGGAAACCCAGGATACCTTTAACCTCCACATCTGGGGTCATGAGTGAGGGCGGGGCCACCTCTGGTAGAAGCTCCTCCCCTGGCTGTTGGCCAGTTGCATGGAGGGCACTCAGGTCCAGAGTGTCTGGAACGTCAATGCTCACATCTGCAGAGTAAACCCATCAATTACCCAGCATCCACTTTGGTCCAAATGTTTGTTTTACACACCTTCATTTTAGAAACGAAATCAGTGAATACCAGCAGCTAAAACGTGCCAATACGAGTCCTCCTCTGCCCTTGTGCTATTGGCTGGTATCAATTGCAGGTAAAGAACAGCTGAGCAGCTGCACTTCCACTTGAGAGTTAGTTTGTAATGTTGCTGCCAGGTTAATGACAACAACCTAATTATACTGTTGTCAAATTTCAGTTAGTTACTGTTTTTTTTACGACAACAACACTTTACCAGAAAGCTCCATAGGAGAGAGCTGCACTTTTTGTTCCTTTATTTTTCCCCTCCTGATATCTTGTGTAGATAGGATTTTAACTTTTCTTTTTGTGTAATTTAGTTATTGTGGCTTTATTTCTTCTTAGGTATGGATGGTTTGTTATTTTGGCCAGTTATAATCCAGTTTCTATATCTCTGAATAAAAGACACATTGTTTTAAAAACTGACTACAGTATAAACTGTATAAATGACATTTTTACAACATGAATTTCTAGATATGTATTATGTATTAAAAGTATTAATGCAATACTCAGTCTATACTAAGGGGTAATGTCTCTCAATAAACAGATCAACTATGTTAGGATTAGGAATACACACTTTTGTGTAGAGAAAGAAAAACATTTGTCTTCAACACAATTATTTAATAATATCTTTGCTCACCCAGTTTCTTGGGCACCCAGTCAAGGCCAAAGGTGAACTTCTTAATCTGGATGACCAGGTGGTCAGGGAAAGAGGCAAAGCGGGTTGTTCTGACAAATGAGACAAAAGTGGGTATTAATAAATACATCTTGAGATTTGTTTCATCACTTTAAGTATGTGCGGCTGTCTCTCTTCATACTTGGTAGCAGTAGTCTTGGACTGCACAGCTGAGCTCCAGAAGTCGGTGAGGATCTCTGGTTCACTGAGGGCCGCCATGCAAGCTGTGAAGGGGATTTGTGCACGCACTATAGGGGCAGATGAGTCCCCCTCCTCACGCCGGCGCTCTGCCTCTTGCAGCTCTTCTGTTCAAGAAATACATTCATTTATGAGAAACACTACTACCATTATTACTCACATCTTTTAAGAGGTGACATCCATGTCTGACCTCGAGCTGATAGGTACGTGGTTTGTTTCTGTGAGGTTACGTAATTCTTGCCGTTTCTTGGCTGAGTTCTCTGACATCATTACTTCTCGTTTAGCATACCTTACATTTCCTTTTCAATTAATGAAAGTGATGTTGCACAACTCCATCATGTGGTGCATTTAACAGTCGTGGTAGTGCTGCTCCATTTATTTCATAATCCAATATTCATTTTCATATTTGGCTGCAACATCTAGTTTCTTTCACGTAAGAAATCAATTATTGGAAGTTGTGAATCCATTCAGAATCACGCCCGAGTTGAGCTCCATGTTCCAGGGCTGAGTCGTTAAAGCAGCGGCACAGCTTTGAATCCGATACGCAGCCCATTGCTGCATGTCATCCCTCCTCTCTCTCCCCCTTTCCCTGTCTATCTGTCCTGACTATCCAATAAAAAGGCAAAAAAAACCAATAAATAAATAAATAATAATAATTAGAGATCGAGTTGGATATTGTATCGCGTCAGCCCTTCACCTGTGTTGGTAGCCTGGTCCATCGGCACAGGCAGCTGGACGATGTAATCCACCCGCTGCGTGTACTTGGCTTTATGTGATTGCTGACAAACAATCCTCTCCTCCACCAGGAACCTGAAGGCTTCAGATGGGTTGGACCCAGAGCGACAGTTCCTCTGCGGGTGAAAAGAAAGAATAATTTAAGAGAAATGCTGGGGACCATAAAGATATGCAGAGTGTGAGTGTTACTTTACCTCCACCATGTTTATGAAGTGCAATAAAAACTCCTGAGCATCCTGTTGTCGATTCGTAGAGAACTCTGGGTGGCCCCGCCCAACCAGTGCTTTGAACATTCGTGGTGCTATACCGATTTGGTCTCCCTGCAACCAAAGCAGGAACAGTCAGAACAGTGAGAGCTAAGATTAAGTAGACCACATTTTCACTTATTTCTGAGTGTAATTCCCACATGTGACATGGATAACTGTTAAAACTAAGACTTGTAAATCCACTGTGACTGGTTCTTTTTTCCTACCCTAGGTTCAGATGCAACATTTTCATCTCCAGGGTCTGGCGCTGGTTTGGAATAATCTCCTGACAACAGACCGTAGCCGAGCTTGGCTCTGTGATAAACAAACAAAGCTGACATCACTTCACATCCAACAATATAACAGAGGCTCACACAGGTGTGGGATTTGGATAAAAGTCCTAGATGTATTTTCAACTTCTTAAAAAATGGGGGAATGTCTAATCAGGGAGAAGACTCATCTCTGGTGGGTATATAAGAAAGTTTTTGTAAAGCCACAAAAGTAGACATTGTTTTAATTAGGTCACATTAACATGACATTGGCAGATTTCAATTTAAAAAGGGAAAACACAAGATTATATATAAAATATAATGTGATTGTCATCTCATATCTGATGGCTGTGCAGTTTAGAAAGATGAGGATAGGACGCACACGTTTCACTTTTGTTCCGACATTGAGTCATTCAATCAGTGTAGATTACACATTATTATATTTCTTGCAATGGCATAGAGCTAAGATGACAAGAGATCAAGTGGCAATATAGGTCTGTCTAAACCCAGCGGATATCAATTGAACATTTCTATTCAGGAGGATAACCCACATTTTTAAAAAAATGAACATTTAAATTCTAAGCTGCCTTGAAAATAATCTGTAATCAGCTTTGAGGTTGACAGCAGACAATGAGTATGTTTATGTGTATTTTGACATTTGTAATATCTTCAAACACTGTCCTTTGCATTCCTGTCATACAACTGATAGGGTGCTTTGGGGCATCTAAGGGCAATACAAGAGTTTGTCAGAGAGAATAACCACACTAGAAGAGGACACTTACACTTGGGTTTTAAAGTCTTGGGTGGGGTCACTTGGGGCTTCATCAATAATTTTGTCAATGTTGGACACATATCTGGATGACATGAAGAAAAGGATATGAAAAATATTCTTTACATTCATTCGTACTGTTAATGATAAATACTTTGAAAAGTGTAATTTCTAAATAATTATTTCAACTCTACAGCTGTAAAAGCCACGTTTGTATGTTTACCATGTCACATCACAGGAAGTGACATGGTAAACATACACACTTGGAAAAACAGGAGGATGGGGGCTATGAGTAGAAGAGGGTACTGACTTGTTCTGGAAATCTGGAACGGTGAAGAGCACTTGCATGACAGAGTTGAGGTAGCAACTGTTGCCCAGATTCTTCATGCCAGTCAAACCGTTGCCAAACAGGGGCCTCAGGGTGGTCCCCGACTCCTGAATCACCTCCCACTCCCCCACACGCTGGTTCACAGCAATCTCCAGCTCTGTCATTGTCCGTTCAGTCTGAGAGCAGAGAGGTCAAAGTGATAAGAGAATGAAGGACGCAGGCTACAAGCAAATGGAAGTCTATGCGGCAGCCTTCAACGCAAGTTCTGAGAATGTAAAGCAAAATGTGCCCATAGGAAGGAGCAATGATAGCAAGCAGACAAGGAAGAAAGTACAAAACACATCATCACTGCACAAAGTGCTGCACTTTGTCTCCTGCTCCAATGTAGCACAACACTTACACCCCCCGCCGGTGCAACATCATTATGTGTATGCAGCAATACATTAACAAGACAAGAAACAGCATTACAGTGCAGAGTGAGAGGTACAGACATCAGTCCCTAATATAGATAATAATACTATTATAATAGTTTAATGATATGATTTTCTGTATACATAAGTATCAAATTTGGCTAATTATGTAATACCAGGGTTTATCAGTGGCATTTGTTTTTGTGGCATTAGAATAACGTAGCACTCTAACACTGCAGCTGAATTTAGACCCCTTATGAATACCATGTACCCAATCTAGGAGGTAGAGCCTGCCATAACCGTCTGGATGTCTGCCAACAAAACAAATCCAATACCGTTGACTCCATTTGTACCACTTGAATCGTAAAGTAAAGGGTTCAACGATAACTTATTTTGATGTTGAACAGAGCAAACCAGTTGGGAAAATGGGCAGATTTCATATTTGCAATCATCAATGTGAAGAAAAAGAAAAGAATAAAGTCTGCTTCCACTAAACACAACATAAACACAGAGCTTACCTTTTCCATGGTCATCATGTTGATGCCAAAGTGAGATAGGTGCTCTGGTAACTTGGAATCCAGTACCATGTCATCCTCATCATAGGAATACACATCTAGACATATGTCATACAAAACAGAGGTGGCAATTAAAAGGCAATGAAGTCGAAAGCTTTAGACAAATGCACATGCTCCATAAAGTCAAACAGGTTTGAATAATAGAAAGCCCTATCGCCCATATTATGCCAGCGATATTCTTAGTCCAACACAAATCCCATTTTGTTATCTTTTTTGGAGTCTTAAAAAATGCTTTAAAATGTATTGTTAAGAGTTTTATTATAAAAATAGTACGAAAAAAATAAAAAGGAGGGACATGTTGGTGCCTGCGTGTGATTGACAGCAGGCTGAATGGCCATCCGGGGAACACGAGAGCAAGTAAACAAACTTGCATCGTGTCTTTCAAGATATGAACACACAGTGTGTTGTTCACAAAAGCATTGACGAGAAAGGCCCACACCAGCATCAAAGTAACATTTGCAGGAAGTGGAGATGCCATTAAATGTCCCGGAGCTGAGCAGATTATTTGCTATTTAGCCTGAAAACTGATGTTAGCAGTGAATTGTCCCTTGGCTAGTGTTTGATGGGTGACTTGTTTAACAACTTGTGCTCCGGGAGACTTTAGCAGAAAGCTAAAATGTGTTGTTCAAAATGTGTTGTTCGAAATGTGTAGCTCTTGTGTTGTGTAGCGGGCTGCTGTTAACAGTTTGATTGAATGTACAGAAACATGTTCTACCTACAATGGAAAAAAAACGTTTTCATTTCAGTTGGACTTCAACATTTTTACAACAGAAAAAACATCCTGCCATCTGCTTACCCCCTCCATCAGGAGTGATGGTACCAAGTTTGACAGCTATTGGGTATCCTGTCTCCTGGAAGTGTAGAAGGGCGTGGTTGTTGCCCCCGGTGCCATCAAAATACCTGCGACCACACAGCACTTTGCCGTCTGTCAGGTTCATCCAAATATTCTCCTGGAGGTCACACACCTCACACCGCCAGCCACTAGGATGTAGAAAAAACAAGTAACACAAACTCTCCAATAAAAGTGCTCTGAAATAAATATTTGACTCTTGCACTGCCCTTGAATATCTTGTAAGCTTTGACTAATAGAACTGAACAGCCATCTCTATTCTAAATTACATTATTGGAGACACAACAGCATCAATGGACCAATACAATAATGGATCCTAAATGCAAAAGCATTATTGCGTACATTTTCGCATTTGCAGTTAGACATGTAATATAAGGGAAGCTTTTTTTATAGTCACTAATCTAGGAGGGACTTCATGGTAGGTTTATTCAATGGACAGTTATGACATTGTGTCTCACCTGGGAGGGATCTTGACTCCGTTGTCAAGCTGTTTAAGCTCAATAGCATGCCTTGACTCCTGTCTCACCTCTCCATCCCACTGTTGAACTTGTAAGGCATGAGACACTGAGTCGGCTGCCATGATACCCGCCATTGATAGGGACACCTTGAGAAACGGCAAATTAATCAACAGGAACAAATTAGACCTGACTAACAACTCGTGATAAAACTTCTCAACTACTTGATTACTGAAGGTAACACAATTGATAATCCAAATGCGTCCGTAATATTATATTATTAAAAGGTATATATACAATATATAGTTTGAAGGCATTTTAAACGGTTGTCTGTAGTAAGACAATGTGATATTGTCAATTCTCATATTGTAGAGTAGTACGTATATTGCCATTGTGATGGTGCAGACAGAACCTTAACAGAATGATCACATTTCTCTTGTTAGAAGAGACACGAGATCTCACCCGCTCTCTCACAACATCAGGCATGGTAGCAAGGTCCTCTGATGTCACTTCTTGTCTATCAGGTAAAATGACCACCTTTACATCCTCCTCATACTGCTCCTGCTCCACATCAAACCCTCCTTCAATCCCTGGATAGAACAGAAGCAAGAGGGACGGTAGATACAGGCAAGTCACAAAAGAGAAAGCCTGTGTTATCCATGTTTGTGTAAATACTCTCTCATGGACTCACCTATAGCCAATCTGGTGGGCTTTTTCTTTGGCGGGTGTCCAGATCCAGAGTTATTGTCATCTTCTTTCTGTGGGAATAACATAGTTTATCAGTGAGTGTAGAGATTAGTTTAGTCAACATGTTAAGAGAGAGTGAAGATAGTGTCAAACATAATGACACTATCATGACACGAGTATGTGCTGAGGGAAAAAAAAAGTTATAAAAGTAGATTAAAGTGTTCACCGGCACCTTCGCCTTGCGAGTCCGGGTTATGTGTAAGTAAGCCCTCTGGCCAGTCCGGGCATGGTACCTGTCCACATACTGACTCCCAAAGCCAAGGAAACTGTTCATGCACAGATACAGTCCTCCTTCACTTTCCTGCAAAGAAGAAACAGGCGATAGTGAATGTTACAACCTGTGCTCATCTCTCTAATGTGACACGACATTGGGAAGTTAAAGTTGAAGGCAATGCGGACGTTTTAGATGTCACATCATCAGGTACAATATTGTAGCATCCTGCTAACGCTTGCAATTCAGCTCAACACAGGTTTTATTATTGAAGAGATACTTATAACAAAAGATTTAGAAACTATGATAACATATAGAGAAGCAAAAACAGTGCTGCCACACGTGTGACTATAACTCGACTGAGTCAGCTCGTTAGCTAGTTTGACAGCATACCCAGTTACACTGACACAGCTAGCTAGCGAACGATCTGCAGCAGCTACGGTCACATTACAGGGCGCTATTAGCTTAGCTTGACGCTAGCTTGCTAGTTATTTGAAACGGGAACATATCGTGTTGTCAAGTGTTGTGTCCGAAGTAAAAGACAGCAGACAAAACGCCCCGTTAGACAAAGACACGAACGAGTGGAGGTTAATTAGACATGAAACAACACTGTTTAGTTGGCTGACGTTTATATCTGTGAAGGGAAGATGGCTCACCGGCGAGGAAAATGACAAGGCGCATTCGTCTTTGTGGACCCGGTCCCCGGGCTTCGGGACCCGGATTGTGGACAATACCGACATCAAAACCTCACCAACCTCCGCCATGACCAGATAGCTAATTCCGCCTTTCAGTGGGACACTTGCTTCTCTCTTTTTGGACCCCCCAGCCTCTTTGATAACCCCAGCTCGGAAGAGTATCTGTTGTCTCGCACGTCTGGTGTCGTCTGTGTGCGGCTGAATGAATCCTGAGACGCCGCCTTGTGTTGAGAGAAGGCCGAGCGAAGTGGGGCTGCGGCTCGTTACCGTAACATGGCATATAGACGCGGCCGATGAGATGTTATAATACTGTATATTTATATTTAGATCGTTTCTACTAAAGCCAAGTCACTACTTAAAATCATGTCTGCACATATATCATATATTAATAAATACACTAGTGATTTACACGTTAACCAGATGATGATTCATTTCAGTTGGTCCTCTTTTACTGATAATTACGGTAAAAGCGTTTGAACACAATCAACGGCTCCCTCTCGCGGCGACGTGGATGAACTGCAGCTCGGCTGGCTGGATAATAATCCGTTAAACACGTCGTCGGACGAGCTCAACGCACGTCAATTAATCACTTTTAGCTTCATTTGAACCTTAAACTAGAGGAGGTGTTAACGTGGAGCAGTGGTGAATGCATCATGTCAAACGACAATCCGTATTCTCTTAAAACGAGGGGAAACTTTCTGGATGGCACTCTCCTTCTTTCCCCAAATATTTCCATAGTCCCTCCTCTTCTCCCAACTCTCTCCTCCACGGGCTGTTTCTCTCACCATGGCGCTGCACTCGGACCATTCCGCTGTATACGTGGCGTTTCATTTTGCCATCATAGCACTACTTAATTGTACTACAGCAACTCCGGGGAGAGGCGGCTCAAATGGGTTGTCACTGCTGCAGCCGTACGACTTCTTATATTACACCGGAGTGCGCTCGTACTTCGGCGAGGAGTGGGTGAAGGCTGCAGAGCTGCTGGAGAAAGCGATCATAACCAAGCAGTCACTGTTGAGAGTGCGCAGGCGGTGCCACGATGAGTGTGTGGCAGCAGGGAGAGATGCATTCAAGGAACTGGGTAAGTTATAAAGTGTGTGTGTGTGTGTGTGTGTGTGTGTGTGTGTGTGTGTGTGTGTGTAGAGACATACATAGTTTATGTATGGGGTCACTGGTGGGCCAATTTGTTATTATGGGCCTGTTCAGTAGTTATTTATGAGTAATTGCTTTATCTACATGGACAACACATCAATTGAACCCACATTTGAATTGTACCACACAATCAGTAACATGGTAATGAAATGTAATATTTCCGACTACTTCGCTGTAGTCTGTGCCGGTGGTTCCGAACCTTTTCCCCTTTAAAGGAAGCCATGTTTACTTGTGACTCTTTATATTATGGCCGGAGTGTGCAGCTACAACACTTCAATACATCAGTTCGACCAGTTTTATTTTTTTCATTCTCAGATTGTTATTCTCAGATTGTTTTGAAGAAGTGTTGAGGCCCAAAGACAGTGCTGAAAGTAATAAAATATTTTCCAAGAAAAGGACAAAAAGAAAACACAGTAAATATAATTTGTTATAACAGTTATACTCTTTTTCTTTATAATCATTTTGTGACCCATCAGATTTTTTAGTTGAGCCCTTGGTAACCACTGGCCTATACAATGCATACATGTATTACATTATTGATGACTTCATAAAAATAAACACATTACAACATTTCTCACACATTTAGCTATTTTCTTTTACTTTTTACCATGAAGTTACCCAAACTAATCCATCCATCCATTGTCAGCCGCTTATCTGAGGTCGGGCCGCGGTGGCAGCAGGCCCAGCAGGCCGACCCAGGCTTCCCTCTCACCCAGTAACATTGTTGATGCCCCGAACCACCTCAGTGGACTCCTTTCGACACGAAGGCGTAGCGCCTCAACTCCAAGTTCCCTCCTGATGTCCGATGTCTCCTTACCCTATCTCTAAGGCTAAGCCCAGCCACCCTATGGAGGAAACTCATTTTGGCCGCTTGTATCCGCAACCTTGTTCTTTCGGTCACGACCCAGAGTTCGTGACCATAGGTGAGGGTCGGAACGTAGAACGCCCGGTAAATTGAGTGCTTCGCCTTCCGGCTCAGCTCCCTCTTCACCAAGACGGTCCGGTGCAGTGCCTGTTTTACTGCTGCGGCCGCACCGATCCGCCTGTCGATCTCCCGCTCCACCTTACCCTCACTCATGAACAAGACCCCGAGATACTTGAACTCCTTCGCTTGGGGCAGAGCACCATGGCCTCAGATTTGGAGGTGCTAACTCTCATCCCTGCCGCTTCACACTCGGCTGAAAACCGCCCCAGTGAATGCTGGAGGTCATGGTCCGAGGAGGCCAACAGGACCACATCATCTGCAAACAGCAGAGAGGCAATCCCGAGACCTCCAAACCTGCCCTTCTCCACCCACTGGCTGCGCCTAGATATCCTGTCTATGAAAATCACGAACAGGACCGGTGACAAAGGGTAGCCCTGGCTGAGGCCAATACCCACCGGGAACGTGTCTGACTTATTACTGAGAATACGAACACAGCTCTTACCGCAGGCGTACAGAGACTGGATGGCCCGTTACTGGTCCGGCACCCCATACTCCTGCAGTATCCCCCACAAAAGCCCCTGAGGGAACCGGTCGAAAAGCCTTCTCCAAGTGTACAAAGCACATGTAGACTGGTTGGGCAAACTCCCAGGACCCCTCCAGTAGTCTTGCGAGGGTAAAGAGCTGGTCCACTGTTCCACGACCGGGACGGAATCCGCACTGCTCGTCTAGAATCTGAGTTTCGGTCGAAGCCTCCTTTCCAGCACCCTGGCATAAGCTTTCCCCAAGAGGCTGAGTAGTGTGATACCACGATAGTTCGAGCACACTCTCCGGTCCCCCTTTTTGAAGATGGGAACCACCACCCCGGTCTGCGAGTCCATGGGCACTGTTCCCGACCCCCATGCGACATTAAAGAGGCGTGTCAGCCAAGACAGCCCAACAATGTCCAGCGCCTTCAGCATCTCAGGGCGGATCTCATCCACCCCGGCGCCTTGCCACCAAGGAGCTTTTTGACTACCTCCGCCAGGGATATGGGTGCAACCACCCCCAAGTCTTCAGGCGCTGCCCCCTCTCCAGGGGACACATTGGCCGGGTTTAGGAGTTCCTGAAAGTGCTCTTTCCACCACTCGACAATGTCCCCCGTCCGGTAATAAAAGGGAAATATAGGGCTTAACGTCATCTGCTCAGACTGTAGGCTACGCAGATAGAAATGAACCTTTTGCCATATCATAAAAACTAGACAACTATAAAATCACTGGCAGCTTCCCTGATTCTCAGTTTCTGAATTGCAAAATCAAAAAGGAGTCGAGACATTAAGTTGCCAAATAAATCCATTTGTCAAATTCCTACAGTGTGGAATGGATGAGTCAGCTAGCTCGCAAGTTAAGTGAAAAGAAAAGTACTGTTTAAAATGTAGTCGACAACTTGGGCTGTGTGCAAATGTATACTGTTGACGATGCTTAAACTATATTTATTAAGTAGACATGATTATCTTTGGTTTTAAAGATGGAGCATGTTCAACGGTACAGTATATTTCACTCCCACAAATGATTCATGTTTTCTGTATTGTTAGATTCTGAAGGGGGGAGTCTGTGGGACCTCTGGACCTTGGATTGGGTTCAGCAGAAGGCTGAATGTTTGAGGTTCTGTATTGGACGCTCTGTCACACCTGCAGGACAGCTCCCTGTTTCTACCGATATAGAGTATGAATTCAGCTCGCGCAACCCATACAACTTCCTGCAGGTCACATACTACAAGGTAAGCCTCAAAGCGGCATCTAGAGACATACAGCTCAATGTCTATTGTGACTCTCCAACCCCATTTACTCTCCTCTTCCTGCACATTAGTTGGATAAGTTGCAGAAGGCGGCATCAGCAGCTCATACCTACTTTGTGGCCAACCCCAGTCACTTAGAGATGAGGAACAACATTGAGAAATACAGACGCATGGATGGAGTGACCGAGGAGGCCTTCCAGGACAGAGAGCTTGAGAACGAGAAACACTGGGTGAGGTTTGAGGGACCATGTCTTCGTAAAGGGGAGGGGCATGGAGAGGCAGCAGGTATTAGGTTAACTTTACCCAGAAATCATGCCGTGTAATATCCATAAACTGCCTTGGTTTGTCTGTTCGTATGCAAAATAAAGCTAAAGGAAAGCAAGAGAATAGTTTATGATATATAATAGTAAAGGGATGAGCCATATTAGTTCACAAGGAAAAGGATCAATATTACAATTTTACATTTCAGTTCATCCCTTTCTACGGGCTTGGGATTTTATATACCAAAGTACATTATTTCATCTGGCTACACAGGAAGAAAAAAAAAAGAGTTGAAGATGTGAGTTTAGAAAGACAGCCATGGCCTGAATTCCTCGCTGTCACTCTCACTCTCACTTTCTATTATCCAACCATGTAATCCAAGCCTGCTTTTACTTATTGAAGAACTCTGATGAAGAAACTTACTTTGTCTATCAGACACACTTGTTATAACATGATAAGGCTTGTCTGAAATAGGCTTAAATTGTCCATCTAATGGCATGCCTCAAAATCTGTCCAAGATGTTATGACCAGAACAAGTCAACGTTTTTACTTTTATTGTAATGTAATGAAAGCAGCATCTTCTTCTTGAAAACCTCATCTTCTTGTCCCTCTCTTTACGTGTCATCAAACTTAGGTCCTGTATGATTCTGCAGTTCAGTATGAGGCCTCCTCTGACTGGCTGCAGGCAGCAGAGAAATGGAAAGCTTCTGTGAACAAAACACTGCGGCAGACAGACGAGTGCAGGGTGCAGTGTGAGGTGGCCTCCCAAAGGCTGCCAGAGGACAGGGGAGTGGACAGCCATGATGGCGTGTTCGAGAAGGCTGCAGGTATGACAATAAATAAAACATAACAACGGCCCCCAGATCGAAGCTTTTCCACAGAAAGAGAATGAAAAGGAGCCGCTGACCCTACGTTTCCTTCGCGTCTAGCTCTTTCCCTCTCTCTGCTCTCGTGCCGGCAGTCCTGTGTGACTCAGGTAGCCACAAGACCCGGGAGGATTTCTTCTCAGGAGGACTTCTTGACAACACAGCTGGAGCATCTACATATTGCACAGTTTAAAGGTCAGGGTTTAGAGGTCAAACTGAAGATAACTCAAAGTTATGATACAGTGTCTGCGTATCTTCCTCTGAATTAGGTGCCACTGCTACTTATTTTTTGCCTTCCTGCTTCCTCACAGCTGGTGATATAAGTGGAGCAGTGCAGACGCTTCGCTCCCTTCTCTTGTTTTACCCCTCTGACAGGGACTCCTTAGACAATCTGCAGCTCTACTACGAGACACTAGGGGGAGACACAGAGTCACAGGGCACACAGCCTGCTCAGGTAAAACCTAATGTCCATTACATTCTAACCACAACTATGGCAGTAATAACTGTAGTCATTTCAGAGATGCAGACTTTAAATATATATTTAATTTCCTTACTTGTGTTGGACTACGTGTGTGTGTGTGTGTGTGTGTGTGTGTGTGTGTGTGTGTGTGTGTGTGTGTGTTTGTCACACAGGAGATTGTTAAATACATTAGCCGTGCTCTAGAGGAGAAGACACTTCTGTATTTTGGGATGGAGAACCTTGACTTTAGTTTCACAGACCCAGTAAGTACTGAGGCAAACCTAGGCTATTCTGATCCTCAAAATTACAACCACAAATTGAATGAATTGTCTTTCCCTTTAGGATCTTTGGACTCCAGAAGATGTTGTACCTGAATCACTGAGATATAGTTGGAGGTGAGAATGAAGAAAAATCCATTCTGTGTCAAGAGCTCTTGTAAAAGTTATTGTGATTTTAACTTAGTCTTGTTTCACTCTCAGAGCTGAACAAGAGAGAATAAATGATAAAATAAAGGAAGGAGAGCACAAGGAGGAAGTGGATGACAGTGGCTTTTATTCAGGTGAGACAATCAGTTTGTTTCAGTCTGTAGCAGTTAAGATGTGACCACTTTCCTATCTCATCCTTTCTCATTTGTCCTCGCTCCAGGTGGTCCAGTCCTCCAGGTGGGTGTGACCATCACCATGGATGACCAAGTTATGAACGGGACCAATCGCGTCGTACTCGACGGAGTCATGACTGAGAAAGAGTGTGACAGAATATTGCATTTAGCAACAGTGAGTGCAGATCGTTAAAGAGTCTGGCCTCTTGAAATAGAAATAGGAGTACTCTCTCTCACCTGTCCTTCCATCTTGTCTCTCACAGGCTGCAGCATCTGCTGGGGACGGTTACCGGGGACGACGGTCTCCGCACACGCCTCATGAGACATTTGAGGGCCTGACTGTCCTCAGGGCTGTAAAAGTGGGTGAACAGAGGACAACGGAAACAGAAATATGACGTGTTTTTGAGCAAGCGTGAATAACCTGTATACGAATGAATGAACTAAATGTGAATTAATTAAAGATGCAGTCATCACATTATCTTGGGGAGCAGCGCTGATCTCGTGCTTTAACATCATTTATGAATCCGGTATTTTTCTTGACACAATCTTCTTTCCCAGTTGGCACAGGATGGTATGGTGAACCAGTCAGATGCCCGGCTGTTACATGAGCTGGGCGAGAGAGTGAGAGTGCTGCTGCACTCCTACTTCAGGAGCCCCTCAGGACTCTTCACCTCTTTCACACACCTGGTCTGCCGCAGTGCTGTTGCAGGTAACGCCAACATTACCCACATCTCTCTTGAGAGAGATCATTATTACTTGCTGAAGGAAATGTAATCGTGCCGAACATGTGGAACTAGAACAACCACGAGGACTTCAATACTGTGAATTTGGATGTTTTCGTTCGGTTAGAAAAACATATTTGTTTGATTTCCTGTGCCCTTAGGTGATCAGAAGGGCAGGCTGGATCTGTCTCATCCTATCCATGTTGACAACTGTCTCCTTGAGCCAGAGACCAATCAGTGCTGGAGGGAACCACCAGCGTTCATACATCGAGACCTCAGGTACACAAAAATAAACAAAATGGACATTAAACACTTAATGATCAAGTCTAAAAAAATGTGTTTATATTCTATGTTTCAACAGTGTTGTGAATTAAATTGTATCCACAACTTAACTGAGACACATAATGGTTATTATTATGGCTGAATGACCTGCTTCTTCCACAGTGCCGTTCTCTACCTGAATGACAACTTTAATGGAGGAGAGTTGTTCTTCACTAACAGGAATGCCAAGACAATAACAGTAAGTCACTTTTCAAACTTAATCCCAGGTTCCATCTGAGCTCACTTTCCTTAACCCCTTCCTCCGTGTCTCCAGGCTCGCGTAAAACCCAGCTGCGGTCGACTGGTGGGCTTCTCCTCCGGTCCAGTAAATCCACATGGTGTCACTGCAGTGACCAGTGGCCGACGGTGCGCGCTGGCCCTCTGGTTCACAAAAGAGAAGATATACAGGGACATGGTGAGCAAAATGACGGCACACGGCAGTGACCTCCTCCTCGGGTCGGACCTGTCGCCTGCCGTCACGTGTTTGTCAATGTCGTGACGCCGGTGTTGGATAACAAGAGCAGCTGGAGTGCAATGCAAATCTGTTGGTTGTTTTCATGATTTAGCATTCACAATGCCCCGCCTTTGATCACACCCCCACCAGTGTCCTTCAGATTCATTGCGTCTTTGTACAAATCTTGAAATAGTTACAGTAGCTTACCCAGTTCAATGCTGCCTAACGTTTGCATCATGCAGACTGTCAAACTCAAGTTAGTACGTTTTATAAAGGAAGAAAATAACATGTTCTTCTTCTTGAAAATGGCAAGTTGAATTCATAATCAATAAAACACATACTTGCCAAACCCTCACATGGTCTAGGGTCATCAGTAGGTTATGGTGGGTAAAGTATTTGCTTTATTACTTCATTGGTATTACCTTAAATTGTAATATTTACCATTGTGTAGTTGTTGCCGGTGGCTCCTGTAGCTGCTGTTCAGCAATCAGAATGAGGATCTGAATGAAAATGACTCTCAAAGGGAATACATTTCACCAGTTGGCGCCACACACAGTCATTGCTCTGCTTTTGTTTGCCTCCCTCAGGAGCGAGAGGAGGCCGAGGCCATGTGGGCTGCAGATGGACAGAGCGTGGTAAAAAAGGACGAGGAGGAGCCGGAGGGCGGCGCCACCCCTGCCAGGAACGCTCGGAGCCAAGCGCCGACAGAGAGGAGCAGAGGGAGAGGCAGGGTGACGGGAGGCAAAGACGAACTGTGAGAGCCAGAACGAATCTGACAGACTGAAAGCCACAAACTGGAATGCATGTTAATCTGCATCCACCCTCCCATAGCAGGACCATTACACCAACCGTGAACACATGATTCTTCCGTTTGTTAGCCACACGGTCACTCTCTTCATCTTGCTGCCTGTTTATGTAAAGCTGCTTGCTTGTTTGTATATACTGTATTTATACTGTATATGATGAAGATGAGTGAGGGAAACACTTCTGTACTTTTGTTTTAGCAGCTCACTGACCGATATCACTCCCTTTTAAAAATGAAAAGAATAAAAGAAGAAATAAAATAGACTCTTAACCAATGTCGCACGAGTACTATATACCATATGCACACAAGTGAGGGACTGAAAGAGCATTGGAGACAAAGTTAATTGATTAAGAGATTACCTCACTCCCACTGTGGCTGCCTGCTGATTAAAAATAAAACTGGAAGCTGATGACTTTTCTCGGTCTGTTCCAACCTGTTAAGAGTATGACGCATGTCATAAATGATGATATCAGACCTCACAGCAGTAAGAAACTGTGAACGAAGTTAGATTAGTGCAGAACATCAGACACTACAGTTCTAAGTGGTAAGAGGGAGAAAAGGGAACGTAGAGAGAGAGAGGGAGAGGTGCACAGGGGGGAAAAGGATAGAAATAGAGAGATTAACGTTAATCTCTCATAAATGAGTGCATTTGTTTATGAAGCTTAAAAAATCTCCCATTTAGAATATGGAATAGTAATCCAGCGAGAGATCATTTAATCATGCACGTCCAGCTGAGTGACATTTGACCACCCACTTCCATCTTATCCTTGCCATTACAACCAGTGCCTCCTTTTCAGCCTCCTCTGTTTCCATCAAGTGCATTAGATACCGAGTCAACAACTGTTTATGGCCCATATTAACGCTCTCACTCTCTCCTGTGTTATAATCCACTGCCGCTGCAGAATTGGGTCAGCAGGCCGTTTAATGGAGCCTTGGTTTTTAACCTTTTTCCTTCCTCACACGCTGAAACATGCAGCACCCTAAAAGTGTGCATTAATCTTCTCTTAAGTAGGTGTTATATATGTCAATATAATGCATCCTAGATATCCTCACTCTAAGGACCCTGGCCGTCTACTGTTCTAATTACAGAGCATACCATTTATAGCTGTATGATGTCACATTTCCATGTTTTATATGATTAGCATAAATGATGTAAAGCTGAATTATAATAATACATTATTTCTAATTATAAAACGGAAATCACAGCATCCTGTTGTCACAACTGAGTGAAGTGTTGTAAATAGTTGGCATTCGCCCCTCATGCTGCACTTCCACGCATTAACTATCCTACTATTTGGGTGTCTACGAAAGATTTTGTGTGATGCCTTGTACTACTTTTAGGTACAAACATAACATAAGAATTATTGGGAGGATTAAAATTCATGGTTCTACATTAATGCCACAATAGTTGTTTGTGACTGACCGATATGGCCTTTAATCCCGTCACCCCTCCCCTCTCCACTCACTCACACCCCATTCATTGGTTAATGGTTAATGGTTTAGCGACCCGTGCTGGGCTTTATAGACTTTTTAAAAATCTGCTCTCCTAACAATGAGGTAGTGTTTGTACAAACTTCATATGATTTTAAATGACACAAAGCAATGTGAGTTATAAAGCGAGCTACAAATAGTCTTCAAAGTCTTCTTTGAACTTAAAATAACAGACGTATTTGAACATACTCTTACATTGTTGGTTTATTTTTCATATTCTAATGTTTATCTTTAATCATATCTCATACTATTATACTGTGTTTATTGTCAAGCACCAATCACCAAGTCAAATTGATTGTATGTACAAACAAACTTGGCAAAAAAACGTTTCTGGTTTTGAATCTTTTAAAACGTTTTATAGTAAGGATAAGGCAAGACCTAGACAACACTGCTCTATAAATAGTAACCCCAAATCTCTCCCTTACTTTTGGTTTTCTCTCAGCCTGCAACTCAATTCCTCCAAATCTGGGGTCGCATCCGCCAAAACGTCTGTTTATGTCGTCACCGTGCTTCAGTGAGCGAAGCTGGATACTTTTAAACTACAGAGCTGAATTTATTGACACTGAAACATAAAATAGATACAGGAAGTAGGCAACGCACGCAACACAAGCCGACAGAAGAAGTCCATACTGTGTAAGAGTCGCAGTGATGCTTTTTTATTTATCCAAATCTTTTTCCTGAAGGGTTTGCATAGGAAGTAATAACGTGATCCTAGTAGGAAACTTGACTTTTTTTTTTGCTCCCTTCCTTCATGGAGGTCAAAGTTCACGATCAGGTACGGCAATTTGGACCCTGTTTCATTTCATTCAAATGTGTTTTCCTTGTTTTTCTACACAACATCCATTATCGAAAAAGAAGGAGGCATAAATAACTCCAGCGTGCCAAAGAACTACAAATATCAGCAATATGGAAAATAAAACTCATAATTTCAAAAAACAATTTTTTTTATTGCTGCATGTGCAAGTTCATCAACATTATTCATTGTTTGAATTTGTTTCCCCATGTTTGTTCACAGCAAACTGCTGCTATTTATTTAAGACACAATGTGCATTAATTTACGTAATAAGTCAACGTAGAGGATCAATGAGAAAACTTCAGGGAGAAATGGAGGAGGTCCCTGAAATCATAATTTCAATGAAAAACAAGTGAAATGCATCAATCTTACTCGACACCACTTCAGCAGCTGATCAAGGCCTTGTGTGGGGCCTTTTGGGTGAAACGTGGTCACCGTACTAACAAAGCACCCTCTTGCCGGAAAGTAGTATCTCATGGCAGTGAGCAAAGCTGTCCTGTTTCATAATTAACACAGGTGATTTACTGTTGTATAATGTGTAACAGCTGTGGGTTGCACACTCTCTGACGGGCAAGGGCGAAAATTAAAAGAGGAACCTTCAAGTTTAGGTGTTTGTTTTGTACTTATGTCCCACCAGAGCAGAACTTGAGCGAACCAGGGGGGTTATTGGGCCAAGGAGGGGGCCCAGGGGTGTGTCATTAAGTCAAAAATAACAAAGAAAAAAAGAAAAAAATGTATTTTGACACTCAGATCAAGGAGGACAGACACCGTAGTGCAATAGCTAGCTTGAGTAGCACATATCCTGTACACTGTAAGTACGTCCATGGTGATGCTGTTAGATGCAGAGTAGGAAGGAACCAGAAAGACCTCTCGTGGATCCTGTTGGTCTCTCTATCACCGCTGTGCCCTGTCTGATCTCTGCACATACACTTTCTAAAATTAGCTTCACCTCAGGTTTACAAAACACAAACCCTCCTGCCAGTCATAGATCTTTCAAAGTCTAACTCAGCACCATAAAAAGCCATGTTCCCAGGTCCTCTATTTATCTTCCTACCCCCCTCCCCTCCGTGATTTCCATCTCTTAGTTTTTGATTCGGATTCACCCCAGCTTATGTCTCATGACCCCATAACCAAGCTCTGCACCTTGTTTGGTTTCCCCCACTGTCTCCTCTCCCTTTCTGTCTCTTTTTACCCCCTCTCCACCCCTCCACCCCTCTTTCTGTCTATCCCAGGGTTTATCTCCTCATCACTGATCTCCCTTCATCCCTCCAATCCTCATCTGTTCCTCATAGGAGCAGTGGAGAGAGTGAGTGACGGAGGAATATCCTACTGTCTGTGATACCAAAAGTGAATGAGTGGGAGAAAGTGTAGTAACAGGCAGGCTGACCTTATGACAACGACCAGAGGGAGACCGCTGGAGGAAGAGTGATTGAACATCGACCATATTACCTTGAGTGGAGTCTCCTAATTGGTGAGTGGATGGTCTTATGTTGGTGTTCACTTTTTGTTGTTGTGATGTTGTGTCATGCTGCTCAGATGGCGATCAGAGTCAAAGGGTCGAACTGAAAAGACATTTATCAACAGCATCTTTGGTATTTTTGTAAAAGTATTTATCATGTTGATATTTTCTTAAACTTGGAAAAAAAAATGATTGTGTGCCACACGTAAACAAATAATAATATCGAGATATCAAATGTGAACATGCCATTCAAAACAATGTCACAACACACATTTAATGCACCTATATATGTTTTATCTTGTGTTGGTGGCGCACACACAGCAGAGGGATTTACATGGGATCAGCATACAATAATGGTTTTGTCTTGTGAATTGATAATCTGACCAAAAAAACAACCTTTTGTTGTCTAATTCTTAATACCTTCAGATATAATCTGCATGATAAAACAATGTTAGGTTGTTTGTGAGGCTGTTTGTGTGGTTATCCTATGCGGAGTGTATAATTCAGATTCAAAGTGGTAACATTTAATTTTTTTTTCAACTGACTGACTACACGAGAAAAAGGCTTGTGAGTATAGATTACAACATTTTATTTTATATTGATATATGTAATGTTTCAAGAAACTGACATTTTGGGCTAATAAAGCAAATTTTAAATGCCTGACAAAATTTGAATGTAGAAAATGGTATGTATCAGGAATACAGGCTATCAGTAATACAGGCTATGAGGAATACAGGCTATGAGGAATACAGGCTATCAGTAATACAGGCTATGAGGAATACAGGCTATGAGGAATACAGGCTATCAGTAATACAGGCTATGAGGAATACAGGCTATGAGGAATACAGGCTATGAGGAATACAGGCTATGAGATATACAGGCTATGAGGAATACAGGCTATCAGGAATACAGGCTATGAGGAATACAGGCTATCAGGAATACAGGCTATCAGGAATACAGGCTATGAGGAATACAGGCTATCAGGAATACAGGCTATGATGAATACAGGCTATCAGGAATACAGGCTATGAGGAATACAGGCCACAAGGAATACAGGCTATCAGGAATACAGGCCATGAGGAATACAGGCTATCTGGAATACAGGCTATGAGGAATACAGGCTATGAGGAATACAGGCTATGAGGAATACAGGCTATGAGGAATACAGGCCATGAGGAATACAGGCTATCAGGAATACAGGCCATGAGGAATACAGGCTATCAGGAATACAGGCTATGAGGAATACAGGCTATGAGGAATACAGGCTATGAGGAATACAGGCTATCAGGAATACAGGTTATGAGGAATACAGGCTATCGGGAATACAGGCTATGAGGAATACAGGCTATCAGGAATGCAGGCTATGAGGAATACAGGCTATCAGGAATACAGGCTATGATGAATACAGGCTATCAGGAATACAGGCTATGAGGAATACAGGCCAAGAGGAATACAGGCTATGAGGAATACAGGCTATCGGGAATACAGGCTATGAGGAATACAGTCTATCAGGAATACAGGCCATAAGGAATACAGGCTATGACGAATACAGGCTATGAGGAATACAGGCTATGAGGAAAACAGGCTATGAGGAATACAGGCTATCAGGAATACAGGCCATGAGGAATACAGGCTATCAGGAATACAGGCTATGAGGAAAACAGGCTATGAGGAATACAGGCTATCAGGAATACAGGCTATGAGGAATACAGACTATCAGGAATACAGGCTATGAGGAATACAGGCCATAAGGAATACAGGCTATCAGGAATACAGGCCATAAGGAATACAGGCTATCGGGAATACAGGCCATAAGGAATACAGGCTATGAGGAAAACAGGCTATGATGAATACAGGCTATCAGGAATACAGGCTATGAGGAATACAGGCTATGAGGAATACAGGCCATAAGGAATACAGGCTATCAGGAATACAGGCTATGAGGAATACAGGCCATAAGGAATACAGGCTATGAGGAATACAGGCTATCAGGAATACAGGTTATGAGGAATACAGGCTATCAGGAATACAGGTAATGATGAATACAGGCTATGAGGAATAGAAGGAAGTACAACACAATAGGCATCACTCGACAGCCATTTTAATCAAAGTCACAACAACCATGTTCTCATGTTGTTTTGTTTTGGGGCCAAGAATGCAGGGTTTCCTGTTGTAATGGGTCAGGAGCTCTGAGTTGAGGTGAAGAAGCAAACTGTCACTGATCAGACGCAACTTCATCGGCCCGGTCACACCGAAAACAGGCTCCCGTTCTTACAACTCTCTCTGAGTCCTCCTTCTGCCCCCTCCCTCATTCTCATCCGGCTATCTGCCCCCACATCCCTTTCTCCATCTCTTATCCAGATGCAAAGAGCAGTCAGTAAGCGGATGAGAGCAGATTTGATTCAAAAGGCTTCCCTTTAAAATCTCAGCCAGTAGGATTTAAAACTCACTCTCCTGCCTCGCCTCTTACCCTCCACCCCCATTCTCCCTCCCCTCCCTCGGCCTCCTCTTCTCTCTGGCTGTGTTAATGCACTTCACCATCCAGCAATCTCTAGCAGTCATTTAATCACATGGAACAATGGCAGGCACCCAGGAACAGAATGGCAAAAGGCTAATAGCACGACTAAAACACTCAAGCATTCATTACAACACTCATTATCGAAGCAATTTACCATCTGGAAGAAAGGCCTAAAACCCCCTTTTACCAACTTTAGGGACAATGTAGACATCAGTTGTGTAGGGCTGGACACCTATACTGTAGCTGCTGAGTTGTTTGGAGCACTGCACTACTATAAAGGCCCGAAATCAGCATTATTATTGTATTTGAACACATTTCAGGCCATCCTTCCATTCACTTTAAGCATTACAGATAGATAAAGGATCGAGACTAGTGGCAAACAATTAAAGCGAATCTCTTTCTTTTACAGAGTCACTCCCTCCTTCACTCCCTTCCTCTCCTTTCCACTTCAAACAAATTAGAAGCAAATCCACTTGGTCATGTGTTTTGACAGGGACGCTCATTCAAATAGTGAAAGAGAGAGAGGGGGATTGCTGCAGAGACGCATATACGATAAGATCAACGCAAGTATTCCCTCCTATCAGTTGTCAAGGTAAGATAAAAGAATATAGCATCATGACAATTAGTTCTTCACAAGAGAGAAAAGTAATTTGTGAGATCTGCACTTTGGAAGGAAGGTATTGTTGTTGAGGTTGGTTACATTGTGCTGCTTTACTATCAAGTTAGTGTCATGTCTCTTTGGTTGAATCTGTAAAATCAGCTTTGTGACTCCACTTGTGCCTTGATTACATTTGACACAGTGTATGAGTTTGTCCATTAGGTGATTGGTTTACTGCTAAACATTGCTCATTTAATCATGACATTACCAAATTCAATAGCCATCAACATTAGATGAGAGCTCACTAGATGAGAGCTCACTGGACTGTTAAATGGCTCAAACCAAGGTGAATTTGTTGAGAAGTGAGAGCTGAAACACTGTTGACATTTTTTCAGGACATACTGGTTTGTGTGTACATTTGGGATGAGGATGTGTGCTGTCGGTAGGTGTCTCATCTTCTGAAGAGCAAATACATTTGCGGTTCATAATGTGGTGCTTGAATATTCATGCGGTCTGCATTGTGTGTGTGTGTGTGCGTGTGTGTGTCTGTATGTGCGCTTGCGCCTGCGTATGCGTGTGTGCTCCTGCGTGTTTATGAACATTTGCAAAGTACACGAAGACTAGTTTGACTTGCAAAATAGCACTTAGTTGGAGAGTGGAGCTGGGGAGGATTAGACATCGTGCAGGTAAACTTCCAGCATCAAGTATTTATACAGCGAACGCTAGAATTACTGGGAATCATATAAATCGCAACTTTTTTCTTGACTAATATCTGAGTAACTAAATTCTGTTTTTGTTCTCTCCTCGCCTCTCTCTCTTCTTCTTCATATCAGGATTATCATCTTTCCTGCCATCTCTCCTGTCTCCATTGGTGACAGCACCTAACGACCATCGCCATGGGTGAAATGGAGCAATTGCGAAAGGAGGCGGACAATCTCAAAGACCAGATCACTGTCAGTAGGCCCGTCCATATCATCTGTAATAACCCATTCGGCTGCCCGCAGTATTTATCATCATCATCATCATCATCATCATCATCATCATCATAATGTTGCTTTGCTTTTCACTTTGACCTGAAGACGTTTCTTCCCCAAATATTCATAACCGCATCTTAGATCAATGCTGGCAGTAACCGGTGTGCCCGTGTTTGTGTCCGCTCCTCAGGCAGCTCGTAAGGCGGTGCAGGACAGCACGCTGCAAGAAGCAGTAGCCGGGACCCCCGTGGTGGGACGCGTCCAGTTGAAGACCAGGAAAACACTCAGGGGTCACCTTGCCAAGATCTACGCTATGCACTGGGGCGCTGACTCCACGTAAATACACAGCATGTTGTACACATATTGAAAGAGCTGCTTCGTTTCACAGCAACATCTGATTATAGTCAAATAATTAATTATATTAAACTTAGCACAGAATTAGTGTGAATTAGAGTGAGGAGAGCCCTGTTATTGGTACATCTGATTTCTTAAGTTTCTTTTTTAACTGGATGAATTTATAATAAAAAATGAGGCCTTTACTTTTTCAGCTTACATGTCACCTTTCTCTGTCTCAGTTTTTTTCTTTTTTTCTTTTTTTTTTATATCGCTGTCATTGTTACACCCCCAGGTTGTGTGTCAGTGCCTCACAAGATGGAAAACTTATAGTGTGGGACAGCATAACAACCAACAAGGTAGGAACGAGCAAAAGAGAAGTCTATCATAACAACAGCGATGGTGGATGAGGGCAAATGTACACCAAATAAAACCATTAATATGCTTTCCCAGGTAAAACGCAGCAGTAAATGAAACAAACCTTTTTTCCTTGTTGTTGATTAAATGCAATATACAAATAATGCAGGTAAATCCAGTACATACAGAACACATATAAGTAGTAAAATACACAACAAAAACTCCCGAGAGGCTTTTACTTTTTCTGTTGTTCAGTAGAGGAAGTATGATGAGGAGAGAGAGTTTGAAGAAAAAAGGTAAAAAACGTGGCATATAAAATAATTAAATGAACAAAATGTTTTTTTTTAAAAGCATCATCATCTGCATTTATTTGCATTATAAAAGTTAATATCTTTGAGGTTAAAAGAAGGAAAAACGAAAAAGTGAGACAAGGTTTGTTTAAAGTTCGTGGGTTTTAAATCTGAATCACAAGAAAGTGTTTCTTGAAGTCAAATTAAATCAGCTGCTCTTGCATTACAAAAAAAGATTGTTTTCTTAGAAGTAATATCCCAAATAGCCCTGACATTTCAATACAAGACTTAAGACATGAGATAAGACATTTTCTTTTACCTGTAAACCAATTAAACATCAAAACCTTGAGATGTGCTTCTGGAACTGGTGATCAACAACTATTTGAACTGGCATCACTCAAAGTAACAAAGAAAGCAGTTTAATAGGCCTAACTATGTTGGATTCAGAACATAAGTAATATAGGTGTTAATCAAGGCAGAAGCTATGAAATAAGAGGATCAAGGGTGTCGTCATTTTACTGAAACAGAGTAAATCCTCCCTTAAACATGTCGATTCACATGTTCACCTTTAACCTCACTTCACCTAAAACGTGTCTTCAAATCTTAATAACTCCTATAAAACTAAAGTGATTAAATAAGCAACAATCAAAGCTTAAAAAATACATCTTCAACAAAAAGCTCTTAGATTATGTTCCCAAAATGTTTCTAATTTTGGCCGGAAATATTGTGTTCATGACCCTGTCGCTCATACGAAGAAGCTCATGAAGAAAATGTGTTTTCAGGGCCTTTAAATGTTGGCGGGTTACAGTCAGATTCATTCATTGAAGTGCATTTGGTTTCAGTGAGTGTCTTCTGTCCCCAGGTGAATGCCATCCCGCTCAAGTCCTCGTGGGTGATGACTTGTTCCTATGCACCTTCGGGGAACCTCGTAGCTTGTGGCGGCCTGGACAACATGTGCTCCATCTACAACCTCAAGGGCAAGGATGGAAACGTCAAGGTCATGCGTGAGCTGGCGGCACACACAGGTAGGAGGACAATGCAGCTCAGAAGTCAAATCTCTAGAAGTCACTGATGCTTTTGAGATTGAACTTGACTGAGTCCTCCTTTAATTCACTTACACTACTCCTCACATGGTATTTCTTTGGTTGCCCAGGTTACCTGTCCTGCTGTCGTTTCCTCAGTGACAGTGAGATAATCACCAGCTCTGGAGACTGCACTTGGTAAGAATATAGTACGGTAAACTAAAAAGTGTGTTGCAACTTTAATCTCTGTAGTTAAAACATGAATAAATATTGCCTCCTTCTAGCGTACTATGGGACATTGAGACCGGGACCCAAAAGACAGTCTTTGCAGGACACCAGGGAGACTGCATGTCCCTGGCCGTGTCCCCAGACTTCAAGTTTTTCATCTCAGGGGCGTGTGACTTCACAGCCAAACTCTGGGACATCAGGGAGGCCCAATGCAGACAGACCTTTGGGGGACATGAGAGTGACATCAATGCAATTGGGGTGAGGATGAGGAAGATTTCCATCTCACTGCGTATCAGAGCTGAGCCCTTTTGTTTTATTGCTCAAAGGAGGCCTACAGTTTCTCATCACTACTCTTTCTTCCAGTTCTTCCCCAATGGTAACGCAGTGATAACAGGGTCGGATGACGCCACCTGTAAACTGTACGACCTGCGAGCTGACCAGGAGCTCATCACCTACCAGGACTCCAGCATCATGTGCGGGGTCACCTCCCTGGCCCCCTCCCTGTCTGGACGCCTGTTACTGGCTGGCTATGATGACTTCAATGTCAACATCTGGGACGCACTGAAATCTGAGAGAGTGGGTAAGTACAGGTGGAAATTAGAGATGTTTCAAAGCATTTAAAACCTCCGGTGTTAAGCTTTTGATATCGGATGGTGTGTTCTGCATCTGGGTCAGTGGTACTTTGCTCAGCTCACATCAGGATTTTTCTTCTGTGCCGTGGTCAAGGAGTGCTGGCTGGTCATGACAACAGAGTGAGCTGTATCGGGGTGTCCTCAGATGGGATGGCGTGTTGCACAGGATCCTGGGACAGCTTCCTCAAGATATGGAACTGAGGCTGTTCCTCACCAGCGAGCAGAAAGAGAGCAGTGATTCTCAGCCTGGTAGAAAGTGAAGAAGATAATGAACAGGAGTTTGAGGGGGGGGGGGGGGGGGGGGGGGGGGGGTCCACATTTGGTGAGAAGAGGGTATTTTAATTGTGCCAAGTCCTATCTCATGTTGGAGGGGTTGTAATGTAAAGATGTTCTCCTCTCACAGGTGAGTCTTTCTTCTCACGTTATGGGGGAATTTAGGGGTGGGACATGGGGTTGGGGTCTCAGTAAAAGATCATTCCTCTTCATAGTTTATGATAATGCAGTTAAAATAACCATAACATATGCACATTTCTAGCAGCAATTCAGAGGTCACCCAATGAGAACAATTGCCAAATGGAAATGGTAGCACGCTGGATGAGAAATAATTGAATACGTATCAAGTTACAGCCTGTGAAGGTTCACACTAGCTATACTAATATGTTTTATATCAACGCATAAGTTATGTCATATGAATAATATGAGCATTTGCATTGTTTTGGTTTCAGACTGTTGTTTGTTCTCAGTTTTGGTAGATTCACTAGATGCTTACATTGACTTTCTTTTCATTTTCTAACTTTAATTAAAATAGAGTGCTAGTTCGCAGATGTTTATATTAGTGTTGAGTTGTTTTGTATGTGATTGATGGACAATATTTAGCTAGACCTGAAAAGTGCTTTGGGTAAAACGGTTGTACCGACAGATGGGATAATAAAAATGGTTTTCATGGTTCACTAAGCACTTACAAAAAAAGATAACCCCATTTATCTCTGGACAGGACTATTTGTATGACTGTTACATGGATGATAACGGCTATTGTGTGCACATGAGCAATACATCTGGATCTGTAGGTGACCACTTACTTTTTTCCTCTACATGGTAAAAGATAAACCTCAAGGACAGTTTGTGTAAATACAGAAAATATATCTGAGATCTGACTATAATTTAGACTGCCTCTTTTCCAACACTGGATACACGCCGTGCAAAATAAAGCAATACTACCTTTCTTAAACACTGTCCAATAAACATGGGATTCTGCATTGAACAAGTCTTAACTGTTGATTTCTGTCACACTGAGTTGAGTCATACATTTGTCCATAACATGTCCATATTTAAAATCTCACTGGATTTGGAGTGAGGCATGAAATACTGCATTGTTATTGGTAATTTGAAGTTTAATTCTGCTGTGAAAGAATCTCCATGAAGGCTGAACTGAAAAAAGTAATAGTTCATTTGTACTTCAGTATAATAATCATTAAGGTGTTATGTGAATCAAATTGAAGTGCAATGGAATATTTCTTAAATATATTTAGAACAAAATTTATGAATATTTAGTCTTAAGCTTTTATTCCGTTTGAGCAAAAAATAAAGAATAGGAATTTTACAATTGGGTTAAGAAATTAAAGTTATAAAAAGACATCGAAATACAAAACGAAAGCAAATGACAAACGACAAACAATAGCAGAAGTAGTTTACAACCAATACAAAGATGTAAAGCAAAGAATACAATTTATATTTACAAGCAAAAAAAGGATAGAAAACGGCAGTAATAAAACAAACAGACACAGGACAACAATCAATAAAAAGAAAGCTGTACACATAAAAGCTTGTTTTAAGAGATATAAAAGTGGTCGGATTCTGTACACGTTTCAGTGAATCATCGGTTCTCCTTATCCAAAGACACTGCCAGCACTCTGCGATCAATCTGTCCCAGTCTCTGCTTGTCTGGGGTGGACACCTTCAGCTTCGCCTGGAAAGCGGGGACGACACGTCACGTTATCTCAGTGGCTTATTACCTTTCTGTGGTGGAATTCACTTCAGGACAACTAAAATTACTCAACTTTACAAGTCAACACAGGTTCAAATTAAGTTCCAGTGTATACAGAGCATAGTATACATCACTAGCAGTGAGTGCATGTTTGTAAAAGCAATACCTGAGGACGTTGGTTCCGGGGTGAGTTGGTCCCCTTAAGGATCTGCAGTGGGGAGCGACCTTCAGTACCTTGAAAAGAAAGAAAACGTCAAGCAACAACATCTCAGAGATAACACGAAGCCACACACTTTCTACACACCTTTCTGCTTGAGTTTTCCAGACCGTCGCTTGTTCTCGGTTACTTTCTTCACGGACATGCGGACAGCAAGAGGGGAGGAGCCTCCTTTCCCACCCTGCACTCCTCTGGCTCGCAGCCCAGTGGCGCCAAAACCTTTTCCCAACCACTGCGGCTTGAACACCACCTGACTGGGGCTCTTTGGGTCAAAGGTGGGGCAGCGGATGCCTGTGCTGAGCTGTGGCTGCTCTGGGCTGGGCACAGTTGGTGGCTCTGGTGCAGAAGGCAAAGAAGATTCTTCAAGAAGCTTGTTGGTTTCTTCAGAAGATGGCTCTGTTTTCTCTGACTGTGCAGGGGAGACCTGAGCTGGGGAACCATCTGAATCAGAGGGGAGGGAAGGCTCAACGGGGGTCTCTAGTTCAACAGGGATAGAAGGATGGGCATAGGAATGATTCAAAGCGTCCCCGAGGGGCTCCACTTCTACTACACTCGGCTCTGGGGATGAAATGCTGTCATGGTGCACCTCAGCAAAGATCTGGGATGAAGTTGCCCCCTCATGGTAGGTGATCAGGCTCATGCTCAGTCTCTTGTTAAGAGGAGACTCTCTTGCTTCTTCAGCCTCCTCCAGGCTAATGTCTGCCTCAGTTTCTAATTCCACCTCGAATTTGGGTTTATCAAAAAGCACAAAGGGGCTCGAGTCGCCCACATCTTTGAGAGGGGGCTGCACAGCGGTGGCCGGGAGGTTAGCATGCTCAGCCAGGGAGGCAAAGTTGTGGGAAGGCTGCGGCGGCAGGAGTGGCTCGGTGGAAGCCAGCTCTTCCTCCTCCGCCAAGACCTCCTCCTCCACGGCATCATTGAAGCATTTCTGAGGGGCTTCATGGAGTTTTTCTTCTGTCTCACTGTGCAAAAACATGCCCAGGCGGCGGGCAAAGGATCCAACTGTCGCTGTAGGGGCAAACACAGGAACATCACGTTACAGGACATGTTGCAGGTGAAATAAAGACAAGCAGAACGTTAGTCTGTACCAAACGGTTACCTCTCATGACTTCTCTGACAGGGGTGCGGCTAACGCCAATAGTAGGTGAGCGGGGATCAGTGAATGCCAGTGGACACTTGGTTTTTGGAACAAGCCCATCGACCTAGAGAGAATATTTAGTAGGGTTAACCCATTTATAAGTGCCCCCCCCCCACACACACACACATAACAATATGTCTAAAAGCAAGTCAGCCAGGTAACCTACCTGGATGGGTGTACGGTCAATTTCTAATGAAGGAGAGCGAGGGTCTATCAGATCAGTGAGCCGGCTGTTTTTGATTGCTGGTTCTGGTTTTATTGGTGCAGAAACCAACTTACTCTCACTGGATCCCATGATGCTGTTTTACCTGGATCACAGGTAAATGGAACATAATAAAATACACTTTTAATGACTCCCAGAGCAAGATCCTAAAAGTACATCTAAAAAAAAAAAAATGGTATTGGTAGTATAAAACACAGTCCACTAGTGTAGAATACAGATAATATATTTCAGGATTTAAGGAATATACAGTCATTACTAAATAAAATGCCAAAAGACACATTTCCATACAATGAAAAACGTGGCCTCCTGACTTCCATCTATGCAAAGGAGTGCATGCAATACAGAACACACGTTCACCTTGATTTAACCTCGTACAGTGGCAGAAGACATGCTTTTCTATTCAACATCGCTGGTTAACTTGCATTGCTTAGTCCACGAACGATTCACAAAACACATTTCATAACCGCAGTTGGCTGAAAATTAAACAAATAGCTAGTTTAGCTACGGTCAGATAGCGTGAGGTTTTCCCCATTTAACGTTAAGTTTCTTCAATCGTGTAGGTTACATGTAACTGTAACACGTGAACCTGTGGCCGTCAATCCTTTGATAGACCGCAGACTACTTTGGGGTTCAGTCTCCACAATAAGAGCTGGCTTACCGAATACGAGACGAGGACAGTCGATCAGTCGTGTAGCAGGAACTCTTCTCACTTTTCAACAGTCCACACTTATAATAAACAGGGGAAGCTCAAGACTTTTAAAAACATTTAAATGGTGGAGTTGCGTGTGTGTTATTTTTGAACGAACCAATGAACGCCGGCCCCCTTGATGCTGATTGGCTTAGAGCAGGCGTACTAGAAGTGGGCGTGGTCTGTCGCAGATAAGGCATTTGAAATTTGAAAATGAATGCCTGCTTTGTTTTTGTCACATGAGGGGAGACAAATTAAATGTTACGTTGGAGCTGAAACATGCCTCCATTATCAAACTGCCTCGTAAAGAAGGGAAAGGGAAGTCAAGGAGAACAAAGCACAATAATATATCAAGAATATATTTGTATATAATATTTCCGGAAATGTATTTTGAAAAAGACGCAATTCGTAGATTTTTACTGTACAGTATTTAGTTATATCATAATAATACATATAATCGTTCAAATATATGTTCTGTGCATTTTTTATTTTTTTGTATGTATAAACTGGAGAAATGTCCCGGAATGTTACCACAGAGGCCATAATACTGTAAAAATATAAATATTACAATACTTTCATCACCATTGTTTTATCTCCTTCAGCGTTAGTGAGTTAACAGACATCCATTTCAATACAAATCTACTATCACATTCCATCTCATAATTCATTTGTTTTCCTATTTCCTAGATTGCCTATTTCCATTTGATCATAACCTAAATAACCAACATGTATCTCTCCAACCCACAGAGTAGCAGTAGCAGCAGTTAGAGATTGTTTCATTGTATGTTGTATAATTACACCAGCCTCCATATAGTAAATTGACATTAACTTAAAAGAATGAATTTGAACAAGTTTAATATCTATTCTTAAGTAAAAGCTTTACAGCTGTAATACAAACAAAGGTAGACTGTAAGTAAAAAGTTGTGGTTCTTACATTGTGGTTACTATTATCTTTACATAAAAAACATTGTTTGTTTCCATTTGTTTATTTTTAGCTCTCAATACTTTTGTTTCAGCCATTGTTTATTGTTTCAGAAAAAAAAAGACTTCTAGATGATTTGAATCAAAGCTTTATTGCTGAATATTATATTAAACATTGCAGTCAGGATACAACTAGCCTGAACACAATTATAGTGCAACAATTATGTTACAATACACAATATGGCATATAGCATTATTTTACAACGAAGCAATTTGTTTTACAAGAGGATATGAAAAAGAGCAAGAGAAGGGAGGAGCCCAGAGAAATCGTCCTCTATGATACAATTATATGATCTTATTATCGGCACGATGCACAATTAAATCCCCCACCCGATCACTCACACACACACACACACACACACACACACACACACACACACACACACACACACACACACACACACACACACACACACACACACACACACACACACACACACACACACACACCTTACCATAACAGTAACAGTCCATCTATTCATTATTATCCTGGTAGATAATTGATCACTAAAAAATTAAATAATGTATTAAAAAAACAAAAAAAAAAAACAAGCTGCAAGTCTGATTAGTGTTTGTACTCTGGACCGGCCTAATCCTTCTCTTGGGAGCACCTTTGATTTAAAAAAAAAAAACTGTACTCTTTTTAATATTGTACCTTCAATCTACATAACCGTACTGAGTATACGGTTTAACCTACAACCTGCAGTTAAGTAAAACTGTGAGAGCTTTGAGTGTAATAAACTGTCCACACTGCGTTCATCATCATTCTTAATCGTTTACTTTCTTCATCGAGTACAAATTTCATATCAACAACAAAACTGACACTGAACCCAGTTCTGCAGAGCAACAGAGAAAGATGAAATATGAGGACTGTCAAATACAGTGACGTGACTGTATTGCTGCTGGCTGCGTCTTCCAGGGGGAGACTAATACTGCAATGTTTGATGGAAGTCCTTTAAGCGCACATAACAAGATGATGCCTCTCGGATGGTGGATCATTCACAGTATCTTCCTCGTCTGTTTCTCTGTAACCGTTACCGCTTTGATTCCCCTTTGCTTCATTCAGTCACCCAGACATTTACCTCCCAGCAAATCACACTCGCACTCAATAAGCCCCCCCCCGGCTGGTCCTCATTCTGTCCCACCGTCCACCTCTCTCTGGGAGAAGTGAGCCAGCAACGTGTCCAAGTCCCGATGGTCTGCTGCAGCGTACAAAGAGCTCTCTCCCATCATGCTGAGAGCCATGCGCAAGGTGGACCAGATGTTGTCAGACATCATGGTGGCTGCGGCACCTCCAGGTCCCCTCGCCGCTCTCGCTCCGTCCCCGGAGGCCTGACGCTGTAGAGATAGGGCTTCAAGGAAGTGCTCCACCGCCTCTCTGATGATGAAGGAGAGAGAAAGCTAATTTAGTATCTCATATTATTTTAAATAAACTAATACAACATTTCCTAATTACTGTGAGCCCAATGAGATAACAGTTGTAGTGATGCAATACATAATATGCAATTATCAAATATAATAAATCACATTAAGACCTTTTTTTTCAAATCTACCCTCTGATATTTAAATGAAGTGGACAAAATATAAGAAACTCAGTATAATGCAATACAGTTTAACACCACAAACAAGTTAAATCATCCTCCCTCTGAGATATTTTAAACAGAAAATAATAATTTGTAATAATCATCATAAAAAGTTTATTTATTGTTTATTTCAGAGCCACTGAATTAAACAGCATGTGTACCTAATAAAGTGACAACTGAGCGTGTTTTACAAAACTGCTGTTGCCATCTAGTGGAAGTAAAAGGCTTACATTGCACCAGGGTTGGTCAGGTTTTAATAGAATACTGGATATAACAACAAAAATAATAAATCAAATTAAAAGTAACAGAGGATTTGCTGGTATTACACGCATTTAGTTTTTTTTAGAGTAAAGTGATTTTGTGAAACCTTTTTTTAGCAAGTAATACATATTTAATCAAATAATCAAACCAACTACAAAACCTTTTATCTGAAAACTTCCATTGGGCGCTTAATGTTCCTTTCACCCATTTTACACTTTGTAATTCTAAAATCATTACAGAAAAGCATCCCTACTCTTTCATACATCAGCAGTGTGGCAAACATTTAGCCAATGTTGTTGTGTTGGTCTGAAAAGAAGGTAAATCATTCATGGCATCAATCGAATGTAACAGGAAGCAGTTAACATGGGGGCTGCATAAAAAACATTTTTGGTGAAAATTACCCAATAAGAATCAACTAACCAAATAATGTATCCCTCACCTGTGTGCCCCTAAGTTGACACAGCTGATGCCCAAGTTGTAGCGACTGCGTATGAAACCGGGCTGCAGCTCCAGAGCTCTCCTGTAGGCGGCCACAGCCTCCTCTGAGCGGCTTCCATTGGCGAGTGTGGCCCCCAACTTATTCCACAGCAGGTAGTCCTGATGGAGACAGAAGACAAAAAAGCTCAGAAACAGGCAGCGCATGCGGTGTAAAGACCGACGTTACTACCTCAGCACGGCTCTCCGACACCGACCTGTGGTGTGACAGACAGAGCAGCGCTGAAACAGTCAACCGCCTTGTCGTACTCCCCGCTGAGGTTGAAGAGAACTCCCAGGCCACACTGCAGCTGGGGGTCCACCTGGGCGGGGTCAGAGTTGGCCGCTTGCAGGAACAGGGACTGAACATCTGTAAACAAAGACCTGTGCAGGAAAAAACAAACGAAAAGATGAAATAAATACAATATATGAAAAACCCTTTAGGATGACTTGATCTGCACGTTTAAACCTGAAATCAGTCAGAATCCCACGTTTGTGATACTCACTCTGGCAGCAGTGAGCCGAACCTCTCCCTCTCTTTCTCCTTTTCTCCGGCACCTTCCTGCTGGTGTTCGCCCTCATTCTGCTCCCACACAGAGCGGTATTTAGGGTTGTGCTTCAGCCAATCACGAAGAGTCTCACAGGCCTGCCTGTGCAGCGATTCGTTAGTGAAACTGACAGCCAACGCCATCAGAGCCGTCAGGTTTCCGTTCTTCAGCTCTATACATCTAATGAAAGAATAGAGGGGAAAAGTCAGAGAAAGGAACAAGGACATGCTTTCAGTTGAGAAAGCAAACGTTAGAAATGGTCAAACGCTTAATTAATGAAGTCTAATTTGACTGTTTAACGTTTATGGGTAACTACAGCCACCAATCTGAGCAGGAAGATCGCTATAAAATCATATTAATGATGTCATTTAGACTTGTTCATTTGTGTACAGAATGATTTCAAATTTGTTTTGGATGTTTACACAAATAAGAGGCAGAAAAAACAGCTTGCCATTAAGCTCATTAAGCTACAATCGAATGAATCAAGACTACTTCCAATACAGAAGGGTACTAAAAGTATCATAACATTTACAGTTTCTGCAACATATATATATATATATATATATATATATATATATATATATATATATATATATATATATATGTTATATGCAACATATATATATATATATATATATATATATATATATATATGTTGCAGAAATTGTTAAGAAACTGTAAATGTATATATATATATAAATATATAAAAAGGTAACTGTAACTACTACCCAGCTAACTCTAACTAAGATGCACTACTATAGTTTGCATCTGAAGTGACATGCAACTCTGATTCCCAACCTGCGGAGGGCACTGATGGCGGCAAATTCCTGCTCGTTCTCTGCCTGACAGGTTCCCAGATATTGCCAAGCCTGCAATTGTGAGACAGATGTGAGTTATATGACAAGTAAGGATACTTGTTGGATTGTTCTTACTTGAATTAATAAAAAATGAAAACGAAGCCAAAGGCCGTTGAAGTCTCACCAGCTGGTTATCTGGTTCTTTCTGTACAGCACTTTCAAATAAGCGCACAGCACCAGGGATGTCCCCTGCCTCCATCCTCTTCACTCCCTCTGACAAAGGGTCAGGGTTGGATAAATAGGGGTTGTCCTCTTCAAACTGATACCCCTGGGACAAACACAAGGAAGACACTGAGAACAGTTTTCTATATGAACAGAGTCAAAATCAAAACACACGAGCAGCTGTAACGCACTGTACGTCATGTCCTTTCATACATCAAGTAGAGCTGTGTGCGCAAAACATGCTGAAATCCTGCACCATGTAAATGGTTCTGAGCAGCTCGACAGCTACCTTGTCATAGGAAGTGCTGAGTAGCTGATCGAAGTCGGATAGCCAGGGGTGGCTCTCTGCGTCCCTCTTAGCCATCTCCTCCCACTCCTGCTGCAGCTTCTCCCAGAAATCCACATCACTCTGACATTATGACAGATGCACATCATTACATTATATATCATCCTCTATTATAGACAAAATTGACCTTTACTTTTCCATACTGTTATGGTGTTTCCTTAACTAAGATAAAAGAGAGAGAGACAGCAGTTTGTTTTCTTGGACACAGAGGTCTTTCACTTCTCCGTTACCACAGCTCCCATTTAATATCCAGTACTTTAGCTTTCTTTTTAGACTTTAAGTTGTCACTGAATCGTGTATCACCTCCACTGCAGCTTTAGCATGTTGGAAATCTGGTCCTGATGTAGCAAACTCATCTACCCAGGCTTCAGCCGAGTCCTGCGACACCTGAAGAACAATGAGGGGCAACGACAGTGGTTGACCCGAGTAAGCACGGGCTGGCTGTGCAAATTGTTATAAGAGTCGAGGATGGGGACATTAAAAAGGAAAAAAAACATACGAGGGAAGTGAATGGAAAGGAGATGAAAGAAGCAACAACACAGAAAAAGCTAATTTTATCTAATGCCGTTCTAACAATTCTTCTTATTGAAACTTTGTTTTTTTTAAGCAGATAGAAAAATCAATCAACAGCAACAACATAATGAAAAGCTGAGTGCATCTTACTGTTTATATGGAGGACAAAACTTGACAACACTACTTGCAAAACCTATCTTACTGCATTAACTGTAGTTAAAAATAAAAAAGACCTATCACTGCCACGACCACAGAGGTCCTACCTGCCTGATGACCTTGGCCCACTGCTCTGCTTGTTTAGCTTTAACTTTCTCAATCTTCTTATTCCTCTTTGGGCCTTCCAGGGGAAGACTCCCTCCCCCCGTCTCCGTCAGGAACTATGGCATGAGGCGAGGACGGGTGGCGGTGGGGAATGGGGCAATGTTTTGAGGAGGAGGTGGCGAGGGAGCATTGGTGAGGATTTTTTATTTCATTTTTTTAAGAGGTGTGCAGAGTAAGAGGAATTTAAGTAGGAAGAGGAATAGATGAATGGCGGTTGTTAATTGAGGGAATGGCAAGCCAAGAGGTTGAAGGCAAGTCAAAAAATGGGAAAAGTACATGTCAGAGTTAGAGGGCAATTAAGTACAATGGAGCCGTTCATCAAAAACAGGACTTAGAGCTACGCATGCACAGTATAGGATAAGACAAAAACTTAGGAATGAGAAAAATTAAAAGGCAAGTAAAAAAATGAATGTTTTTACTATTTCATAGAAATTAATAATTTACTGTCAAAATTATAAAATAAATGATAAAATACAAAATCAAAAACTATTAAAACTTGACTATTTCATTGGTGAAACTCTGGAGTTACCAAGTACAAATTATAATATTAGTCAAATTATTGAAAGAATTATGTATTTGTTGCACACCATTCTTTAATAGTATTTTGGATTTTTTTTTATTCACATCTAACTTTCATCTTTTTTCTTTTCTTTTTCTGGCAGAAATAGACTTCTACAGTTTTGCGATTACAGGGTAAAATCTAGTAAAAAATCAAAAATCTGGCATCAGCATTTTTCTGCCTGAGCTGGATGAAGTCCAAGTAATTACTCAACCTCAGTAAACTCAAGAACTGAAGTCAAACTGAGCCACGGTGGGAAGAGAAGCAGGTCGTCATCCTCTCATTGCTGAATAAATTTCATCTGCAATGGTGTGCAGCCTTGAGCTTCATATTTCAGCGAGTGCAGCGGCTGCTTTTGGTTACATTAGTGGAAAATGTTACTCTTCATCAGATACTGGGGTGATGAGTCACATGGCACCGTCTATACTGTGCATTAGCGAACCACTGTGCCTCCCCAATGTGTTCCCAGTGGCAACCACCCCCTCAGTGGGCAGGGACTCATACCTGGTTGAGGTTGGAGGCCCAGTTCTGAGCCTCCTCGGCCTGAGCTTTATCTTTGAGCTGTTTGTCTGTTCTGCTCTCCACTGTCACACTGCCCTCGCCAATCTGCCTAATGAATCGCAGGAACTACACAACAGCGAAAAAAAAAAAAGCATGAGAACAAAAATGCATTTTAGCATTTCCATTGGTCAGATTTATACTAAATACACTGCTAGTCCCTTTCCAAACCAACAACTCTCTATCCAAACTAAGGCAATGACCTTGAAAAGCCACAATGAAACTTAATTCATCAGCGTTACTAATGCACTATGCTCCCTTCTCTACAAAAGTGTATAAGAAAAAGAGAAAGCATATGTTGATAGAAGATAAATGATCCAATGAATGATTGACATGGACATGAAGCCACTGCTCACCTCAGTGTTTTGTAACTTGGGGTCATCAACTTTTGAAACGAGCTCATTGGCTGTCTGCTTCAGCTCCTCCCCTGCTTGGTACTCCTTTGTCCTATCACATTAACAAGCACATGTTAATATCATCCTGTGAGGAGTTACACCGTTTGGTTTTTATTTAGCATTTGAAGGCTGGAACAACTCAATTCAGACTGAAGGCTGTACAGGTGAGTCTTTTTGAGGTCAGTGCACTATGTTGATGATTAGACATCAAGGACGCTGAGACAAAATTGAAGTCTGAAAAATTCAACCTCAACAAACACATCCACCCAACAAGTAGACATGAAAAACATGATCACGGTTTAGCTCTCCTTCGTCTACTTGTGCTCCTCTAATCATTTAGTCTGGCCTTCGCTCAACATTCATCAAGTGTGCCTGAAGTATCTATTAAGCCTTTTTTCAACTGCAAACTTTCAACTCTCTCCATCCATGTCCTGTTCTAACCATTCCTTCTCCTGGTCTCCCAGGTCTCCCAGCCACAACTTCTCCTCTGACTGTTCCAGATACTCCTCCGCCCAGCGTCCAGGATCTGGAGCAGAGAGGTGAAAAAAGGATGAAAAACACAGTGGATAGGCACATTATTAAAAAGTACACGCATTGCAAAAATAAAAGGATTTATTCAAGGCAGGCTTGCTCTGATGTCAGTAAAGATTGATGAGCTCTGACAGACTGATGATGGTGCCATAAAAAGGGAGGGCTCATTATGTATAGTTCACACTTCACAATGTTGGCTGTTATTTTCCTCTCGCCGACAGTTTTTGGAGCTCCAGGACCAAAACCCAGATAGGATGGAAATCTGTGTTGTTTGGCAAATATCTAGCGTGCCAATTATCTGGATCTGTGCAGAGATCTTGCAGAGTGTGAGCACCTGTTGGTGTCAGTGCGTGAACAGCCCAGTGATCTGACAACTTTAAAGTTGTGTAGTGTGAACTTGGCTTCATTAACCAAAGTGTGTATCCAGAGTGCAAAAAGAAACTATAACAATAACTCAAACTACCTGCCGCCTCAGCAATAAATTCTTTCGTCCAATCAGCATCTGCTGCATCACCAAGAGCGATGATCCCCGGAGCGGAGGCAGAGTCAGGACCGGAGAGGAACTCGGCCGTCCAATCACCAGAGAGGGCCAACGCTGCCACATCTGGAGCTATGACATGGAAATATGTATTGCTTAAGATGTTGGAAAAGAAATTCATTTAAAAATACCTGAACCTGGTATAGAAAATACATGAGAAATAATGATATTAATCAAGCGCACCTCTCTGTGGAGCTTGTCGGTAGCTCTGCTGGTCAATCTGCTGCATTTCCTCCAACAGCTGACCCATGTCAAATGTGTGTGGGGGTCGGGGGGGCGCCTGAAGGAACTCATTCACCAACTGCAGCCAAAATAAAAACATTATTTTACTATATTAAGAAATTGCACCCGGTATATACACAGAGTTACACACCCGAAATCGCTTCAGAGTGAGACTTGAACTAAACATTAGAAAGTATCATAGTCAACACAATATGCTGAATATTTAAAGGAATATGAGCACTGACCTCTTCTTCAGTTGCAATTTCAATGGGAGAGGGGGGAATCTGAGAAAACAAGAAGGGAAAAATGAGGTAAGAGAACTGGTGATACGTCTGTTGCCAAACAGCCATTTCATGACAACACATTATATAAATGATAAATTAGCTATTTGAACCTATATGTGCAAATCACTCACTGTAGGTGTTGAGCGGTGCCGCCATGCCCCCCCTTCCTTGGTCATGTGACCGGTCAACTTCATGAGGGGATTGGCTCCCCCACATTCTGCCTCCACCAACTCCCGCATCGCCATGGCAACACAAGGACGAGGCAAACCCAATCAGACCACCTGAGAAGAGAACTGAGAAGAGGAAGAAAAGATGAATTACTCCGTTTGTGTTTGGACAATCTGCACAAAATTCAGCCTGTGTTCAGGAAAGTTAATGGAATCATCTTGTTCAGACCATTCAGTCAAAGTGAAGCGCTGTTGTCTTCTCTACATATTAAACCTGTCCAACATGTCCACACAGCACAGATAGTCACATAACCAAACTCAAGCTCCATCTGCTGTTATGCGTGTCATTTCCTGGCTTAGAGTGAACCATTAATAATGTGGATATGATGAGCCGGCAGGCACAGGCAGTCACTGCATATTTCACTCAGTTGGTCTCTTAAATTCAGAGGATTTTAGCTTGTAACTGCATGCAATGCAGTCCTTGCAACAACAAAATGCTATTATCACTCTATTGTTACAACCAACATAACTATTGACTACTGAATATTATTACTATCATACAGGGCTGGGTATCAGACCAAAATACTTCTTTGTTACTGAGCCAAGAAATATATTAGCACCAAATATCAAAAACTGTCCAGTACTGAAAGTTGCTATACAATTCTGTTATCTTGTTTATTTATTTTGTAATTATGTAGTTTCTTAATATAAATATAAATGTTGAGACAATATTTACTCTCCTTGCAATTAAAAATATCTACCTTTTTATATTTACAAGTAAGGTACTGAACGAATTACTTGATATTTTGGTATCTGTATGCCAATTTACAAAAAGGACCTTTTACAAGAACAAGAATCATGTAATAAATAAGATATTGATTGTAGGTTATATTTGGTCCCCATGTAGGATCTCTGATGATCACTCACCTGATCCCTCCAAAAGCAAAACAATAACAACAATCCTTATGAGATGATTCAGTCCCAATATACAAACCCTGCAAATAATGTGTGGTCCTAGAGGAACTTATGCTGCTCATCTCACTGACCTATATCCAGGACGAACAGCTGACAAACTGCTGTACATGCTGGCCTACTCAGCTTCTCTATCCCCCTGGAGGGAAACATAATGGCTACACTTTCCATAATGAACGGTCAGGAATAGAAATGGAATTCCCCATCTTCTCCACTTAATTTTTTTATTCTATTTCACTGAAGCAATGTTGACCTAAAAACATTACAGAGCATATTAGAGAGTTCATTCTACAGGTGGACTGCATATCACTCTTATAGTCTATAGCTATCGATTTAAGGGCAATTTGTTCCTAGTGATTCCAAGAGCTGCTGTCCTGTATGGTGATTAGGATCAAAGTAAGAGGATTAGACAAAGATATTAATACACAGTGTCCCAGACAGCTAACACGTAACGTGCTCACTTCCCCGATACATACTGGATGCACCGACTGTGGGAGAAGCTTCGTGTTGTTGTCCTGCACGTTCACACATAATCCACTTTTATTGGGAACACAATTCCACTCATAGAAAAAAAATACTCAACCGTGCACCTCTGAACGCATCGAGTTGATTTAAACTGTCAAACCGCTGTCACGTACGTGTCAAACCAGGTAACTGATTCGCAGCGTGCACGTTGACGCCTGATTGTTTTGCCCGATGCTAACCGTGGCTTCGGTCACACAAACAGCGACACTGAGCCCCGTACATGTTCCTCGGAGCGTCTCTTCTACTACAGCAAACGTGCCGTTCGTGAAACAGCAACTCACGCAGACGAGTTAAAGTGTGTACGGCCCGTTTAGCGTTAACCTGTCCGCTGAACCGCTCAACAATAGAAGTGTTAGCCAGCTAGCTCCTGCAGGGCCAGTGATGGGTTGTGTGTGTTCCTCTCACCGCCGACCTGCTGCTGCTGTCACCGAGCCGACGGTCCCTCCGCTCCGGTCCGTCCTCTCCGGCCGTAGCGCAGCTAAAGTTGCCTCAGTGTCCAACGTCCCGCCGGTAACCGCGTGAAGGCAGCTGCTGTGTGTTTGTTAGCGCTTCTGTTTTATTTACCTTCCTCCTCCATGACCCACAGAACCCGTCACTGATCCTCTCGGAACGTTACGATTAGTTCGTATTCTCAAACCGGCTTTGCGTAAGAAGGTTTCAGGGCTGGCGGAGGGGGAAAAAAGAACGTAACGTTGAAGGTCTTACGTAAAATACGCATTGCGCAGGATATCAGAGTCCCGGCGAATCAGGAGTGTGGGCTCAGAAACACCTTTATAGACGAAAAAGATTTGCAGTCAAATCTAGATTTTCTTTACGTTCTGTATACTCATACAATGTGTATAATAGCAACTTGGGAAAGTCCTGCATGTAACGTTTCACCTACATGTAACGAGGTAACGAAATGCAGATAACTTTTCAAGTCTGGAAGTAAATACTCATGCAAAATGGCATCTTTGACAGTGTTTTGATTTATTAAGAATATACTCAGATACATTGAATTAGCCAATTTGCCTACTGTACTTAAGTACAATTTTGAGGCATCCTATAAAGGCCTACTTTATGATAGCTATAACAAGTTGTATACAGGTTAACATCTTTCCCCAAAACAATATCATCTCATAAAATATAACGCAATGTTACAAACAGCTGTAACATTGTAATGCTACGCTTACAAATATATGCATTTAATATAATGACGGGCATTTTGTGAATGCAGTAGTTTTACTTGTAAAGAAGTATTTTTATAATGTAGTCAATACTGTGAGCGTCCTTGTACTTAAGGATCTGAATACTACTTCCAACACTGATTATATACTATAATAAAAGATTATTTTTAAGCTCGTGGAGTTTGTTTTAAGTACTGTACTGTTGGTTAATTGAATCTAAAACAGTGCTTTAGATTTCATAAGAATGTTATGTTTTGTATATCAAACTGTAAAGTAACTGAGTAACTCCAGCTGTCGAATAAATGTAGTGGAGTACAATGTATATTTCCTACTGAAATGTAAGTAACATAACAAGTTTACTCATGTGCAGTTAGTTATGTGAGACTAGCAGAGACAGCATGCTTGTCAGGTCTTATGCTGCGTTCACGCCAAACGCGTTGCGAATATTCGCAACGCGTTTGGTGTGAACGCAGCATAACAGTTAATTGGTTCTTGGTCTAATCATAAAAAAATATCAACATATTGTACATTTTGAAATCTTCCAGGTTATTTTTCATATATGACCTCAATTAAAAAAAATACTGTTATTTCAGTATTTACTCAAACAAGAAAGCTCTCTCATGGAGACGTCATATAGTGTTTTTATTAGGAATTTTGTAATGTTTTCTGACAGCTCTCAATAACAATTAGTCAGCATTATCCATGTCATCGTTGTATCAATAATCACAGGTAATGTTCCAATAGTAACATAGTAATAATATAAGTTATTAATCAATGTAATGTTTATTCCTTCTTAACATCACACTCAAAAACGACAGGCTTTATTTACTGACAGGTTTAGCACTGCACATTGATAGGCTACACAGACAGACAGCAAGAGACACAGAGGGAGAGTGAGGGAGAGGTGAGCGAGAAAGACAGGGAGGCAGAGGGGGAGGTGAGGAAAAGCACACAGTTGTACATTCATTAAACCAAATATACCGGATGGAGGGAAATAGAAAATAAATTAAAGGTTCAGTTTTGAAATGTTAAAAATGAGTGAGACGTATCTAAGTATCACAACAACGTGTCCTCATTTTTCTGTGATTCAGATATTGACAAATTCTTAAATTACAACAATATTACACACAAATTTAGAGACACTCATCAAGCCAGGGATTATCATCCGTATCACTACTACTATTATTATTATCATAATCATCGTACTGTTTTCTGATGCTGTAAAGGTGATTACTCAAATGGAAAAAGTAAATCATAATCTGCTCCCTCTCAAAGTGTGCCGAAGTAGGGTGGCTGCAATAATAATAGTAATAACAATAATATTATAATATTCATCATTGTATGTACAGAAAATTCATTACAATCAATACAATCAAAACTGCCCAAGCTGAGCTGACATTCTGGAAACAGCAGGGGTAGCACTATGGAGTTTGTTTGTGTGTGTGCGTGTGTGCGTGTGTGTGTGTGTGTGTGTGTGTGTGTGTGTGTGTGTGTGTGTGTGTGTGTTTGTGTGTGATTGCATGTGACGTCTTGCAGTTATTGTAAGAGCAGTGAGTGCAGTGAGAGTCATTTAGAGACATTCCAGCGGTCACTGTGGGGGGGCGAAGGGGGGTGGGGGGGGGGGGGGGGGGTCAGAGGTCAGGTTTGACCTGGTTTACTGTAGATGCCGATGTTTTGTCGTTTAGCAGCACAAGCTGAAACTTTGCAAAGACTCCTGACTCAACACCTGGAGGCTTCTGCTCTGCTTCTGGGTATTGCATAAGTACCAACTTGCGTAAATACCGAGGTGTACGGTTGATAGTCCTCAAATCTTCTCATTTTATCATCCACCCCACGTAAAATAGCTGAAGCACTAAAGTAGTCACAATACCAAAAGAAAAATACCTGCAAGCGTAGTAGGGTTTTTCTTTAGCTTTTAAGAAGAGTGACTGTCTGCTGTCTGACCTCACTGTCTTCACTCTGTGGTTACCGGTGGTCGAGGAATGTGTCGAGAGAGGATGCAAAGAGGGAGAAAAGAGCTTGTGCAGAGACTTCTTGAGTCGAGTCTAATAAGGGATGTGTCGGGATCAAGGCTCATGTCTTTGCCTACTCGTCTATTCACGGCCTGCATGTTGCGGATTGTTGTCGTGTATTCAGTTTGTGAAGATTTCATTCCGTGTTCAATAACAAAAGATAGAATACAATCTTCTTCTTTTTTTTAAACAAAAGCAGTCCGATTCACGCTATACAGACACAATACCATCTTGTGATCGAGAACTGGTGCACCACATACAATTTTGGTGGGGTTTTGCTCAGGCGGTTAAATTACATTAAATGTATACATTGTGCCATTGAACATTTAGGTGAAGAACAACTGCCCGTTGTTGGCTATAGGTCACATATGGCGTTGAGTGTCAAGAAGTGTTATTACAGTGACTGTGTTGTGCGTAGTGTTTGTAAGCATACATTCCTTATACTAGTAGTGTCAGCAGTCGTTGATATTAAAAGTGTTGGAGTGTGTGAGCCGGTTGGTGGTTTCCATGAGAACTGGTGCAAAGCCTTGTGTGGCTCAGTAGCGACGGGCGTTGCCGTCCCGCCCCTCCTTCTTTATGATGATTCGCTGGTCGTCGCTCGCGTCTTCAGGTGACTCTGCTACCTCCTCGTCCTCCTCCCCCTCCCCCTCTGTGTCAGCAGAGATGCCCATACGAGTCTCGTAGGACTGCAGGAGAGAGCGGGTTGAGGATGAAAACAGGAGCTTGACAGTGTGGTCATTTCTTACCATCACATCAATAACTTAGTAGTTTTTTTTACCTCCATCGGGTTGACAATGATGGTGAGGGCAGAGTCGTCCCATTGGCCGCTACCCTCCTTAGACTCGCCACTGGCGCCCTCACCCCGGCGATGGATGGAGCGAATTCGGAAAACACCGAGGATCACCATGACAACCAGGAAACCCACACACACCATTATGATGACTGTGGCTGCTCCTGGCACCACTGTAACAAAATAAGTGATGATTATATGTCATAAAAGAATTTCAGATTTAAACTATAAACTATATTATTTTTAACAAATCATTAAAATACCACAACCAACAATGAACTGAATGAACACTGTTTCACAAAAAATACAGAATTTTTGGAAATTATCTGAAATGCCCTATTTAGTCCTGTGTGAGGAATCACTCAGCCTCTAGTTTTGTGTCCTTTAAAGGACATTTTAGCTTTTGCAAAATTCTACAACATTTTCCTTCATATGTGTAAACTCTCATTGTTTCATCACCATGTGAAGTTAAACATCATTTTTTCAAAATAACTGAATGCCTATGAGTTCTCATAGAAGCCACTTACCAACTATGAAAGTAAGAAAAATAACACAATTATCCAAACTAACCATCTGGAGTGCTGGACTGTGTGGATAACATGATTAAACCTGACAATCCTTTCTGCTGTGCAGCTGCAGTTACTGCATAAATAAAAACCGCCGAGGTGCAGCAGACCATAATGCAATGTTTGGTTCCACTGCACCAACATGCACACTGTTCTTTACACTGGCTCCACAGGCTCGTGATTACTTTTAGAGCTCTGCACCTGCCTGCATTACAGTTCTGCATCCCTTTCAACCAGTAGGTCTCTGAGGTCTTTTGATGAAGGTTTGTGGGTTGTTCCTCGCTCCAGGCCTGAAACTAAAGACGATTGTGCCTTTGAGGCTCCTGAACCTTGAAATTCTCGTCCTTTGAAGTTTTTTCGTGCAAACAGAAGGTATGTTTGCATTCAGGTGTTCACCAAAACTAACTATGTATCCTTGAGGTCTAACAAACAAGCCAAGTACATTTATTTTTTAGTTTTTATGACGTATTATACATTCAGAATGGTTTACATGTGTATTTGCAGTCTCCTCCGTGCCTTTGCTGGCGCATAGCAGCATATCTTGGCGCATCACCGCCAGCTATTGATTAGTAGAAGACTGTGACACTGTTGGTCGGACTATGAATTACAATACGGACTTAGTTTTCGTGACGTCAGCCATAGGTGTCTGAGCCGTTGTGAAGTGGGTGGCTCCAGCTGACACAGTCTAACTCCGAGCTAATCCACAAATGGGCATAGAGGTAGATTGATGTTGGAGCTGAGGTGGGCCCGGGTGACGCAGCAACCTGAGACGACACCCACCTGTCCATCAACGCGTCTACACCCTTAATTATGCCTTACTTGAGTGAGTTACATAAAACTTCACCCCTTTTCCAGTTGTCATGAAGCTCTTTATAAGCTAGAGACAAAAGAAACATATTTTGCTAGAGACAAAAGAAACATATTTTTGCACAAGGAATTCTCCTGTTTAATTAACATGAGGATCTATGGGACACATGCTCATTAGATTAACAACACAGGGACCCACTCATGAAAAGGGTTCTGAAACTCTACAGGGAACCTTTAAGATCTGTGGACGCAGTAATCACCTTTAACAAACAATTTGCCTTTGTTCAGTCATTTTCATTTGTATGTAATTGATTACTTTTACTCATCACAATCTTTTTGCCTTCATTTGATATTGTGTAGAGAGAGACAGGAAACACAGTGACAGAGGATGGAACGACAACAAAGGTCTGCTGTCGGTCGTCAAACGGCGGACGCTGCAGACACCAACCATGAGGCTACCGGGGCTCCTCTTATCCGTCACTCTTGTACTCTGACTGTATTTTCTAATTTTATATTGTGTTTTTGTGAAGCTCTTTGTGATATCTGTTCTTGAAAGGAAGAGTTGATGAAAGGGAAATGTCACCTGAGTTGCGGTGTGGATTGGGCAGGGTGTGTCCGCTCAGCTCTCCAGCATGGTGGGATGGATGGAGAAACTGCTGCTGGGAGGCCAGCAAGTGGGATGGGTGGTACAGACTGTCCAGAGAGTGGAGGAAGTTCACCTGAAGGAAGGAGGCGAGAGAAAAAAAAGAAGAATTTGAAACAAAATAATTTAAGTCTAGACTGATCTTTCACGCTCATATCTAAAGTACATGTATCTTTATTCGGTGCCAGAGGTGTGACTGTTTGTAAATGTTTCTTCTCACCTCCAGAGTCAACTCATTGCTGGTGTATCTGCCGTTCATCTCAGAGCAGGACAGGCGGAACCGCCTCTCAAAGCGGGCTGAGCCCTTGGCCAGCCGGTAGCGGACTGAGCGAAGGACATCCTCGTACACAGAGATGGATTCGGCACCTGCAGGGAGCGCAGAACAAAAAGAGGACAGAGTCAATACCGAGACGGGAACTGCAGAGAGGAGGAGGAGAAGAGAAAAGTAGTCTGCAGCTAGTTATTGACAGATGGGGTGACTGTATCAGATGGATTACATTGTTCAGGTCATTTTGAATCTCTTATATTGTTGTATGTTTTTAAAGGCCCTGAAAACCAATCTTCCAAATCAACGTCTTAATATCAGATATGAAGTCTTATATAAATTCTTATATTAACTTAACGTTTAACTTGTTATAATTTAGAAATATTTCAATCAATATGTGACAACAGTTGTGGTTTGTAATGTGCTTACAAAGCACATTAGCTAAAAAAAATTATATTTCAAAAGATAACTGTTACTAAACTGCTCATTTAGTAATAAATAAATATTGTTACAGAGAAACACATCAGGGACTTTAAGCATAAGAAACACAAACAGAAATTAACAGACTATCCAATTCAGATTTCACATATTTTGAGGTCCGTTTCATGTTGTTTATCTGTAATGTGCAGTCTATGTTGGCCAGCATACGATTTCAATAACAAGGATGAAGGCTTGTATGCACAGTACCTGTGATGGCAATATAAGCAGTAGTATTGATGATTTCCAGTCCCCTCTCTCGCACGACATCCATGTCCACCAGAAGCTCCTCCCTCTCTGGGTTTAGCTCCTCCCCAAGTGGCTGGACCTCACAGCCGTCCAAAGTGTGAGCCACGGCGTCAGACATCAGAGCTAAGAGAGGATCATCACGGCAATTTAGGAAAGAAAGGGTGGAGACCACAGATGGTCTTTCAACTCATTTACATACACAGATACTGAGACTGAGGGCTGTGTGCAAACAAACATGATACATATTTAAAATCTCCCTAAACTAGATATGGCATTTTGGTTGTTTAATACATGACTCACCTCCTCCCTCCATCCCCTGTGCAGCTGTGTTGACAGCATGAGACAAGGAACAGACGATCCGGAGCTCAGGGAAAAGGGGGACACCACGGGGACCCTCAAACTCCGGGGCAGGCCGAGCCAGATGAGGGCCGACCCCAGACAGAGAGATCTGAGGGGCGTCAGGCTGGAGAACCACCAGGTATCCCTCCAGCTGCTTGAGAGACAGGCAGCTCTCCTCGTTGAAACATCTGGCAGAGACAAAGGAAGTGTGTGACGTCAGTCAAGGAAAGAAAGAGAGACAATAACAAAGAGATAGAAACTGTTTTACAATCAGTCCCAGACGACAAATCCTACTGACTTTGGTGATCCATGAACTTTTCTCTCACTCCAAGTGTACGTTTTTTGTAATAAAATATCTCAACAGATGTCAGATGGATTGCCGTGGGTCAGGGTACAGACATTATAGCCCACGCACAGTCATTTATAACAATGTAGGTGATCCCTTTAATATTATTGCAGCAATTTACTATCATTGTCAGAATCACCATGGATTCAAAAAAAGTAGAAAAATGTAATTTTTATTTTGTGCATTCCTCTTCTTTGTCATAACACAGGAACAACATTACCCCAAATTCAACTCAAATGTCCGATTGTGAGATTTAAGTGTGTTATGCAAGTAGGGGGCTATAATGAGCCCCTGGCCTCAAACAGAGATGAAGAGCAGGCTCCTTCTTCATCCCCAAGACGTCACATCAGACTCTGCACAGCTCCCTCTGGAGCCACATAAGTACTCCCCAAGACCTGCCAATACACTTTGATGTGTACAATTTGCACAGTTCACCTTTAATGATTGCACCAGGTTACATTTTTACTTTGCTTTATGACTAAGCGTAAACTAATGACATTGCCAGCTGTACTTTGTGATAAGTGGTAAATGTGAGCATGCTTAAATATTAAAATAAGATGGTCAACCAGGTAACATTCTACCTGCTAACAGTGCTGGAATGTAACAAAGAACATTAGTAGTAAGTACTGTACATAAGAACAATTTTGAGGTAGTTACTTGAATATTTCCATTTTTAGATATATTCAGATTACAGTTTTTCATCCCTTCCTGTAGTGAACACTATGTAACTCCAGTTGTTGTGATTGTTTGTAAGAAACTGCAGGATGAAGTGTAACCTTTATTTGGTGAGATAATTCTCCCACTTCTTAGGTTAGATAAACAATTTAAAACCCTCTGTGCTGGAAAAGGCATCGTCACGAAGCTGCAGACAGGAATTTATTACTGAGCTCCGAAAACATCATTATTTTTAGAGATACATGGTTTTCACAGGACAGCAATTATAGAATATGATGCATTGCATTAAACTACCCAACAGTGTATTAAGTACTTAATATTTTCACAACCGTAACTATCTACATAGACGTTAATGATGATGCATTCTGCTTATAATACTTAGGCTACATATTTTTACTTTAGGCTACATATGTTTTTTTGAATGCAAAACTTTTATTTGTAGTGAAGTATTTTCCCAGATTGTTATTAGTACTTTTACTTCTGTAGAGAATCAGAATACTTCTTCCCATCAGAGCCTAAACATCAGCATTGTGAGCCTATTAGCATGCTGATGATCCCGAGTCAAAGCAGCAAGGCTCTCAAATTAACAACATTGTGGCCAAGTAATGTTAGGAACCAAACCACGTCCACGATGATGGACAAAAGGTTCTCAATCCAGAGCAACGTTTTCTCAATCCACTTCCTTAATTCCACCACAGCTGTCGTTAACTTTGGTCTGAAAATAGCAAATACCAAATCATAGCTCTGCTGTTACCAATTTAATTTTCCTGCCAGAAAGGCAGAGCAAATCAGATTGATGACAGGCTGCTTACATACTTATTCATCTGCACTATAATTCAGCATTCCATTTGAAAGGGGATTAAGCGTAGTGTCTATGTGTGTGTGTGTTACATTTCCACTATCAGAGTGAGCAGCTGCTTCTATCGGCCTCTCCAGAAGGGCCTGCTGTTCAGCCATCTGGGTAACTCCTGGCCTCAAATCAGTCTAATCTTCACACACGCAATAAAACACGCCAGAGGACAGAAAAAAAAAAAAAAATCTGGTGCACTTGAGCAGAAACCAAGTGAAAAAAAAAAATAAAAAATCTGCCCGTGACCTTGAATCTCAAAAACAAAATCACAGCACGTCATGTGGCCTGGAAATCATTTTAATCTTATAATCAACAGTCCCAAAGACAGTAATAAGAATATCCTGAGAGTTTGAGGAGATAGGATTTGTCGGCAGGCAGCGCTAGGTTAAATACACAATACACCACATAGTGGATGCGCTAGCTAGACTGTACTTCCTGAGGTGAATTAATATTTCATCAGCTAAAAGTGACTGCTAAGCCAGAGAGCAGTTGTTAAGCACGGCTGAGCACTGACCCGGAAACAGAGTTTGTGTGCTTTTTATTTTCACAGCAAGGTGATTCAGAGCGAGAAACAAGACGGAACCGAGGATTCTGTCTTCTGTCTGTTTCGCATAATTTTTTATATTAGGTTTGTTTGTGCAATACTTTATTGTAAATTAGAAATAATTTAACCACTTTCAGTTAGACACATAATAAATTATTTCTCAAAAAGCTAACTATACAAATACAATTGAAATGACTTGAAATTAAAAAAGGGGAAACAGTTTCTTCAGATTCCTTCAACAACCAGTGAAACCCCGACAGGGTTAATGTAGTCGACAGTTTACTCCGTCAAAGCAAAAGGCCACTTGATGGCTGAATGAACCAAGAGATAAGATATTCCTTGTTATCTCTCGTGCTTTGACGTATTCTCCTCTCTAATCATCTGTTTGGTGCCACAACAGTCCTTATCACAGCTGAGGCAAGGTCCAAGGTCTGATGAGTTTGATGTCAGAGGAGTAAAGCAGAGGCACAGAGTCCAGAGAGAGACACTTCAATTAAGAAATAAATGACTTCTCATCAAATCATGTGTGGTGTTCAGCGGTTTCCAGAGTGATAATTTACAATACTAGCGTCTCGTTCCCTCCCTCTGCTTCAGTTAGTCTCCTGCCTTTCACAGGAGGACTTTCAATCCAACGACATTTGACTACAGTTAGTTATCCAAGTGTGTGTGTGTGTGTGTGTGTGTGTGTGTGTGTGTGTGTGTGTGTGTGTGTGCACCTGAGCGAGGTGGTTAGTTTGAGGGGTCGGACTCCAGGGGTGGCGAAGCGAAGCGAGTTCCTGTAGGTGACCTGCTGCACTGCGCGGTTAAAGCTCTCGATGTCGTCTCCCTCCAGCACCAACACCGACTGGCTGGGGTTCACATGAACCTGCATCGCCAGAGGAGAAGAGAGAAGAGAATTTACATGAGAAGACGTCAACAAATTGGACTTTACAAAAGGAAACCTTGGAAAGGGTTCATCTTCTTCAATCAAATTCAATTAAAGTTCTTTTCAAGAGATATCAGTGCAAAGAATACTAAAATTAGCAGACATATTACCTTCTGATCTCTTTTACATTCATTGGACAAAAATGGGTATATTTCTTGTGCAAATGCCTCAAGACACACCAAACCAGAGGAGGTTAGAAACACATTTGGCAGCATACAAAGAATTTGTGTTGCATTTGTTGGATAGGTTCACAAAGCCTGGTGCTCATGTGATGATTAAAACTGATTTTACTTCCTCCAGACTTGAAACTGATTTGATTTCAAATGAAACAAACAAAGAAATAGAGAAGAGATATTGCAACTTCCCTTCTGGCAAAGCTGTTAAGTCCTTATTAAACAAAACAAAAGGGATCTTAACACATCATGTGCATAACATACTTATCATGCAATCGGTAGGAGACATTTAAGACTATGAACTTTTTTATTAATCTGTGAATGTAAAGCTACTTGCAGACCCGGAACAATTAATGATGTCTAATGATAAAGAATTCATATTTCAGTGGATAACACACAAAATAAGACTCTTTACGAGGACACACATTTTAGCCGGTCAAGTGGTCAAATCAGCCAAAGACTGACTCTTGGTTACCTGTAGGTATTATAAAGTGAAAGAGATTTGAATATGCAGTGTTTTGAAGAAAGATGATTTTTTTTTAAAACGTAGGTTATCTACAAATAGGGATTCAAGTTTTAGGTTCACAATTTTCTATTTTTTGGTGCATTTAAAAAAAAGTTGTATTGTATGTTTTTGTATTCTTATTTATATTTCTCTTGTAAATGTATGCATTCACAGTGGTGGATATGTCACAAGGATGAAGGTAAGATAGCTGGTTTGGTGAAGAAAGTACATTTTACTAATGGCAAAGAAAGATATAAGGGAGTCTTTGAGCGTTATCCTCTACAACATGGCGGTCTACGGCTCTCTGAGGCATTACCTTCATGCCGGAGCCCAGAGTCTCCAGGTCTCCGAAGTCCAGGCCTTCCCTGCAGGCGTACAGACACTCCACCACACTGTGAGGCTCCACGCTGCCAGGACGCACCGTCACCCCTGACAACAGGCCGTGGTAACCTCCCACATATTTCACTAAAAACCAGAGATAGTCCAGTATGAATACAGATTATAACACCACATTTATATTGTAATATGCATATAAATTATACGGCAACAATGACACAGTAAATTGACCGACTGCACACCCTCATGCTGACAACAATGTGAAAACAGGGAGATCACCTGAGTCTTTACCCTCCGGGATGGTGTTGTTTAGTATTTCCTTCTGCTTCTCTTCGGGCTCTGCAGGGAGGGAGACGTGCCAGAGGTTGATAGGAACAAACAAAAAATAATAAATAACGCAGAGAAACAAGTGAGAAAATGCAAGCATGAGAATTGTAGATATTCATAAATACACCATCTCCTCATTATCCAGCAGCAGCTGGTGCTACGCAGGCAGCAGAGCGACTTTCGTTATGGTTGAGTGTGAGACTTTCATTGTGTGTAGTGTGTGTGTGTGTGTGTGTGTGTGTCTGTGTCTCTGTGTGTGTGTGTGTGTGTGTGTGTGTGTGCGTGTATTTTAATGCTAATTGACAGCCACAGTTTCCCATTTTAACCAGCGATTCGAGTGTAAGAGGCTAATAGCTGTCTGGCCCTTGTGTTGTTCTGTTGCTCTGAATAATTGATAAGTCTGTTATATTATTAGCCCTCAAAGACAAAAATGCATCAATCAAATTATAACTGAGTGAAATGAGAGAGTGAATGGCGCAAGGCAAAATGTCTCGACAGATTGTCTGAAGGTGCCTTATGAGGGTTCAGCCTCTCTGGCGATGTGTGATCTGAATGACATTTCATTAACAAAGGAATGCCAAAGAGCAAGCAAACTGCACAAATTGCTGCTCAAAGCATTTATGCAAAAGAGAAAACAGGATTCCTGCTTGCATACATTTGTGTCAGAATCCATCATTAAGCTGAAATGAAATATATGTCAGCTGTGGAGACGCTGAGCATAGATTTCAGTGTGTTACCCCAGCAGGCGCCGATGAACATCCTCTGGCGGGGGGCGGGGTTGGGGATGGCGCCGTTGTCATGGATGAGGGCGGGGTCAAAGGTCACACCGTCGACATACAGGGTCACGGAGGGGAACTGGACGCTGAGTGACAGATGATGCCACTCACTATCACACACCTGTTGGACAGAGATAAAACAGAGTCAACCTGAGTCAACCTGAGCCTGAACAAAGGAAACCGTTGGAATATCTATCAAGGTGAAGGATTGAACCTTTACTCTTTGTAGATATCAACGGTGGAAGACATATTCAGATGTTTTATCTACGAAAGAACCAATACAACATGGTAACAATACTCTGTTAAGTAAACGTCCTGCATTTATAATTATTATAATTCGACTACAAAGGTATGACCCTTAAAACGTGATGAAAGTATCAAAGGTTCTGCAGAGAAAATGGCTACTGGGACTGACATATCACATTATTATTCATGTTGTTATGGATTTTGTTGGTTGAAAAGAATTACTTTATACAAAGTTAGGTCATTGTTTTCCAACCAAAGGTCACAAGATAAATCTGAGGGATTTTGAGATGATTAATGGGGTAGGAAAGGGGAAATAACAAATGCGCTCTCCTTTTTTGGTAATCTTTGTTTATTGAATAATCGTATTTCTTTGGCCCTCGAACAGTTATCTCAATAAAACCATCTGGGCAGCAACTCATAGAGGGCCTGACTAGATAACGCTAGATTGAGTTTAGATCCACTGGTTTAATCTTTATACATGTATTGTATTCTATAAACTGATCATGTTTCTTGTGTAAAATCTTAATCTGAGAAGTGACATGTACTGTAACTCTAGCTGACATATAAATGTAGTGCATCAAAAAAAAAGTACATCACATTCCACGACTGGTGAATATTTCATCCGTGTAAATTCTTGTCCACATTTGTTGGAGCTTTTTCTACAGACGAATCAGCAGGAATACAAACAGCTCGCTGCTCCTCCGGGTGCCCAACACCAAGCTCCACACCATGGGCCACCTACCGGGCCTTTTGATGGAACCGTCTCCCAGACCACGTGAGGCCAACACTGGACTCTTAAGACCGGCCTAAAAACCTTTTTATTCAGGAAGGCCTTTTTGACTTTGTGTTAAATCACTGCCAGCTATAGTTTTGTTTTTAACTACAGTATCTACTGGCTCTGTAGCACTCTGAGATTATTTTTGAATGAAAAGTGCTTTACAAATAAAATGCATGATTTATTATTTAATTATACAGACAGAGGGGCAGAAAAGACCGGGGTAATAAGATATCGTGGGTCAGACGGAGGGATTTGACAAATCTTCTCTGTATCAGCTCAGCTTCCTTTAATCCATGCTGCTTCAATCTGTCTGGGACCAGCTTCAGTCAAAACAAACCCCCTTCACCCACCTATGTGCTGACTGAATGACAATAAAAGATTGACATAGAGAGATTTGAAAGTACATAGAAGTACTGTTCTTTGATGTATCACCGAAAGAAAGAGATTTGATCAAATAGCTGTCTGAGCCAGAAGTTTGACTTTTCACAGACATACTATCAACTGAATTCCCCCCATTTCAGTATCATTTCAAAATGTACAAATACAGAAGAACATCAAAGCTAAGTGGTGCGGGTCCCTCAGTACCTGCTCCAGTTTCCACAAGAACTTGACGGGCCGTGCAGCGGAGACGTCGGGCCAGTAGAAGAGAGAGAGGCGGCAGCCGTGGACAGAGAGGGAATAGTGGGAGAAAGAATCATCTGTAGAGCAGAACAGAAAAAGAATTGGTGGGTCAGTGTGGTCTTGTCAAACTGTCTTAATATCACCAAGCAATTCTTCAGAGAATACCCCACAGTAAGACATAAAAATGTGCAATGCGTTTAATATAGATTGTAATCTCTGTTCTCTCGTTCTTAACTGGGAATTGTATTGCTGTTTTCACCCGAGGGAAGGTTTGCCGAACGCTCTGTTTTCTAGCGCCGCCGCTACAAAGTCATAAAGGTGAAAATATTCATACAATATTCTGCCAAGGCACAATTACAGAGTTTTACTGTTCTTCTGCTGCTGTCCACTTGGCTGCTCAAGTGGAGCAGCTGGGGGTTAAGCGTCTCTCTCAAGAGCACCTTGATAGAAGTTGTTGAAGCTATAAACTGCTTTAGGTTTTTTTTCTTCTTTTCTTTCAGCCTTGACTTTGTCTGTAATTCTTGGGAATTGAATGGATAACCTTCTAGGGGTTTCATGTCGGATGTTTTCCTTACCATCCCACATTTGAAAACACTCTATATTACAACACGCTATTATTCCTTCAAATCTCAGTAAAACCATGACTCTACCATATGACGCACCATTCTTGACAGTGCTGCACACAATAGTCTCCTCATCCTTGCGACTGCCTCTGGTCTGAGTGGTCGCAGGTTGGATGTTGGCTCCGCCCCTTCTAATCCACAGCTGCAGGGTGAAGTGGTCGCCCGACAACGCGGAGACAACCGAATCCGGCACCACGGCGACATGGTTGGATCCGTTGAAGGAGAAGACCAGAGAGGAATCGGAAGAGGGGAGAGTGGGCAGAGCGGAGGTCCAGTTGGCAGCTGGAGATGGAGGAGGGAGGAGGTCCACCTCACCCCTGACAGCACCTGATAAGGAAAAAGAGATAAAAAATGTTAATAGAGAAAAGGATCCTGCCCTGAGCAGATTTACATATTTAAACCAGAACTCACCACACAGCCGTCGGACAGATCTGTCAGAGTAGCTGTCTCTGTCACAGCCCTTCCCGATGTGGCCGGTCTGGAGGTCTACGGTGGCCTGGATGTTCCACACAGTCTCCTCACAGGTCTCCAAATGCAGGCTGGGGAACAAGGGGATGCTGCCTGACCCGGGTGTGTACTCTACACGCTTGGTCCATCCTGAAAAAGTAGTACAACCTGACCCTCAACATTTGGATTTAAAAAAAATCTATTTAAATTATAATTCGCTGTCAATAAAGTGTGCTCATCCCAGTGGTGAAATCTAATGTGAGGCAATCACTAGAAATGGTTGCTGTAGTATCTACAATCTAAGGATCTTCTCACAGTTTAATAAATTGTCTTCCCCTTGATATTACTCAGGCTCAGCACCACCTCTTGAAAACTCAGCTCCTGATATAAGGATGCAAAGGTGATTCATCCCAACAGAAGCCCCACGCACAACTAAGAGTTTCCACAGATGACAAAAACACATCTCTCAAAACCTCCCGAGAGTTTTCCAAGCATGATAACCGAGACAGAGAGAGAGCGATCCGTGTCAGATTACCGATCCAGCCGGGTTTGCAGGACGGCTTGACGGTGACGACCACCTGGGCATCAGCCTGAGCTCGGTTCTTTCCGCAGTCGAAGGCGGTCACCCAGAAGGTGAAAACGCGCTGGCGCTTCGAGTCCAACGGCTCCGTGTTCTTAATGTTACCTAGGAGATGGAGAGAGCGACAAAGAAAGAAAGGATAATGAATTATGAAACACGAGAATAAAAGGGGAAACTAGCAGGGTTAGTCATCAACAACAAGCTTACATAATTTGAAAGTGCAGCACCGATGAACGCTCATTGATAAAGCTTCCATCACTGCACACACACAATAACAGAGAAACTACCCTACTGAGGGCACGATAACCAGGAATAGGAAGAGAAAACAGAGGACGATACGTGGCACAGAGCGGAATGAAAAGAATAAGAATTGAATAACCGCGATAGGCCGACAGCGCTCAGCATGCCAGCTGACAGACAACAGGTAACACAGGTGATGGTGTGACATGGCGAGAGGAGAAACATTGGGATGAAAGAGACAGTGGTAGGAACAGAGAAGACAAAGTGAAGAGAAAAGAAAATAGACTGACAAGCCCACAGCGTGTGGAAGGAGGTTGGAACAAAAGGTCTCTGTACCAGTTTGACCCAAAATAAAACAAGCTCATCTTCTCCGAAACCCTCCAAGTCCAGGGCGATTCTGCAGAGTCATCATAAAAGAAGCTCCTCTGCTGCTGCTGCTGTGTCTCATGACAGTTGACCTCCAACCAGTCAACGGATAAAATTACAACACAATTTAGGGAATCTATAAGCAGCCAGTAACAAAGAAAGGATGCTATATTAAACCAAAACAGCTGCTGCAATGTTTTTACAAAGACAGAAAAATAGTCCACCCACACAAAGTCTATTTTAGCATCGCTTGGTTTGTACCTGCGCGAGGAGTTAAGTACCTACAATTCTTTTCACTCTGTCGCTATGCAGACATCAATATCCCAGCAGCGTCCGGCATCAGTCTTTTTCATGTGTTGAGGGGATACGCAGTTGAATACTTAATATTGAATTTAGTGATTCTAGCAAAAGGCCATAAAGAGCAGATAGTGCAGACAGCATGTGAGGAAGATAATATGGTGGCTATAGTGTAGCAGACCACTATAATAGGTCTACGAGTCCCAAACCCTCCTGATTCACTGCTATAAGACCAAACATATCTCACCATCGTTGTCGATAGCAAAGGGCACATTAGGAGTGATGATGTCATAGAAGCAGATCTGGCTGTACTGCGGCGAGCAGTCGGCATCCAGAGCCTCCACCCGCACGATTTTGTCAAACAGACGTCCTTCTGGGACTGAAGCCTCGTACCGACGCTCGACAAACACGGGGGAGAACTCATTGACGTCATTAACGCGAACATGCACGGTGGCCCTGAGGAAAGGAGGAGTGGGAAGCAAGACACAAGCAGAGATAGATGCGTGGATTGTTGTAACAACAGGAAGCAGATAGTCTTTACAGTGCACAGCCACAGACACTTTAGCTAGTGACTGCAGTTATTGTTTAACATAAAATCTATATATTCTGTCTATGGAGGAGAGAGTGGACTAACTAACTTGTGGGATTTCTTGCTGTTGACTCCATCAGGTCCCTCTCCGCAGTCGTAGGCCTGGATGGTGAAGCTGTGCTCCCGCTGGCTCTCGCAGTCCAGCGGCTCCTTGGACCGGACCAGGCCCTCTCCGGTGGAGCGGTCCAGAACCACAGCTTCAAACTGGACTGAGCCTGAACCCGAGGGGCCATTATGGACCCGGAAGCCACAGATTTCACCTGGAAGAGGAAGAGGAGCGATTAAACTAAATGTATCAAATTATAGACACTGTAAATCCAAATGAACTCATATTGTATGTTTCTTTCATAAATAAATTGTCTATAAATATCCAGTATATTACTATAATGTTAATTAACTTCCTATTCTGTCAAACATTGGATTATTATCTGACATTTGTGTGGCAACGGCTGCTCACAGATTATACAGAATGCTGTATCTTATATTTTAAGGAATTCGTAATCCCAAAGTTACCCTCTTGCATTGGCTTTCAGTGTATTTTAGAGTTTTGGTGTTACTCATTACTAAAGCATTTCAGGTCTGGCTCCAGCATACATTTGTGTGTCCTTATAGTTTACACTCAACCGTAGATTGTGCTGCAAAACTCTGCAGCCTAGACTTAAAATAAAGAAGATGTATTTCCTGCCAACGCCTCTAAACGTTGGTACAGCCTTCCTCTGTAAATTGCAACAGTTATTTAAATTATTTCAAAATGTATTTATTTATTCATTTATGTTATTCAAAGTTTTTTTTCTGTGAAGCAGACTGTATGCTTTACATATTCAGGTTTTTATTATAACAGCAACAACAACCAGTGACATATAACCAGAATGTTATCCTGCCATGAGAAAGGAAAGCACCGATGTCTGATGTTTAAATACCTATCATTGCATCTATGACTATTAAACTAATTGTGCCAATTTATCTTAATATCGAGTAGATTTTTTCAGACGATATTAATCGAGACCGATATCTGGGGGATTCCTCTAAGTGCCCCTCCATCTTATCATACTAATGATAGAATAAAAGGCTCTCTTTCTAGCAGCTGATCGTTCCTGGCTGACATAAATTGAAGGTAGGAAAGGTTTCCTGCTCAAACACCTACTTTTCTCTTCCTTTTTGACACAAGCCCAATAAGTTTCGGGAAGCACTTAGTAATTCCAGTCAATGTGTTACAATTTGACTGAACACAGTTATTTACAGGAGTGCCAACAAGATAACCTTATTTCCTCATGCTGCTGACTGCTGCTCCTGTAATGAAGGGTTGAATTACACGATGATGGCCTACAAATAGTGGACTCTGTGACTGAACACATTGCCTTTACTATTTAGACTGGTCTGTTGGGAAAGATTGTTGGAAATGGCAACAGTCTGAGAGCTCCAAACCTCTGTAAACATCTGCATTGTGTTTACTATTAAAGCCCAAGCCAGGCCTGGGGAGATCACTTTCAATTTGGCCCTGGTGACGGGATATTCAATTTGGCTGTGCGAGTACTTGATTTGACCTATTTTACACAGCAGCCAGTTCTGTGGATGTTCAAGTACATTCATGGAAAAGTTTAGATATTTTAGGGATTTAAAAAAAAATATTGTCATCCTGTCTCCCCCCCATGCAGTTTCATGTGGTTGGTGTTACCAGCGTAGTGAAGTGGAGCGTCTTTGTCCAGAGCAAAGAGAGGGGGGTTGAGCAGCACCGTGTTGTCGTTCTCCATGACGATCCCCTGGTACTCTGTCTCGATCCATGGCTTGTGCTTATTGGCTGAACGGCACACAGAAGAGACCGAAGAGGCTTTGGGTTAAATGGAGCAATTAGAAGGAACCAACGTTTCTATTTTTAACACTCCATTATGGGCAAGGACATGGTGAGCATGAGTGGAAAACTACACAATGTATGTCTGATGTGTGACCACAAGGACAGTTTAATCACATTCACACCCCCACAGATCTCCCCTCTTCTTCCTTTCTCCAAATAGACCTCCTTCCTCTTCTTCGTGTCAAGTGCCACTCTACACACCTGCCTGGTTGGCGGCGTAATTAAGGCCAGTCAGATGTCACCTTCTCACACACAGAGATGTATATTGCTCGTATCAATCAGCCAAACTGGGCTGCCACAGGTGCCGCGCAATAATAACTCGTGAAAAGAACCAGCCGTGTCCAAATCAAATGCCCGAGGTTTACTGTGAATTTAACCTTTGATTGCAAATTAATTATTAATCCTTGTGCTGAATGTTCAGAAACTGATTGATCAAAAGGGCAAGTTAATGAGCCAGAAGGATGACGATGTTACACCCCAGCAAAAAAACAAAAGCCTCCCCCTCTCTTGTCTTCCATCTTTTGAACACAGAAGACACAGAGTTTGAAATCAGACTGAATTGCAAGACTTGTGTTTAGGAATTTCTTTGTTGTCTTCACAGTAAATGTTCCTCAATATCTGACTGCAACTAACGTGTGTCGTCTCGCCTGTGAGAGGAGAGCCAACGGAGGATGCGGCTGCTGAATCCGATTGAACTTTTATTGCTTGACATTTTTTCGATTATAGAGCCAATAAGATACTTTTCTGATACTGAAGAATATAAAGGTTGTTTTTTTTCTCAGTGGCGGAAAGTTACTATTTACAATCAAAAAGTACAATCTGAAGGAACTTTACTTGGGTATTTTTCCAATTGATGCTAGTTTAGTTCCACTAACTCAGAGGGCAATATTGTTCTTTTTACTCCACAACATTTATTTGATGGATAAAGCTCAACAACCTACAATATCAAAATGCTCCTTACACAGTAACACATCCATAATAATAATCTAATAACTAATATATCACTCTGAAAGAGGTCATTCTGCTGTATATTTAATGAAAGCAAAAATAGAGTATTAAATTGACCAAGCAATTTCTTCTGATGATACTTCTCCATACTTTTACATGTCGAGGGGTATTTTTACATTGAGGCATTGCTACTTTTAGAGCTGAAACAATTAGACTAATAATCATCCAGTCAACAGAAAAATAACCAGCGACTATTCTGACGATTGAGTAATCGTTTAAGTATTTTTTTTCAAGCAAAAGTAAACAACACTTCCATGTTGCTGATCTCAGTTGAGAAGATTTGCTGCTTCTCTTTTCTTTCATGGTAACAAAGAGAATATCTCTGTGTCTGTGCTGTGTCCTACTAAATAAAAAATGTGGAGACTAAACTGGGCTCTAGAAATGACGTTTTATCAACAAAATGATTCATTGAGAAAATAATCTGCAGATTAATCAACATGGAAAATTATTCTTAGTTACAGACGCAGCTATTTCATTAGGATTATAAAAAAAATAATTAAAAAAATCTGAGCACAGAATAATTAAAGGAGACAAATCTTACCAAACTTTCAATTATCTGTTTATTACCTAAACATTTTAAAGTTCCACCCTAATCAAAGATATTCATCCTCTCTTCTCAAGGTCTAGCCTCAAGTCATCTCATCCTCCATTTCCACAGGCCTCTGCCATGTCTCTTTTTTTGGTCATTTATCTCCCCCCTCTGTCCCCTTAGTTGATCCCCCCCCCCCCCCCCCCCCCCTCCCTCTATAGCATTAATCTGAGCATCAGGCCCATGGATTACATCCGGGATTACAGATTGAGAGGCATCCCATTCCACTGCTCTATGTCTCTCCTGGCACTTTTCGCCTCTGTGTCACTCTATCGCCCCACGACACTCGACCCCCACCCTCCTCCCTCCTTGTCTGTCTGACACACCCACACACACACACACACACACAATATATACATATGTATATATATATATATATATATATATATATACACACACAAACGTTTCGTTATCTTTAGCTTTCCCTTTTCCCTCATGTCACCTGATCTCACGTACTACCTCTCTCTCTCCACCACCGCCTCCTCGTCATCTTCCTCCTCCTCCTCCCTCTTGATCGGCCTGCGTCTTTTCACACACGTCCTCTCCTGTTACAGCTCCTTCTCCTCTGCCTCTCCTAACATTTTACTTGTCCCCCCCCCCCCTCCCCACCCCTTTTCTCTGTGTTTCTCTGACACTCCATCTCTCCTAAATCTCCTTGTGTTCCCTGCATCACTCTCCTCTACCACTTCCTTCTCTGACATCCTCCCTCCTCGCTGTCTGTTTCATTTTGCCTTCCCTCAGCGTGATAATCATGGGAACAATGATGTTGAATGAGAGTCATGGTTATCCATGATGATGAATCTGCTCCAGAGGAGGAAACAGATCATCTTCTCAGAGTCACAGCACCGTTGAAACAGACGCATGCACGCTGGGTCACGAAGCACAAACTGTACAAACATGTGTGTGTACGTGGCCTGTTTGAGGAAACTGATATCTAAATAATACACTTGTGCGGGACAATAAAGTCATCAGGAGTATTTCAAGGTAAAACAGCTGGAGCCCTGCCCGAGCACCTTGACAGGTCTGTGCTCGCATGTCGATGTCAACCATCATCTCAACACATCACAATTACCAGTTAAAATGATGAGGAACTGACCTTTGTTGCCATTGGCAACCGAAGTCAAGCAAAGGAGGAAGAAGGAGAGAAAATTCATTCTGTCCATCTGAGGGAGGGGAGGAGAGGAAAGGAAAGGAAAGGAAAGGTAGAGGGGGCAACAGGGTGGGGAATAAAGTACATGCATCAATAACTGATCAACACTGACGGAGACAGATACAGTAACAAGACACACAAAGAGGGGGACCGGACCTTTCAGATGCTCCGCTTGTGCCTTTTAACACAACTCAGGTGTCATGTATGTACCCTTGGAGGCCTATACATGTAAGAGAGACCCGACATGACAAACTGGATTTGGTGCTGCATATTGAGTCAGCATTAATAAACCAATACACCATAATTGCTTCTGCCTTTTCCTCAGAATGAGACTGACACACTTGCAGAGAAAAGCCTATATGGTGAATGCACGTATACCTGGTCGTGCTGTGTGTGCATGTGCGTGCGTGCGTCACTATGATAGGTTTGGCATGTGGCTGTGTGGGTGTTTTCCGATGTTTTAATTGTGGGTTGTGAGGTTAAAATAACGCATCTGCTGTCTTGTGGCCACAACTGAAAAATGAGTCCTTGGGGGTGGGGGGGATTCATGCCCTCATTGACATAACAAGACTCTACGTTTTTTTTTTCATTGCTGCAGTCCTCAGGACAACATGCTCTGTAGATTACATTAAACACATTTAAAAAAAGAAGAGGAAACATATAACGATGACTCCATCTGTTCACATGTTGTTCCGGCTTCACATCCATCCAAGACCAGAGAAACATGCTATGCGACACAATCAGCCGATTTACATTACAGGCTGGTATTGACACACATTACCAGCTTGGGCTGCACGCCTGGCCATGTTGAGAGCTCACCCTCGAGCCAGCAGAGGAAATGTCGCATACATGAATGTTAGCTGCAGCAAGATTTGACATTACCGTGGTGAGTTGCGGTGATGCTCCCGGTTTGTACCCAGCCTCTACGGTCACAGCATCCGCCTCTTACGCCCCTGCCGCTCGGCTCGGCAATCCCCCCCCCCCGCGCCACCCCGCAGGGTGCAAACAAACCTCCAGGTGTCGGAGAGGACACACACGGATAGTCTTCACACGGCAGCTGAAGAGATGACAGCGCGGATAGTTCAGCCTGACGTGAGACTCGGGGATGAGGTGTGAGGAAGATCGAGAGACCGATGGATGCCCTTGTTTTTTTTAGGCTCTACGGAGGAGTGGAAAAAAAACGGTGGGAATATTACGCTGTCGTCCCCTCCCTCTCGGCGTTTCTTAACCCGCCCACACTGCGTCCTTCTCTCTCTCTCTCTCCGGCCCCCACCAGCTCGGTACCAGACTGCTGCTCTGGCTGTTTTTTGCTGTTGAAAGCACATCGAGAGTGACTCAGACCCAACGATTCATCTCATCACGTTTGATATCAGCTCTAGGTTTGCGCCCCACTAAAAACATTTTTTTTTAATTTTCATATGTTTATATATAAATTCGCCCACGGCTCAGACTGCAAAATTGCGTCATATCACCCCTTTTGCCCCGGACACATGCAGGGACGGGACACACAATAACCAGAGTCCGTGTTTGAAATGCAGCATTTTAATGAACATTATAAAATTGTATTTGAAAATCACTCCCAACCCACCCCGAGTCCATCCCAAGTTTTTTACTTTGTACATTTGGTAGGAATAAGGCAAAAAAGTAGTCTCTTAACATAGCAATTTACATCAATTAATAATCACCATGTCATGTATAAATATTACTAAAATCTGGGCTGCTGCTACAGTGAGGTTTGTCCTGTCCATGTGTGTGTCAGCATCAGCGAGAGGACGGCAGCAGCAGCAGCAGCAGTGCTGGGCCTTCCTCCAGCATGCTGTGGATCAGATGAAACAGCCCCCCCACCCCACCCCCTCAAAATATTTAAAATAAACAAAATGAAGATGCATTCCCACAGAGGAATGGGATGCTTCCACGTCACACTTCATTTAAATATCACCTGCTGTTAACAGAAGAGCAGGCCATGAGTTAAACACATTATTTCCAGTTCGAAAATGAGTTTCCTCAAAAAAAATAAAAACCCTATTTATGGAGATCAGCGTATAGGATGAACCAAAACAATCAACTGTTGTGACTGAATGGTTGGGCAGTGCGCAAGTCTCCTCCTTTCACATCTGTGCATTTAAGAGCTGAGGGCCGAGGGGTTGAATCAAGTCAGACAAAAAGGAGTGGAGTAGACTGAACAGAGGGAGGCGGAAACATGGTGAGAAAAAAAAAGAAAAGAAAAAAACAGACACATCAAATGAGGAAAGGCAGGAGAACAATGCAAACTATGTCATGATGTTTTATCCCAAAGCTACAAAATGTTCATATTCATAAAAGCTGTTAAAACATCAAATCAAAAACAAATGTACTGTAAAAACATTCATTAATACAAGGCCATTTTGAGATGGGGTTTAGTGTACAATGTGTGATTTACAGTGCTTGTATAACCACCGGCAGCCATTTTCAAGAAACAACTCCCAGATTATAAATTATTATTATCACAATTATTATCATCAACTATCTTTTGCAGAAAGTATTGTTGTATTAAAGAAAGTGCCACATGGCGCTGTGCTTAAACCTCCTGTGAAGTCTGCTGCTAATTGCGGGTGGTAGACATGAGAGAAATGAAACAGAAAAAAAAAAAAAAACACATCGGAGCCAATTACAGACTCTGAACCCGTGACTGGTGAGTGCAATTCTGTGTCGACAGCATGTAAGTCTCTCAAGTTCTACAAGTCCAACGTTTCTTCAACCCCCCCCCCCCCCCCCCTCCCCGAAGAAAAAACAAACAGGAATTCGCCGCCCCCTCGATTGGCTCACATTTACCCCATGTGGCACGATGGTCATTTCCTGTAAACATTTCTCTAAATGTTTATAAAAACACCCTTCCCATTTAAAACACAAAAATATATAGAAATTTATTTTTACATGGACATATATATTACTAAAGGCCTTAAAATATTTCCATTCTGCTCCTTGAAAGTCACAGTTCCCTTCAGTGAATATTTAGCCTTAGACGGACCTGGAAAGAAGCAGATATTACAAATTTAAAAACACTTATTCACAACTTTATCTCTCAACATAACTGAAAATGTATGGGAAAATATATATTTTTTTTTATTTAAAAAAAGGCCTGCGCTTACCATGCCAAGTTTTAGTACCACGGTTTAATCCTGCTTTGTCTCACTTCGTTCTTTCTTAGGCACCAGCACCTTACGAATGTATGGCATGATTAAAAAGGCTACGAGGAAGAATACGTGACCACAGAAATAGATGGACGAATACACCTGAAAAACAAAAAAGGGGTCAAAACAGTCAAGTTAATATCCTGATTTAATCATCCACATATTATGATGACACCTGCTCGGTCTCTTTCTCAGTGGTCGCCAACAGAAAGTTTCCAGCCTTTGTCAATGACCTGAATTACTTTGCTACATGAACGTCATACTGTACCTGGCCAAATACTGTATTACAATATAATGATATTATAAAAGTAATGTTCATTCCACACACACAATGAGGATTTGTCGGTTGCGGTCAATACACTTATTATGAAAAGCATGATGCATCTCTGAGAGTTGTTACCTTGAGCCATTTGTCATAGGTGAAGAGGCAAAATGGCACAAGGGGGTAGCCCATGAAGAGCCAATGGAGAAACTGCTGGACTACATAGATGAGCGGGTAGAGTGTGCTGTTGGCCAACTTTGAAAGCAAGGGACTGTCCCTCACTAGTGCCAGAGCCTGCCACATACAAACAGATTGCATATTAGTTCAACACAATAAAGCATACCGGTTATATAATAAACTAATGCCAAATTGTGTCTGTAGTCAATATTTAATTACCAGAACAATCAGCAGTGAGGTGCATTTGATCAATGCTATTTAATGACAAGAAACTCTTGTGATTAAGTTAAACAACTGGTTTATATAATGCAGACAAAGCTTTTACTGAGAAAATAAACATAATACAGAGACCCAGATAAATTGTGCTTCCTGCACACAATGCTAATCATTACCCATCCTCACATCCTGCATCTGTGATGTACCTGTCTCTCTACAGTGATGATAAAGAACTCCATGGAGAAGCAGAGGATGTATCCGGAGTGAAGACCATGCCAAAAAGTCAGAAAGAGGAGTGTGGCCACATGAGACAGGGACTTATTGCCCAGGAACTTCAACCGTTTGAAGACATGTCTTAAAAAAAAGAGAGAAAAAAAAAAAAACACAAGTCAAGAGTTTTGGATTGCTTCATCTGGATACGTGCAGTCAGACAAACGTAATGCAACTGCCATCACTGCCTACATGGTAAGCACTCACTTACCTGAAGTTCTTGTTGCATAGCAACTGAGGTTATATTAAAACATTTCCACAACTTTACATCCCCTTCAAGGGTACTCATCAAGTCAATGCTGGCTGAGACTGTTACAATATCTTACACGCATTGGACTTTCAATATAGTCAATATGGTTGAATGTGCACTGGTTTGTCACCAGTGCACATTCGCTGAGTCAGATAAATAAGTACATAACGTAAGCTGCATAACAGCCTTGCTGGTGGCCTTTAGGTATCAGTATGCATCACACCTTTCGAACGTCTGAATAAGAAAAGTGAGATTTAACATCCTCACCATGAGCTCCGCAACCCCCCCATGGTAAATCATAAATGTCATCTATGTTATTCTTATCTAAAGCCCTTTAGTTTTTCCTCTCCTTTTGTATTGTGTATAATAATAAGTGTGTAGTTTGTATCAACATGCTTTGGCAACATTGTATCTTATACAATTGTGCCACTTCAATTGAATTAAAATGCAAGTATTGAACAATTCTTGAGGAAGAAGAATTTAAAAAAAATAATAATTACTGGGGAGGTAAGCAAAGCATACAACGATGTTATAAAACCCCTCGGAGGATGTTAGCTCCCTCCCTGCAATGATTCCTCTGGTGTTAAAATAAACCGAAGAGGCCCCCGGCATTGCTTTTCCGTAAAGCATTGAATTATAAGCCTATTGGACTTAAACAACTCCTCTAATTCCCCGTTATCATCTTAGTAAATATGCAACTTTTACAACCCATCTTTGAAGACACAAGGGAGAGAGCATCACAGATGTCTGGCTCGACACTGACCTGGCAGCCCAGGCATTTGTGTTGATGTTGAAGGAAGAGATGGTTCCTCCAAAAAGTGGCGTGGTTTCAAAGCGCCACACCTTCATATTGGCACAGGCGTCCCACTTGTGCTCGCCATCCACTACACCATTGTAGCCTAGTCCAGATAATATACATACGCCTTCCTGTGACGCACAACAACAACATTTTATCATTTGCTGACGTGAGATCACACCATGACTCACAAAACCCTTTTAAACTGCACCTGGTAATTTGGGCTGGTTGGGGTGTGCCTCAACATTAATCCAAGCATGCGTGGATTAGTAATTGTAAAAGGCATTTCAAAAGGGTGGGGTTTTACAATCAACGCCGTCTCACAACAAGTGTCGAGCTAGGTGCTGTATTTGAAGACAACTTTATACAAATTGTTTATTTCAAGAGGCAAATCAGTAGGCTGTAGCCTTCCCCCCTGACACATACTTCCAGATCAAGAGGTTACTTACCGCTATAACCCAACAGCTGACGTATTTATACAAGATGACTTTAGCCCAAATCAGAATGAACACACAGCGATACCAGAAGGGCTGAGCCTGTGGAAAGGACATTGGTTTACATTTTAGACACACTGACTCCTCACATTGAAAAACTTAATGCATACACAGGGATTATTTTTGAACATGTTGTTGTTCTCACATCATACTCATCGGTTAGGAAGTAGCTGTCTGCGTAATAGGGACTAAATATTGCATATACCACCAGGCAGAGAAAACCCAGAGCAAACCTCTTCATAGCCGGTATGACACTGGAAGAGAATGAAACAAGGTGGTGATGGGCGATTGGAAGGTGATAATATTAACTGCAGGGCTGTGACACTGCACAGTCGACTTACTTTATGGAGATGTAATGAATAAATAAAAAAAAGGTAGTCTTTCAGCTAATTTCTTTTCACTCATCGTTGTCTTGCTCTTTTACCTGTTCGGAGGCTTTCCAGGGCAGTCGCTGAGCTCCCCTGCCACCAGCTTCTGGTAGCTGCGCAGTGTGAACTGGGGCCCCACCAGGAAGCCTCCATAGAAGTAGGAAAAGCCACACACCTCCAGCAGGGAGGGCACAGACGGTAGGGCTGCAATCCTCTGCTCTGAACTCAGCTGAGACTGGAGTTGAAGGATATGAGAAGAAAAACCATGAGAAGATGAGTGATATGAAAGCGGGATGAAGGGGAATGGAGAAAGAGAACGTTGATACGGGATGTAGAGATCACAATCTAGACGGACAACAAACTCAACATCTGTAAACCGTGTACTGAAAAGCAATATTAACCAGATGTGTGTGTTTATAAACAGATACAAAATATAAACCATAATTTAAAGCAAACCATAGACACTCAGAATAAAACAGAAGGGGCAATTAACAGCCGTCACAGATATACCCGCTGCACTAGGAACCAAGCATGCTGTAGAGAGACAAGTGAGTGAAAGAATAGGAAAAGCTGCGCAAAATACTATAAAAAATTGTAACTTTTATGTATTGCGCAATTAATATCCTCATTATGATGAATTATTTCACCCCTGCATGTGTGCTTTGCAGTGCACAAGCATACACAATGAATGGCGAGATGTCAAATGAGCCCGGTCTTTATGGCCCGGCACAAATATACTCAGTCATTGTTGAGACTCAGGCCGACTCATCTTTCACATTTATACTTTCCCACATGAATAATTGCAATCAGATTGGACTCGGCTGCAAAACTATATGGGTGTGTTTGAGCCGTTTTATCATTGGAGTAATACAATCTGCAGGTAGCAGTTGCAAATGATGTGCATTTCATGGTGGCATCAGCATCCACAATCCATGCTTTGTGAATACACCCCCGATGCAAATATCACCCTTCTCATATAGTCATACGGACCACAGATTTACGTATACATTACTCATGCAACTGGTTTTGTGTTCGTAATTGACCAGGCCAGTTTCTTGCTTTACACATCGGGATCATCTACTCGTTTGTGGTGAAAATTATAAATATTCTTTCCAAAAAAAAATAAATAAAAAAAAACCCAAATCTACCTTTCTTTCACACATGAAAATGACTTTTTCTTTTTAATAAAAAGATGAAAATAATTACTCTTGCAAGAACTAACCAATGAACAACGAGCAAAAATCAAACAAACAACATTCGCAGACAGACAACAACATGCAGACGAATGATCAAGCAGGCAAAAACAAGAGAGAGATCAACCAACTCACTGGTTCCTTCCCGCCGTCATAGTAATCAAATGACAAACCTGTAATCAGAAAATGCAACTGGTGTCAGAAACTATGTTAGGTTGACTAATGCCGTCATGATCATTTAATTGAACACTATTAACCATGCAAAGGCCATGTCAGCAGTTTATCAGCGTGTTAATCGATTACTAGGGCAAAAGGGAAAGATCGCAACAAGAAGATATAAAATGAGAACATTTGTTTTTATGAAACAATTGGGTTTGTCAAGCAGAGCGCCGCAGTCAACTCACCAACAAGTTTGAGTGTGAGGACACAATGAGGCATGGTCCACTTGATGTCATACTCCCCTGTCGCTGTGTAGTAATATCCTGCCAGCAGGTATACCTACAGAACGAGAAGATGGTGCGGCAAAGACATCCAGTTAATATACCTCTGCATTATCCAACATCTCCAAGCAGATGTTTATGACAGTTCTACGTGACGACGAAATTAGAGGAAGTGTGCCGTTAAAAACAAAATCTGACGCAAGCACATTTGGGAAGAAAAAAATAAAGAAATCGGAGTTTCATTACTGCAGTTCATAAAGTGTGAGAACAATTACTGCAAAGGCATGAAAGAAGGCTCCAACAAGCATATGACAACATCTTACAAGTACTGGTTATAGTGGCTCTTTTAATGCGTGGATCAAATGGTGCGTATGCATCAACAAGGCCATTACAGACTGCAGAGGCAGGAATTCCACATCAGACTGTGCAGACAGACTTTGACTGCATTGGCTCAGGTACTGCACATCAGTTTGACAGTGGACAAAAGGATGCGTAGAAAAGGGGTGAAGAAAAATGAAAAACAAACACCGGGACACCTCACCATTTGAAAGGTAAAGCTGCTCAGTACAGTTGTTACCGTCCTTCCCATGAGCCTCAGCATCAGGAATTGGACAAGGACGCATACTGCAGAGTGATAGATCTGAGAGCCTGGGAGAGAGAGATGATGATTGGGGGGGTGGGGTCAGTCAAGTGTGAACTGTAGGACTGGACAAGTAAACAGCATTTTTTCCCCTCCTCAGTTCAGTATTTTCTAAGATGGAGACAGAACAAGGCAAATCCACAATATACAGTTGATCTCTCTCAAAGAGGTTTCCAAAAGGAAAAAGATAAACCGACCTGCTGTAACATCCAAGTGCAGCCACAACGAGAATAAAGAAAAGAGAAAGAGATTGATGTTAGCAGTTTTACTCCAGCCAGTCATCCCTTTGTCTCATCTGGAACAGCACATGTTAACAATGTTGTCACTTTGGTCATTTAGAAATAGAGGTTTTGATAATCAATGTAATTTTTATTCGGTGGTTCCAGCTTCTCAAATTGAAATACTTGTCCTTTGCAACTAATGATAATTTACAGTATTGCTTAGACAATAATCTGCAGGTTAGTTGATTAAAACAGTGAGATATGCCTCTTATAAATGTACCACAGACCAAATATATGGTGCCACCATGATGAATTTTACAAACAGTCCAAAATTCAAAGATCTTTAGTTTTCTATCATAGGTGGCAAAAGAAGGCTTCACATATTGACATTTGAGAAAAAAACAGAACAAGCAAATGTTTAGCATTTATGTGAAGGAAACAGATATAAGATATTAATTATCAATATTCTGATGATGGACTTCATTTCTTTGCAGCTCTACGGTTGGTTAGACAAAACAAGCAATCTAAAAACTGCAACATCTGTAATTTCCATTTTTAAATCTTATGAATCAAACAACTTGAGAAATTAATCAGCAGTTGGTACTTGCAGGCCTCAATTAACTTAATGTACTGTATATAAAAACTGAGTTGTCAAACTTGCTGGTGTATCATTTTGAATAGCAAAACATTTGCTTCCTAATACCCGGAAATGATTCAATAGTGATGATTCATCCACACAGAAAAACAATCCCTAAACCACAATGTTCAACTAAGAAACAAAAGTGCCTTCTGTTCAAGTCCAGCGTTTCTTCTGGATGTTACATAAATAAAAAAATGTAATGCAAAGATGAATATAACCTTTATATAAGGTCAAATGAGGGGAAAATACTTAACGGCCCACTTTCACGTGTTCTCGTCACAAAGTAAGGATTTAGTTCATAGAATGCTGGCAACAATTTCTAAGCCTGTGTCAACGAACATATTGGACCTTTATCCAATCATTATCAATCCTCAAGGGAGATTTGAAGGAACAAAGTTATGATATCTTGACCGTAATATCTAATGAAAGTAGGCATGCAAAGCGTTGGTGCGCTGCGTGGCATGTTGGACCACTTTTTCTAACAAGGGGGTCTCTATTTTGTGAGCAGTTTCCTAATTGTTTAGTGCGCACAAAAGAATTGTAGCAATGCACCATCAAAGGCTGGGAAGACGACAACTGCTAACAAGGAAGTAAACAACGCGCTATATCTCACCAAAGTTGAATGCTGCTAGAGCCAGTCCAGAGAAAGTGTGGAACAAGTGTATAACTGTGGCAGGTTGGTAGAACAAGAAACGCCGGTACACCAGAGCACAGGGATACCCTGCAGGACAGAGAACAAAAAACCCAAATATGTTAATAAAGCTGAAGTATGCATCTTCATATCAACCACGTGAGCCATTGTTGACTGGAGCTGCTGGAGGGCATTGATCATCTGCATCACTTGTGCAGAGTCTTGCTAGACAGCGGATTACTATGCAGTTGCTTTTGCAAAGCAGGTGACTGACCTAAACCTAAATGTACAGCAGAGGAAATGTTGAGGCGTTCAGGCTCCGCTGTTGTAGAGGAAGGTAGTTACAACACAGCAACAAAAATTAAGCAACAGTGGGACAATTAATATGCAACAGGCCGACTGAAGGGCGTTCAGCCATTAGCCAACTAAACCCTGATCTGAAAAGCCACGTTCACTCTATCGCATTGTTGGTGTGAGGCAACACAGACGTGTCTATGTGTCAGAGCAAAGTTCAAAGAGGACAGCATAGATCGAGGACGCCCTCCCCAACCCCACACACTATGTGGGGGGGGGGGGGGATATATATATATATATATATATATATGACATGACATTCAGACCTTGTAGTCCCATGTGGTACAAGCTCCAATCGAACAGCAGATCCTAAATTATTGCACATTTGAATGAAAAGTACATTCTGGCCTTGTTAAACAAATGTAAACCCCTCAGAGTCTGTGTCCCCTCTACTCAACCGAGTGGAACATGGGGGGGTCAGAGGGGGGCATATTTTGGCAGTCTGTGCTCATTTTTTCTATGTCAAATAATTTCCCTCCCCCAACAATATTTGGACCATCTTCCAGTCTCAAACTAAGACGATAATCCCACAGCCGACAAACAATGTCATTCGTGTAGTCTGCATTGTGCCACTGTCAAGCTAACGTGACCTCAACTGTCCAGTAAGTCAGCCCGTCCATCATTAAATGTATTTTAGGAGGAGAGATTCAGACAGATGACGATGTTTGCCACAACACCAAACTGACCACCAGACAGACGGGAGCACCATCACGCCAGTAGCCACAAGTTCACTGTCGGTGCAACAACTTAGCCGTGGGTCGGTGGTGTTGTGAAGGAAAACTGTCACGTTTAAGGGAGAAAGACTCAGCTGGAAACGTGTGTTACGGTTCGGGGAAGCCCGTGAAGCTAACGTCCTGTTAAAACAGACGGCAGGAGACCAACACAACTGGTCTGAAGCCTGTGGCTGTGTGTCAATTACAACCTAACTGAGCGTTGTGTTAGCGGTGCGTGTATCCGTTAACAGTCACCACAGAGCACCGAAAACATGTCACCGGGATTAACGGCACGTCGGCCAGCTACTAGAACAACGCGAGGTGGAAACTCACCGATTAAAATAGATAGAAGTAGTCGAACCGCTGGCTCCGGGGAACCTAAGGACTCCGACAGATTCTCCAGCAAGGGAGCCGCCATCTTGCTTGTGGGCGGAAACGTCTCTTCGCGACGGTTCAGTGAACTCTACTGACTCACGGCAGACATTCACGCGCACACTCCCGTTTTTAAAGGCCGTTCACGGCTCAGCCTCCTGCGAAGTTAAACCGGTGATTCTCCTCCTCCTTTCCCTCCCCTCCCGTCTATCTTTACCAGGCGGATACGGGCTCGGCGTTCACAGGTGTTTGGCTCAGGATCGGACTTGTGGGTTGACAGGTATCTGGAGCAGCGCACCCAGAATGGCATAATGGGAGCAAACCAGTGAACTAGTGGGTGAAGATTAACCAGATTAACACCCATCATAGTATCAGTGGGCCCCCTTGTGGCGACTCACAGGAACAGCAGCAATTAAAGCTCCTCTATATACAAGTTATTTCAATAATCGGATCATGTGTTTACCACAAAAGGTTCAGTGACACATTATTATTATAAACCCTATTTTAATTACAACACGTTTAACCACTGCACCCAATATTTCCACGCCAAGTACAAACAGTTGTATGCAGTATCGATCATGAGCACATCAACAGATTAGTTGGGGTTAAATATAGATAAGTATGAACAGTATTGGAGCTGAAGTCAAAAAAGTAGTCAAGATATTTTTAATAGAATATTATTTGTTTTAAAGTGCTTCAGTTTGTATTTGGCTGATGAAGGAGATAGATCAAACGCAAACTTCGTACGTATTATAATTATGTTTGTTATATTAGATATCTTAGAATTATAATAATTGACTGTGAGCAATTTATCAAATGACGGAATTCACAGTTCATATTACAGCGTCTATTATTATTATTAACCATTTTGTGGGGCTTCTCTTTACGAGAAACCTGCTAGACAAATATCTAAAGAGCAAATAGATTCCTGCTGGTAATGGCGGCGACTAGCAGTAGTTGTACATTAAAAACATGCCCTACTGCTACGGTGTCAAGTTGTAGTCACTTTCAATGAACAAAGTAACAGCAACAACAACAAGGCTCGAGTATATTATTATGACAAACGTCGCCTCAAACTCCTGAAAATTGAACTTTAAGCGTGTAAGAACTGTATATTTTACGGCAGTGCAGCCTGGGTATGCAAAACATGGCGGAACATCCTCCAATCAGAGCTCTTCAAACTGTGGCTCCGGCCAGGACGCACAAAGCATTGTGGGACTTTAGTCACCTCAGCCAATCAAACGGTGGCTCGTCATAGTTTTTGCCATATCAGTCTAAAATTTAGATTACAGATATTACATCTGCATTTATAATTGATAAGATTACCGTTGCTTTGATTAATAATAATTTCATTCAAAGTTAATGTAAAATGTCTGATTATATAGAGGTATTTTAATAATTTGGATTAGGTTCTCACTTTTGCAGAAGTAAACAAGAGGCTGTAGTTGAAGATCCTTTACTGAAGTAAAAGCATTCGCCACTTTCAAAACTGCATTTACAACTCGCCTGTTTCGATCTGCCTTTAACCGGTGATGCTACTTATGTATGTTTTTATTTTGTTTATTACTGTTATAATGTAATCTCTCTGCCTTGTTTACATTGTTATTGATTGTATTGTGTTTGTCTTTACCATGTTTGAGTACCTTTTTAAAGCGCTATACAAATAAAATGTATTGTTATTATTATTGGTAGAATAGATATCCGCACACTTAAAACTATGCAGAGAACACTATATTTGTTTTGCTTTCGATCTAAAGGACCTTCATCAGAGAAAATATGGTTCACCTGGAATAGCAGGTGTAGAAACAAACAAATCACATCGCAATCACGGTATGCAGGTCACTTCTGCACAGCCTGGTTGGAGAGGCTCCGCCCCCTTTAACAACATATTTAAAGTGCTGGTATATACTAATGTTGTATGTAGTAGTGACATTTACAAGTGGATGCCACACTAACAATAAGAAGCGGGGGGTGGAGCATAGTGTATACAGACAAAAATGTCTAAACTACACCTTTTTAGAAATAAAGCCAGGTGAAGCGATGGCTATCCTGCATTATTATTATCAAAAATAAAAATACTCAATCACAAGTAAAATCCTCCAGGAAATGTGCATGGCTATTATTGGGATTGTATCACTAACGAATACATGCAAGAGCATTTTAACGTTATAGTTCGTCAATGTGCAGCCAATTTGAGATACTCTGTATACTACTGGGTAGATTGGTATTGCATACCTTATGCTTTCTAAGTGCAGAACAAATGCAGCGGAGTATAACATACAACGTTTCCCTCTGGAATGTAATGCAGTAAAAGTATGAAGTAGAATAACATAGATAAACTGTGCAGTAAGTAGTCTGTAAAAAGTGTACCTAAGTACAGGATTTGAGTATGTGCCGAATGCCAGTATATTCAAATGATGGCATTTTGGCATTTCGGTTTTGGCTGTCCTTCGCAGTTAGTCCTTGTATGAAAAGTGTTCCACAGAGCACTTGAATGCAGCATGACTATTGCTCTTCCCCTTCCTCAAATGGGGAGATGCGTTTACGGGCGTGCCGCCATAGACCAATGGAGCTGACGGAGAGGAGGGGTTAACTTGTCCATGATCATAAATACTCTGAGCAGCTTTTTCACGTCCGCTCTCTTACCCCAGAAAAGATTGACCACGGTGGAGCAGTACATTCTCGGCTAAAACACCCCCTTTAAAAAAAACTCGCAATCATGAGCAGGAAATTCTTCGTTGGTGGAAACTGGAAGCTGAATGGCGACAAGAAAAGCCTCGGCGAGCTCGCGCAGACCATGAACGCAGCCAAGGTGGACCCCAATGTCGGTACGTGCGGTTTTGACAGCCGTAACACAAAATCCCTTTTTTATTTGTTTTACATTAATAATTTTAGGGACTTGTTTTTTTATTATCGTGACCCTTCTTTGTGGGTCGTTTCCTCATTTTAATGTCACAACCGAATCATTCAGACTCAAAATGGCTCGGCCATTCAATAATTCAATGACCCCATTAACATCACACACACTCCCATCTGATTCATTGTATGACCTTTTATAAAGTAGCATTCAGTGTAATCTGTTGTATATATGTTTATGTGTGTGTGTGTATATATATATATATATATATATATATATATATATATATATTTAACCGAGTCTATGCGCCCCAGACATAAATGTATACAAGGACGGACGCTCGGTGGGCTTTGCAGTAATGTCGGTGGTGCGTTTGCGTTTGCAGCGGCACGTAGTCCAGCAGACAGACCTGCCTTTCACTGTGAGAGTGCATGGTGCGTTCAAGTGACGCTGCTCGCTAATGAGGCCGCTCTTTCATCTGCAGACCGAACACAGTAGCCTATTGTGAGCTGCCCGTTGCATGTTGAGGTAGTTTACACGAGGAGGAGGTAGAAGGCCTCAGATGACACTAGATGTGGTTTATTTTCTTCAGAGCAGAAGTAGACATTATACTCCAGATTTTCATTCCGCGCATTACAATTTTTAAAACACGCCTCGGGAAGTTTGACTTTGTCTGGACCTGTTTCCGCTGTCACGCAGCCAGTTGTGCTCCTCCTGCAACGTTGGTGTTATGCAACTCTAATTGCTGTGCCTCTATTTAGGCTACCCTGGTTCGGACTATCCTTGGACCTTGCTCCATTAACGAATCCACCCCTTTACAGCACCCGAGTGAAACTCAAGCAGACTTTTCCCACCGGCCTCTTTTAAAGTCAAAGTTCAGCCGTTTCCTCCCCAAACTTATTTTTGTTCACATGTTGGATATTTAAACTCTGGTTCTATTTCTGTGACCTTTTTGAACTCTGTCTCATGACTTTTCTCTGACCTCTGCAGAATGCAGGCCATGTAGGCGACCTTTAGGAGGCTGAACTCAGACCTTTTTAATGCAGAGCGGCCTGGCCATGGCTGTGGAGAAATGACCTTTACCAAACCAATAATAACAGGTTTAATTTAGACTCTGCTAACCCTTAAGATATAGTTTCATTTTGAATGTCAGTGTCTTGACTCTACTGAACTCTTCTTGACCCATGCAGACTGCTGCTGTTGAATTGGGTAAAATCATGTTTGCACAAGAGGGCAAACCTGTTGTGTTTGTATAAATGTATCGGTTTAAAAAAACATGACGTAGCTGTAGTAGTACATGGGCATATTGATGTGGCTCATTTGGTTGGACTGACACATCTGGTGCTTGTGTTAACAAGCATTACTAATGCGAGTCAGCCATAACAGCATGTGAAAGCAATAATAACTTTGGATTTAATGCATGTTGGTGTACCTTTTTGGCTGTATTAGGCCTGTCAATCATCTTGATATTGTTGGCTTTATCCAGCCCTGTTTTTTAAAAGACTGATCTGAATTTGTCTCTTTAATCCCCGTGGTGATGAAATATTTTGGGATGTGGGTCTTGTACTTGGCAGCGGATCAGTGTGGTTATACACGTTGCCCTTTAACTGATTCAGGCCTGCTGTTGAAGGGCAGCTAAGGCTCAGTGGTAGTGGATAGTCCTGTAATCACAGGGCTGGTGGTTCGTATGCATGTGTGAAAGTATAGAAGAAGTTTAATAAAGTTTCCTAAGTATCTTAAAGCAAGGCCTGGAATCCCACTTGTATGTGCAGCTAATGTTCTGGTTTACCAAAAGTAAATCCCAAACTTCTACTACAACATCGTTGACATCAAGGAGGTTGGTCTAAAATGTCCTTGAAATGTAGTTTTATGAGTAACTCTCAGTACTAATGTATGTGGACTGCAGAAAACCAAAGCATTGTTTTCTTCTGTGCTCACAGAGGTGGTGTGTGGTGCTCCATCAATCTACCTGGACTTTGCCAGGTCCAAGCTGGACGCCAAGTTTGAGGTTGCTGCTCAGAACTGCTACAAAGTTGCCAAGGGTGCCTTCACTGGGGAGATCAGGTGCGTCATGTGTCCATCAGAGGGGGGAAAAATAAATATATGGTACTATGTAAATCATGAACATAATGCTACAATGTAGAACACATTCAACCACACTGAATATAAAATGCTACGTTTGGTAAATATAGGTGCAATAATAGTATTAATTAGAGTATTTCTTGAAATGTTCACAATAGTGAGACAATAGCGATGGTTAGGTGAAACAACCAAAATCCTCTGGGTTATTAGGTTGGATCCCTAATATACAATATTGTTGTTTTTTCATGTCTCTGTAATAAAACCTTTTTTTTGGTGATTATTTTGTGTTTTATTGTGTGAGTTTCTGTCTTCAGCCCTGCAATGATCAAGGACTGCGGAGTGAACTGGGTGATCCTGGGGCACTCCGAGAGGCGCCATGTTTTCGGCGAGAGCGATGAGGTAATTCTGGATGACTATCTTCTTCCACCAGCTTTATGGTCTGTAATGATGTGCAGCGTTAAATGGGAAGCGTTGCATCCATTAAAGAAAACCAAACATTCATCCATGTACACTCTGTAATCAGATGTGTGTGTGTGTGTGTGTGTGTGTGTGTTAGCTCATTGGTCAGAAGACAGCCCACGCTCTGGAGAGTGGTCTCTGTGTCATCGCCTGCATCGGCGAGAAGCTTGACGAGAGAGAGGGCGGCATTACAGAGAAGGTCGTCTTTGCTCAGACCAAGGTCATCGCAGGTATGCGACCCCTGCCGATCCTGATTCAGAGTGTATATGCACTAGGGAGTGTAAATGTTGCATCATACATTTCAGGGAAAGTTTATTGTCTTTTTAAGTCTCGGCTCACGTTTCTTTCACAGACAACGTGAAGGACTGGAGCAAGGTCGTGCTTGCGTACGAGCCCGTGTGGGCCATCGGCACCGGCAAGACCGCTTCCCCCCAGCAGGTAAATACAAGTAACCACTGAAAATGATGACCGCAATCTCTTCTCGTAACTCGCCATAATATGTCCGTTTCCTCCACGATATCTCAGGCTCAGGAGGTTCATGATAAACTGAGGGGGTGGCTGAAGACCAACGTGTCCGAGGCTGTAGCCAACTCCGTGAGGATCATCTATGGAGGTCAGTCGGTGTGACAAGATGGTGCTTGTCATGTTCTTGTTTTGATTTTTCCCTCATGAATCTCTTCCCATGATCTCCTCTTCTTTTCAGGCTCTGTGACCGGTGCTACCTGCAAAGAACTTGCCTCCCAGAAGGATGTGGATGGGTTCCTTGTCGGCGGAGCCTCCCTCAAGCCAGAGTTTATTGAAATCATCAACGCTAAGGCATAAAAACCTGTGCAGCTGCAACGTGACCGTGTCCAGATCAGAGGCCAGATCCATTCAGACGATCCAGTTCCATCATCACTTACTCCTCTTCCCCTTTATATAATACAGTATTTGTAATGGTGTCATTCCCTTTTCTTTTTTTTTTTTTTTAAATATATATTTTTCATCATGAAGAAAAGGGACAGGTTGATACATGCACTGAACAGAGTTAAGTCCACTGAGAAAAGTCTGCGTGCAAACTAACTGCCACATCAAGTGCTCAAGCTATAAAGACTTACAACTACACCTTGAGGTGGACAGCCGGTCCCCGCCTTTTACTTGAAGAGTTTACCAACCTTTTTTGTGTAAATGGTGTCACAGCTCATTGTCAATCGGTTGTATTTGTCTTTTTTAGATCAATGTCTCTTTTGTGGAATTATGATGTTCTGTGGCTTTTACCCCCCCACCCCCCTCCCCCCTGTAGTCCACCATGATCCTCTCGTTCATTGGCTGGATTGCCAAGAGGGAAGCGTCCATTTCATGTTATTCATATTGTGTCATGGCCAATAGGTTTAAGGAAACGTTATAATAAACAGTTTAGAGACCGTTTCAGTGTGTTGGATTTCTTTTTTTTTTATCCAATAACTGTCGATTTCATAGTCTCTATATCTCATAGGGAGTGTGTGGGGGGGGGGAATATATGGATATATCCCCCAATAGGTTGCATAACCTGCTGTATGTTCATGCACAGATGATGGTGTTCTCAGGCTGGCAGGGAGATATATCTTATTACAGAAGTGACCTCCTAGACAATACCACGCAGAGAAGCATTTGACAGCTATTTTTACCCCGGCACTAAACTAAAAAGGGCATGCAGCAGTGAAAGTTACGAAGCTGTATACAGAACTAATCGAGAATAAAGATCTTTGTTTAAAATAAACCCCAAAGCACACTGAGGATTTTGGTCACCACATCGTGTGTGTTGTAACATGACTTTAGTACCACATCTCTTATAAGATCTAAATACAGTCATCTCGGCTGTAAGTCTGGTTGGTTTCTAAATTCGAACACTATAGTTCTCACTCCCTGAACACATCGGAAAGCTGTAGGAGGACAAATTAACCGGAACACTTGTAGAATATGATGTAATCAAATGCAATGGCTCTTTTTAAAATGGGAATATATTTTCACATATGGGAACATAAAACATAGCATTATCAAAAACAGAATAAAAAAAGCATTTACCAGTTATAATATAGTATAAATACAAATACTTTGTACCAGTTCCAGACACAAATGCATTTCAGTCCCATAAATGATCCACTGTAACGGATTATTACTTTACTGTGGGTTTGTGATCATTTCATTAAACACGACTTTCATTAATCTACATACACATGTCCCTGCTAATCCAGCATTGATTTAATAGGATTTTAGTTTTCGCATAATATCAAACCCAAAATGTTTAAAAAAATCAATTCAAGACATGAGCTAAAAATTGATTGCCAGGTATCATAAAATAAATTGAGATATATCTCCCTTTTAAAATAGCAACACAACTTTCCATTCGAGCAACCTTTTATACAGTAGCTTTTAAATTGTTATATTTTAATTGAGTCAACAATATTGTGTTAATGCGCTGCATGATATCACAAAACGCTTCTCTTATTCAGCCTGCTGTGTTACCGTTGCACCCCGGTCCAGCAGGGGGCGGTAGTGCCCCACGTTGAACACTTCGTGTGGCTCAATCTCACGTCCGTGTTTACAAGCGAAGCGTGACGTTCAGGGACTCGCTAGAATACGTTCCCCAGCGCAACTTAACGCCATTTATTGTGTCCGTAAACGTCCGCCATGCAGTCACTGAGAGTGTTTCTCAGCGAGAGACTGACGGCAGCAGCGGAGGAGATATTTGGAGCTGTTGAAAACACAATAGCCGAGTACAGGGAGGAGATTTCTCGCTCAAAAGATTTAGAAATCAGTCGTCTCAGGATGCAGCTGAAGCTCCTCAAGTCAGGTTGGTTTGAACGGAAGCTGCGTGCATCCAAACCTCATGTAGCTCTCCTGTATTATTGCAGACACATGCCATGATTATGATGTTGGTGTTTGTCTTCTACCCAGAGCCACGGTTGGATAGATGTCTGGGAGCCCAGCTGCAGCAGCTCACCCATCACCACCACCACCATCCTCCTCCTCCTCCTCCTCCCCCTCCTCCTCCTCAGCAGCAGCTCCATCAGTCAGTGCCTTCAGTGGAGCCTCCTGAGTCCCAGCAGTGTGAGGAGGATGGGAGCGGCAGCATGGAGCAGGAGCACCCAGAGCCCTCGCAGGTGAAGAAGGAGCAACATCTGAAGAGCCACGGGGATTTCTGGACCGGTCACGATGTGGAGCAGCTCGAGAGCCTTGAATCCGACATCAAAGACTTCATCTCGTCTCCTTCCAACCTGAAGAGCAGCCTGCCGGACCCCAGCTTGCTCTTCCACCCCTACCACAACCACCACGGCGAGGAGAGCAAAGAGAAACCCTACTGCTGCTCTGTTTGTGAAAAGCGTTTCAGTAACTGCTCCCACCTCGCAGCTCATATCAGGACACACACGGGAGAGAGGCCTTACAGATGTGAAATATGCAGAAAGACTTTTATCACCACAAGCGCTCTGAACAGACACCAGACCATCCACACTGAAGGGAAACAGTTTGTCTGTAATTATTGTGGTAAATCCTTCAAATGGATGGAGTCTCTCGGCCGGCACGTTAGAAGCATACACAGGAGAGAGAATATGCCTGTATGACTCTCATTGAAAATACACTAATGTCCACTAGATTAGTCGTGTTGTTACTGTGTGTTGTCATCTGTAATTTAAGTGTAAAAGACCCGAACAAAGAATGTAGTGTTTTCTATGTTTTATGATAAATTATATTGTGCATGGACCTCATTAGGCCTTGAAAGCCAGTAAATGATGTGCGAACGAGTTGTAGAAATTAATTGAAAGGTATTGCATTTTATAAATAAATTATGGTGAATGTTTTATTACAGAATAAAATGTAACTACTGGTATTGTTGAATGTGTTTTGCTTTCTGCTGCAGGTATGTTGTGCAGTACTCCAGTAGGTGGCAGTAACAGCATTCACAATTTCACATCAATCTACAGCATCTGTCTAATGTACTGAGGGTGTACTTTCAGTCAGTAGTCCTCTTACAGTCAACATATGCACATTATTGGCTGATAAGGCATTATTCTGAGTGATGAAAAGCCAATAAGGGCATTTACTCAAGTACTGAAATTCATAATGTTGAAGTTCTTATATTTTACATTAGTATTTCCAATTTCATAAGGAAATATTGTAGTATTTACTCCACTGCATTTATTTGACAGCTCTGGCTGTTACTTTTCACACTCAGACTATAACTGCAAAATATAATTGAAGAAACAAATGATGATGTATTATTATATATTAAGAAGCCCAGCAGTATATAAAGTCGTTAAAACTAGCTCCACCTTTACCAGCTGCAACATTAAAGGGATGCTTACACATTCATGCATTAATAATCATAATTCAGTAATACATATTCTGCTTTGGGCTTCAGTGTGCTGGTATTGTGCATGCTGGCTCACCGTCATGGTTTATTTGGTCGCACCTGTTATTTTCCATCTGTGACGAGACAAAATGTCTGCCAGAAAAAAAGCCAACCAACTTCCAACTCCATAGCAATGATTTGGGAAAGCCCTTAGCTGTTTCAGATTGACAATGCCCAGGTGAATAAAACAAGAATGCTTTTCTGAGTGTGTTGTGGCTGACCGACCTCGAGCCTACCCAACGCCTTTGGGACGAACTGGAACGCCGACTGTGTGCCAGGCCTCATCACCCAACATCAGTGTCCAACTTCACTCACGCTCTTGGGGCTTGAATGGCAGAAAAATCCCAGAGACCAGGTCTCAAAACATTTGTGGGAAGACTATATTTCTATATGGCATTACGGCAGCTTATTATTGCCCCACGGTCCGAGGGTTCAGGGGGTCTAATGTTCAGGTGGCCGCACACTTTTGTACTGCAGGGCTACTTTAGGGAAAAGCTTTAAACTTGGAATGTCGCTCCGGTTCACACATGAAATAGAGACTCAGTCCACATCCATCCTCATAATGAAATAAGACAAGACCCCCCCCCCCCCCCCCCCCCCCCCCCTCCCATAATGCCTCCTCTTTTCACTGGCATTATGAAGTCATTACTTATATTCAGTATATGCAGCAGCTGCAGTGGCAGAGTTCAATGTTGTCTCATGAATAGTAGCTACAAGGCTTTAAAGTATAAAGTTCAGTTAAAGAAATACAGAGATCATTGATATTGGGGCCAGGTGCAAGGAGCATCACCTATTCAAAAAGCCCATAGAGACATTTCAATAGTCTTTTTCAGTTCATACATTCTTCATTCATTATGTGTCAGCTTGCTTGATTGAAAAAACAACAACTTGAAAAGATGATAATAAATGATCACTTCATTCATGGCTCAATGTTGTAGAAGATCGTGTTGAACTGGAATAGTGTTTCAGGCTACACTTATTTATTGGAGAGGTATTTTTCTGAGACCTCTCATGTACATACAGGCGCTCTGTGCCGCAAACCACTCACTGTAAGTGTGCAGAGTGTCTCTTTGAAATAGACAATCTGGATTAAAATAAAGATGAATTGGGGCATCTCCTCAAAGTGTTGCTATGAACACATTTTAGTACATCACTTCAAGCTGTGACGACTTGTGTGTCCCTACAGTGGAAACAACCTTTGTGTATGATTTTAAAATGGCATCTTTCTCTGCGGTTTGGTAGACTGTTTCAGAAATTATAAGCAGATTTTACGATGAATCTCCAAAAAGAGCAATGTGTTTCCTATTAGCTCTGTGGCCAAAGGGCTCCCTCGCTCTTTGTTCCCTTTAAACAAAGAATTGGTGGTTTATTTGATCATTTTGTTATGTAGGTCTCAGTTGATCATCTCTATTCCAACACACCCGTGAATGGTAACAACAAACCTGCGGCATTGATTGTTTTTGTATCATAACGGATACTATAAGTATATTAAAACATCACATGGTTTTGTCAGCTGAGGAGTCAAATGCACACTTGTTTCAAATCAGTTCCTGTGCACTTGAACGTATATGAATGAAATAATCCTCATTCGGACACATTGAAATCCTTCTTTCCACTTCTTTATGTGTGCTGCTGTCATCCTTTAAAATAGTTCATGGCCAACAACTCAAAGGCAACATTGTGTTTGTTCCAACAGAAGCTTTCCAATAATCAAAGCTCACCACAGTGATGTAGTTGTTTTCCTACATGCCACTGTTTTCAATTTATATTATTATTAGTGAGCTTAACAACACTTAACAAACCAGCTGTCTATTTCTCTTTCTTTTTCTAACTATGAAAATGTTTTGTAGTACAAGAACATATCCCACCACACACACACACACCTATTCCATTTCTCCAATGGCATGGAGGTCTGGAGCGTCTCCCACGTACTGGGCAGATTATAGAAATGATAGAAATGTAGTTATAGTATGTTGGAAAGACTAGCTTACTTTGTACATTGAATTCCCAGAGAAGAAACAAATCCTAAGGGGAAAAAAACGGGCAAGTCAAATCAAATGAGGCCTCCCACACAAGATAGATGAGTATGAAACAAACACCATGATTGCTTCTCCAACTGTCATCACCTCCTTGGGTCAAACAGCTGTTGTTTAATAAATGGGTAGCCAGGATCCTTGTCAAACTGTTCCTTTCAACCCTGTTTCTCAACCCACACTACAATCACCCATTGGCTTAATCAAATCATGGACTGTTTTAAATGTAATTGTCATTTTCAGGCCTTAACTGGACCAGTTCTAATTCTGGAAGCTGGTTGCTGAGGCGTGGTGTGGTGGAAGGAGGCGAAGAGCTCTGGTCACCCGCACGTTGTCTACAGCCACTGAAGAAATGCTCAGCAATGCCTCTAGAAGATCCTGTGGGATCATCTTCTCCAGGCTGGAGTTGAGCGAGGAAGAGGTCAGAAGAGACTCGTTATACGGGTGAGAGGAGGTGCCCCTTTGCAGGTTGTCTTGATGCTGCTGGCTGCAGACCAACGAGATGTTTCCCCATGGCATGGACGTAGGAGCTCTCATGTAACAGTTAGATTGGAGATGACAGTCCTAACAGGCGCGTAGGGGCCCAAATGGACCTCAAGAGTCAGTGCCCAGGCAGAGAGACAGTGGACTGGTGCATTACAGAGTTACTGGTGGTCATTAGATAAACTTTATGAAGTATGAAAGCTCCAGCGGGAGGAGAAAGATGGTTTAGGAGTAGATAGCAAAGTGTGTTAAAACGGTCCCTCTCAGGCAAAACAGAGCTTGAATGAAATGTGAAATTATGAAAAAGGATGATATTTCAGCTGGAGGGAACTGTGGGACAGGGACCAAACCAAATCATGAGCATCAAACCCAAACACAAGATCTTTGACAGCTTGACATAGTCTGTGATAACGTTGGGAAGTCATCAGTTGTTTTGACTTTTTGCATGAATGTCTGTTTTGTATTTATTCATCTTCCAACAGTGTACTATACAAATGTATGTGTGTGTTTTGTTCTTATTTTTATTTCACTCTTGGATATTTTTGAACACATTTTGTGTGTTCAAAATAAGGCCTAAATATTATTATAGGGAACATTTTGATGTCTATTAGGCTTGCATGAACTCTTCTTTGGTTACAATTAAGCAATGGAAACGTTTACACTGTAGATACAACCTGGCTCTGATTAGATGAGAGTGTGTGACTTTATTGAATCATCGTGGAATACAATGAGGATGTTGATCTGTGGCCTTGTTTGTTTAATCCGCACACATTTGAATCACATGAATCTAAAGTGCTCACAAATCATTTGTAGTATTTGCAGTCTTGCTGCTCCCAGATTGCGGTCGGTCATCAGTGGCAATACATGTAATTACAGATATTTTCATAAACCACGGGATGCACTCAAGAGTCTTAACCTAACACTGTGCATTATCCTGATGCACTAAACCGTTCATATGTAGTACTATAGGACAATATGAAATAATAAGAATTATTTTCAAATAGTTGTCCCATATTTGAAGAGCTGCTAAGAAAAACCTTTATTTTACATCCTAAATTGCTGGAAGAGGCTGTCGTTATAACTCTAGGTCTACATGAAGGAGTTCAAACATCTTTCATAAGATCCTTATCCAGCCTGAGAGGACTAAGAAGTGCTAAGAATATCCCCCAGATGTGATGCCACCAGAGGGGAAAATCAGATGTGTCCTGCTAGAGGATACTTTACAATATGTTGACACACTTATTCAAGGTGACTTTAAATGACACACAACCTACATTCCAACCCACAAGCATGCCCTTTGCAGTATATGTATCCAATGTCAATCTCCTGACTTAGATGGTTCTTACAGAAAAGGCTTTACATCAATCCGTATGAGATTTTATTGCAAAAATAAAGAAAAGGGATGTAGTAGACTTCAGGCCTCTGGAGATTCATGTGAGACTACTTTAAGACTATTAAAATAATGCATAGTGCATCATTGTTCCAAAACATGAATATTGTAAGAGTTATTTCTGCCAGATCTACAAACCTGCGAGCAGCAGAGGTTGTGTCTTGCAACATGAAGGCCGTATTCAGTGATCCATGTCTTTTTGAAGGAGATTTCTCCAGCCGGACACGGTGAGAACACACACAGCCCTGAGCCTTCAGCAGTAAATCACACTCTCACAGCTCCTCCTTACTTTCTTTCTCATTTCTCTCTTTATATATATATATATATATATATATATATATATATATATATTCTCTTCATTTTTACTGTGCAGTAAGGAATGCTCGCTCTACAGGGTGGCTGGTGTTCACTGGAGCGCTTCAACTCCCATGTCTCACACTCATCCCATGTGTCTCCTATTAGCTACACTCGGCCAAGAGAAGGAGGGACGGAGAGAAATAGGGGGGAGTCAGAAAGAGAGAGGGAGAGGGGGGAGGGGGAGGAGAGTCAGGAATTCGATATGCTTTGTGCATGAGTGACTTGTATAAAACAAAGACTGGGCAAGTAGTCTGAATGTATGTGGGGGGGGGGGGGGGGGGGGGGGGAATAGCGCACACATGAATACGCCAGAGACTAGCAAAAAAAGATTATAATTTATTTCCAGATTTTTTTGCCTTCATTTGCATCTTGTTTCACAAGGTAAATTGAAAATAAAAAATAAAAATAAAAACCGACGGCCATACCATGAAAATGTAAAAAAATAATACAAATAATATGTACTGTATATATAATTATATAATTATCAACAGACAACATTAATCATAATAACAATACTATTGATAATAAACATAACATAACACTAAATTGCTGGTCTCATGCATATAGAACGCCCCTCAGATACAAAAGAGGGGGTAATTACTAAAAATAGAACCAAAAGTTCCACCAGTTCAGAATAAGCGCCTAGCTACATGCAAAGACATAAAAGAGACTCATGTACACATTCCTTCTGGCATCAAGTATTTTACACATACTGTACTTCACTATTGCCTCCCCCATCTAATATACTGTACAGAGCACGATACAAAACAGGACTGGAGTTTGAGAACATTATGCAGGGTAGCGCCGGAGTCTGGATCGTCCACGTGGTGCAGTTAGCAGGGACTGTGTGCAACGTGTTCACGCCCTCCTTCTCTCTTTTGTTAATCCTTCAAAAATCTTCTTGTTTTCTTCAGCGGATTCCTCGTCCATTAGTCCAGCTTTCCTTTAGAGTCTTTGTTCCTTCGTTGTTCGGAGTGCTTTTTTCCGTTGCGTTTCATTTTGCACACATTCTCCCTCGTATTTCTCCATGCTGCTTTGTCGTGCCCCTCCCTCACAGGGTTTTGTCACTTTCTTTCTTCAGGTGACTAAAAGGTCAAAAGGAGAAATCATGTTGGAGTGCAGTTTGAAGTTAAAGGGCACAGCTAAGGTTAGGGTCCAAAATAATGGCTTTTTTTTTTTTTTGGAGATACATTTTTAAAGCTGTATTTTAATCCGTAGATTGCCTTTCTCAGGAATCAAATATGCACAGAGGTAGCAAACATTTCTCAAACACCACAAGCCGCACAGCCAAGCTGACTTTTACAGTCTAATTGTAACAAACTAAATCGACAGTTTGCACACGCCCAAGGCTGCCAAATGTCAGTACGACTGACCTTGGGTAGGAGTGTTATTAATCGGTGCTGATTACGACTTGTTAAGAGTTGATCAAAATGTAATAACCAGACATGAAGTTTACTGCTACCTGACGTGTCCCAATAAAATACCAGGTCTTGTGTCAAATTTAGGCCATTGTTGTTTGTCAGGTCGAGTTTGGTTATTTTAAGACATTTCTCTCCCATCCATGAAGGTCATTGGCCTAAGTAAATTGCGCTAACGATAAGTTAAAGATGAAGTATAGATCGATAGAAAACATACCTTAAAACTACTTTGTCTAATTTTTAGGATAGTGCAAAACGGTAGGCACATGTACACAGAAATACACAGAAATATTATCTACAACTATGTTTATAAATTATTCATGCACACTCAAATTTGAAGATGTTCTGCTTTTCTTTTTCTTAAATCATAGTTAATTTACATCTTTGGACTTTGCACTGTTGGTTGAGCCAAATGAAGACAACACCGTGACATCTTATTGAGACATTACTAGAAAAAAACCATCGAAAGATGAAACAGCAAATGGAAACAGAATATGGTCTCTGCTGCATTAACAGAGGCCCAACCACAGCTTCCGTACCTGTAATACTCGTCCTGGGTAAGGGAGTGGTGGTGATGGTGATGGATCCACTGTTGTTCCAGGGCCAGTCTCTGGATCTGCAGCTCTGCGCTCTGGGCCTGCTGCATGGCCTGGAGCTGATGGGCTGCCGACATGGGACCAGTGAGGGAGGACGGCTGGGGCAGGTCACGGAAAGGAGCACCTGTAAAAAGAAAAAAAAGAAAAAGGAAGAGGAAAGAGGAGGAGCAGGCGGGGATACGGAAAGAAAATGGAGAAATAATGGAGCCGAAAGGGTCCCAAGGTCAATCATCGTCATCATATTCAAAGACTCTATTCATAAACTTTCAGCACTGTTAAGTTTTTAAGAGAGAAAAACTGAACAAGTACATGGACGAGGAGCCTTCTCCTCACCGAACAGCTGTTGGCGGAGCACCTCGCTGTCAGTGAGGGGGTGAGCCAGGATGGGGGTGCCTAGTGTGGCTCCTGGGTAAGGGAGGCGTGTCAAAGGAGACCCCGACGCCAGCGGGTCCATCAGGGGGTGTACGCCGGCCGTCGCTGGATGCCAGTGATGTAATAGGAAATACAGGAAATATTTAATAAGAGTCAAATTATGAATTCAAAACAAAGATAATGCACACAGCATGTAATACATTAACATGAATACATTATGCTACATTTGAGAGATGTCTGATTCTTGGTAACACATGAGCAGCTAACACAATCGAATAAAGTCAAAGAAATCTGGATTCTGGAGGCAGTGCGGAGTCAGTGAACATAATGACTTTTGCTAAAGTGTAAATGTGAAATCCAAATACTAATTTCCATCCATCAATTATCTGTTACAGCTTATCCTTTTACAGGGTCGCAGGGGGCAGGAGCCCATCCCGGCTGGCATTGAGCAAGAGGCGGGGTACACCCAGGACAGGTCGCCAGGCAATCACAGAGCCGAAACATTGGCCCAATTCCAATCCGGTCGTAACACCTTCCTCTGTTTGTACTCAGCTGAATGAAGCACCTTTTTTTTAAGTCAGAGGCACAAATACAGCTGCAAGTTCCAGGACAAATGTCCCTCTCTCCAGCAAGGAAAAGATACATGAATATCAGAAATAATGGTGTGACGTTACATTCTAGAATAGCATATATACATAAACGTAGAGAAAGTATGAAAATAATAGTAAAGTATGTAGAAATGTGTGCATTATACTACAGTAAGTAGTAGTATAACAGTGTAAATACTAATGCTGAAAATAGTGTCTATAATTGTATAGTGTGTAAATATGCCGTATGACAATATGAAAAGTCTGTCTTAGTTTGAGCAGCTTATGAGTAAATGTTTGTACTGGTAGTCGAGTCATCCGAGTTTGTTCCATGACGAACACAAAATGGCGTTGTGCGTGGTCAGTAGGGGCAGCTGGTTAAATCAGTATTGATGTAGACTAACTTTTTGGGAGTTTTATAACCCACTTATAGGGTCCCCACTTCCACGGAAGTGGGGACCCTATGGCGGACCCTCTGAGTGGAGGAACAGATTGGAATTGGGCCATAAGGACAGACGACCATTTGCGCTAACATTCACACCTACGGGCAATTTAGAGTCACCAATTAACCTAAATAACCTAACCTGCAAGTCTTTGGACGGGGAGGAAGCTGGAGAAACCCCTGCTGACATGAGGAGAACATGCTCACTCCACACAGAAGGGCCCAAGCTAGCCGTCAGGTTGGAACCATAAACCCTCTTACTGTGAGAAACCATGCGAACCACTACCCACCCTGACACCCCAAATATGAGTAAGCAGTTTTTTCATTTGACTCCTTTCAAAGAGACAAAAGTATTGGAATGTTGTCATACATTTCTGCTAAATGATGTTACTAAACTAAAACTGCTGTTCCGTTTCTCAAACAGAACGGATTAAGACACATGTGGTGTGTCAATCCAGCATACACCGCACGCAGCATGGTTCACGTGGGATTGATATAAACTACAATACCCATCCTAAAGAAGGACTGTGTCATCCACGACAACGGTAAGGCTTGCGACTCTTCGATTTTTTGGGACAAAATGTGTTCATAGTAACACGTGGATAATCTCATGGCTGTTTATACTGATAATAAGAGCATTTGTAGCAGAAGTGGTTAGTACCTGTGTCTTGCTGGTGCAGGTGAAGGTGTGAGTGGATGTGTGAATGCTGGTGATGATGAGGCGTCACGTTTAACATCTGAAGACGCCCCAGATTCTCTCCTCCACCTCCATTTCCTCCCGTTCCTCCTCCTCCCGTTCCTCCTCCTCCTCCCGTTCCTCCTCCTCCTCCTCCTCCTCCTCCTCCTCCTCCACCACTTCCTCCCCTTTCCCTTTCTCTCTCCCTTTCTCTTTCTCGCTCTCTGTCCCCAAAGGCCGGTAAAGCTGCTCTGTCTCTCTCCCTCTCCCGCTCTCTTTCCCCACTCCTGTCCCGCTCATAGGAGGCAGGAGAGCGAGTGGGAGTGGGGTAGTTGTCAGGGGGAGCGGCTGGAGCAGTGGCTGGTGGCAGATGAGAGGACAGGGAGCTAGGAAAAGAAGAATGGGGGACCGGGTGATGAAGTGAGGAGGCATTGGACGTTGGTGGAGCAGGTGGAGGAGGAGCTGGCGGAGGAGCAGCAGGGCCTGCTGGCGCTGGGGGGGCAGCCGGTGGTGCAGATGATGGGTGAGAGGGAAGAGAGGGTGTTAGGAGAGATGAAGGGGGTGGATTGGACAGGGACTGAGGGGCAGGAGGGTTCGGAGGACGAGTTACTGGGGCAAGAGTCGGGCTTTGGAGGTGTTGGGGGCCGGTGGGAGCGGAGGGAGGAGGAGTGCCATAGAGTGTCACCTCATTAGCTCCTGCTGCACCTCCTCCAAGTAGCAGGGAGTGTGCATGTGCATGTGTATGTGCGTGTGCATGTGCATGTGCGTGTGCATTGGCATTGGCATGGGCATGTGCTTGAGCATGAGCATGGGCATGAGCATGGGCATGGGCATGAGAATGAGAGTGAGAGTGAGCAAGGGCAAGAGCAGCGTGATCAGGTATGGCCCCATGTGGGTAAATCCGCTCATCACTCTTAAATTCAAATCCTTGCTTCATTCGCTCTCGATGTGCAGCCACTGCATGAGGAAAGCCGACTCCTCCGAACCCTGCACCCCCAATCCCTCCAGGTATTGGGCCTCCTGCCATTCCAGCGTGGCCTCCAACACCTGGACCCCCTTCAAGGCTGCCACCATACAGAAATCCCAAGATGGCTGCAGCTGTAGCTGCATCAGTTGGCAGGTGATGCGGGTGGCCTAAAGCATGATTCTGGAACTGAGGAAGGAAGAATGAGGGGTGGACGTGGGGATGGCCATGGTGAATTTGCGCGTGGTGTGCCTGGGCACGACTTGCTGCCCCGAGAGGAGACATAGCATGAGGGCGAGCATACTCGCTCAGGGTTCTCAGCGCTGGGGTGTCAGGGCCCAGATATGGACCTCCTAAACCTATTCCCAGGGCTCCCTGAGGGCCAACGACTGTGGATGTCCCACCCATGGATGGCATCAGGAGGGAGTGGGGGATGGAGTGAGCGAGGGATGGGTGGAGATGGTGAGCTTGAGCAAGGTGAGCATGCGGGTGGGAGTGATGATGCTGGAGGTGAGCGTGAGGGTGGGAGACAGAGTTGCCACAGGAAGAGGAAGAAGATGGGTCGAGGATGATAGAAGACGAAGAGGGGAAGAAGAGAGAGGAGCCCTGGCGACCTCCTCCAGAGGCGTTGATGTCCTTCTGCTGCTGCAGAGAAAACAGTAAAAGACAGTAAATCACATCTGCTTTACTCCCCTCCCGTTAAAATAACCAATTTAATCTACATCAAATCCATAAAATCTGACATGCTGCATAACTATCACTCTTAAAAGTGCACACCTGTAGATGTCGATCCAGTTCCCTCTCGCGCTCACGCTCCCTCTCCCGTTCCCTCTCTTTTTCTCGGAGGTCTCTGGCCCGCTGCTCGACCTCCCTGCGAGCCCTTTCAATCACCTCATTCCTCTTCTTCCACAGTTTGGAGCCGTCCAACGGGACAAAGAGGACATCACTGCGCGCACAGGAATTCCCGCTGCCACGGTCCAGGACCTTGTGAAACCTAGACACAGGTGACACAGCAGAGAAAAATATCATCACAGAGTCACAATCATAATCACCGTTAGCGTTACTCACATACTGAACAGAACGACACATCTCAAATAGGATGGTGATGTTGTTTTGACTTTACCTTGCTGATTGGCTGGCATGGATGGGAATGTCTACAGGTTTGGGTTCAGGAGAGGGGCTTCTCAACACCGGTGGTGGGCTTTCAGTCTCTTCCCTTTCTTCTATTGGTTCTTCTTTGATAACAGGTGTAGGAGGTAGACCCAAATCCAAATGCCCGTCTCCACCAGGGAGTGAAGAACTGGAGGCAGGGTTTGACATGCTGTTGTTGTTGTTGGCTGAGTTACTAAGAGGGGGAGGTCCTTTTAAGACATTTTGAGGCGAGAGTGATCGCGAGTTGGTATTGCTGCTATTGGGTGCGCTACTGTTGCTATTGCTGTTAGCCATGTTACTGCCACTCCCATTTGAGTGGTACGTTCCACTGAAGGGAGGGTGGCTGTTCAAAGTACCATGGAAAGGGGAGGGACGAGATCCAGGTGACACACCTGGCCCAGGAAGGGGCATGTTGGGTCCAGATGAGAAGCCTCCCATCTGATTTGTGGATGGGCTGGGTAGTGGAGATAGAGGTGTTGGAGGAGTCTGGGTGGAGGACTGATAGTGTGGGGGACGTACATTGGGGGCCATACCTGATGGGGGTGGCTGGGTGTGCGAGGTCTGAGTTGGGGGTAGAGGAGGCTGAGGTGGTGGTGGGGCATATGGAGTATTCGAAGGGTGTCCATGATGGCTGGAAGAGGAGGAAGGAGACAGGGCAGGAGGCTGATTTGGCCCTCCACGGTTTTGGTATAAAGCAGAATCTCGCAGGTTTAAGTCTCTCTCTCTTTCTCTGGGCCCAGACTGGAAATGGGGGTGAGGTGGGTGGGGGTGATGGGTTCCTACAGGCCCCGAATACTCTCTTCCCAAGTTTGGAGTCACCCGAGGGGGGCTGAGGTACTCTCGATTTGTGGCAGTGGAAGCAGGAGCCCCAGCAGGAAAGTCTTTACCTCCTGTGGGAGGATACTCTCTGTGAAAGTGGTCTGCTCCAGAGGGAGGGGTTTGTGCCTGGTCCATGGGAGGAGGGAAGTCTCGGCTGGATGAGTTTGGGGGATGAGGGTGGGGGTGTGGGGGAAGGGAAGAGTGGGAAGGGTGACTTGGGTTGCTTTGGGGTGATGCAGGTGGGTCTCGGTTCAGCATGGGTGTGGCAGGTAGCCCACCGGTTGAACTTGGGGGGTTTCCCTGAGGAAGGGAGTTGTTGTTTGGGTTACTGTTGCTGACAACCTCTCTTGTCTGAACCCCAAACTCACCCCATCTGCCTCCATCTTTGTCTCTGGGATGCCCCCCTCCAGTTCCATTGGGGCCAAAGTCTCTACTCTGGTTTTGGTTTGGCAGAGGAAATTCCCTCCCTGCATCCCGATCCCTTTCCCTTTCTCGCTCCCTATCTCTGAAACCTGGACCAAAGTCTCTTCTTTCAGGACCCAGGTTAGGTCCATCCCTCCCAGAACCTGGGAAATCCCGGTTCTGACCCACTGGCAGAACCCCAAACTCCCTGCCTTGGATGCTGTTGGACCCACCCATCCCACCACAAGGAGTATTACTGTTTCCGCTACTATTGTTGCTGCTGTTGCCAATGGGAGCAGAGAACTCCCTGTTGATCTCCCTCCCCACACACTCCCCCCTCACTCCCCTCTCCCTCTCTCCTGCAGCCCCCCTCTCTCTGTCCCCTCCCCCTCCAGCGTACCTGGGAAGGTACTCCCTGTGGGGGTGGGGGTGAGGATGGGGGAGGTAAGAGGGGTGGGAGGAGGAGTGGCGAGAGGATGGAGGGTTGTAAACAGAAGGAAGTTGCTGCTGCTGCACAGGGGGCTGGTGCTGTGGTTGGTGTGGGTGGTGGTTGCCGGGGTAACGGGTGTATCCCCAGCTCCCCTGGCAACCGGTTGCTGTACCACCCTGCCAGCTGGTGGAGCTGTAGTGGTGAGGGTGGGTGGAGGGTTGGGTCTGAGGCTGGGACTGCTGCTGGGGGCCAGTCTGTGGCAACAGAGAAGGAGGAGTCGACTGAGCCTTGTCGAGGAGTTTGTCTGTCTTTTCTATTTTGTCTCTTTCTATCTTAACCTCAGCAGGCAGGTTTTGTCCCCCGAGCTCCAAGGGCTTCAGTGCCGGTGGAGGAGGAAGAGGAGGGGGTAAAGATTGGGGGATGTTGGGGCTGTTATGGGAAAAATCTCCCCCCGGGATAGTGGTCTTGGTCACACACTGCGTGCTGGCTTTGGAATTCATTCTGCTGCCACTAAGTGCACCCTCAACGCCTGTCGGTCCGCCGTACTCAACTTTACACATCAATTTGGAGTCCAGGGAGAAATAGGACTTCCTCCCGCTATTGCTGTCATTTGATGAATCCCCTGCTCCCCGTAGAGAGGGGGTTAGACCAGAGGAAGAGCAGGGAGTGGAGGAGGGCTTAAGAGATGGACAGTCTTCAATTCGTGTATCCATTTCCCGCTTTTCTCCATCTGCGGAGGACTCCTCCCCTCTCCCCTCTCGTTGCGCTCTCCTATCCTCTCCCGCCACCTTCCCCACTCCTCCTTCCTTGCCTTTCTCTCGTTCCCTCTCTCCTTGCTTTGGTGAGTCTGGGCCATCGGAATCAGAGTCCAAGCTACCCAAAGGGGAAGCGGAGAGACTTGGGGACGAGGAGCGATTGTCCTGGTCTATATCCCGCCCACTGCTCAGACTACTGCTACTATTGGCCAGGCTCCCTACAACTGAACTCCTACTGCCCTGGGATTGGCCATCTTCGTTGTCGCTCTCACGGGATTGGCTGGCAACTGAAGTTGGAGGTGGGACAGTGGAAGGAGCCGAGCTGTCAGTTGAGTGTGTTGATGTTGGAGGGTTTGGGGTAGAGGCCAAATCCTGAAAAAATAGCATTTCTGGATGAGGTAAAAATGTACATTTTGTGAACACGGTTATATTGTAGAAGCCAAAAATCAAAGTCTTTACAGTTTATACAGTTGCTTTTTGGATGATTTAGCTGAATCAAAGCTTTGTAATTAGTCTTTATATAACAGATTGATGCAATGTAACACAAACCTGAACTTTCTGCCTCTTTGGAGGAGACACAAGTTCCTCCCCCTCACTCTCTGATGAATCATGCCCTTGTGATCTGCGACTGAAGCGATTTCCAGCCAATTCCTCACCAGCACCTCTTTGCTAAAACAACACAAGACTTTTAATTCTGTAGTGATGCTTTTGAATCCCTAATAAGCCTATGACTGTTTTTAGAACAAAGCAACTTGCATGCATACACACACACACACATCAATGTCAAACACTAAACATCAAAGATTTCAAAGAGCTATGTTGTAAAACACACTATCGAACAATACTGACACTGCAAGGGTACGTCTGTGGCAATCATACTGATGACTCATGCACTGACAGCATACACACACATACTCTCACACACACGCAATACTACACACAGGGACAGTTTTTTATTGCTCATGACTCGTTGTACTTGCATGCACACATACAACCGTATGGCCAAGACAACGACAAGGAAGGAACAAAAGCAAATAAGAGGTGTGCTAACCGTCTGTCTATCGTTGCGTTCAGGGCGAGTGGGGCTGGTGTGCGGGCGTCTGCCCCTTCTCTCCTCACTCGCCCCCCGCCGTCGCCCACTGCGCATGGGCATCTGCAAACCCAGAGTCCAGCAAAGGAGCAAGACATGGACAGGATGGGAAAGCATTACATGTTAAAATAATGAAGAGTTACAGGTTTACGGAGACATGCCGAGATAATCAAGAGATGTGTTGAATGTGAGGAAAACAGAGTTCATACAAGATAATAATAAAAAAGCAAGTATGTTCAAATCAAGTTGGGATGTAGGAAGAACAAGTGGAGAATACAATTTGTGAGGGCGGGGAAAAGAAGAACAAGCCATAATAGAGAGAAAGACCCAGTAAAGAGGAAGGAATTGGAAGAGGAAAGAATATAAACGTGCACCGTCACAACCAAATACATCAATTACAACTTAGTCATCTTGGTTATTTTAATATTATCACATATTTAATTATGATGTAGAAATTCCCAAATGTACTACTTTAGGCAGGTAAACAAGCCCTGACCTCAATGGAAAAATGAATGTAGGCCTTGTTCATACCGATTCTTTATGTGTCCGCGTTTTCATTATTTCTTCTTTAAAATGACCATTTTACAACACAAGCCATTGCAGGGACTGAACTGGTTCCTGTTGGTTACTGACTGGGCTGTGTGTTACACCGTGAGATCTACCAACTCCTGGAAAGAAGATAAACAAAGAAGGCATTATTCAATATGTATCTGCATTGGAAATCCTTCAGAGAAGTTAATGTTTTGCTGATGAACATTAGTACGAATATGGTGTTAAACAATGCGGTTTGCTATCTGCACCATGTGTGTGTCATTATGAAAACATCTGAGTTTAAAACTGCAAAAGCAATATTGCAACATTTAAATTCCCAGCATGGTTCACACTGTATCGAAATAACTGCTTTTCACTGCGCTCCAAACTCTTCTGTCTTCACTACGGTAGTAAAATATCCACAGGCCCGATCGGTTAACCCACTCGCACTACCAGAATGCACTGGTCTGGGTATTGTTAATTGGATACTAGCAGATAAAAAAAAAAAAGATCTGGTAGATAAGACAGATTGTTAGACTGCTTTTTGGATGGCGGCCTGCAGAAGACTCCCGCAAACATCTTGAGGATATGGGACCCCCCCACCCCCCACCCCACCCACGCCCCTCTTCCACCTTCACCACAACAGCCAAAACCCACAGCTACTTGTGGTTAACCCACATGACCTGGTTATAGCTGGCAGAATCACATTCTTATTTATCCACTCAGCCAACCATTAGGGAAATGCACAATTTCATCCATTTGGGTGTGCCTGACAACATAGGTGGACTACTTTGCAAGGATCCATTCATTCATGTACCACACTATGATGATGAAAATGGCTCATGTATATTGAATGAAGATATAAATAGTCCACGCCACTGGATGTAAGAAGAAAAGATATATTTGGCCGAGCAGTAAGAAGAGCTGTTGTACACTCAGTTATGCAGCTGGTAAATATAGGAGCCACATCCGAATATGTGTGTGTTTGAATCCTGTAAATCCCGTAGCAGCTCCACTACACATGGCTATGCATTAATTATTAGTGCATGCTGCAGTGACTGATCCAATCAGGGTAAAACCACTGTTCATACTTCATATGCATAATAGAAAAAAACACGGCACGTGTATTTATAGGCAATTCGGTATGTGCACAGTCAGTCTAATTAACATACAAATGACTAAGTTCGTCTCACAGGAATCATTCAGGGGCCCAGTGCGTTACTGTGTACATCATGCATCTCAGTTACAGGTGGCAGCTACTGGCCCGTCTGTGGTCCACTGGCAGGTCCTTGGCCACGGTCAGTAAACAACCAGGACGCAAACACATCACCGACATGCAACAGCATTAACACCACTAGTCCGCTTTGCACGCGAGCACACACGGAACATATGCATTATCAACAAATGTGAGCACTGCATGCGATGCAAAAGCAGGAGCATGCAGTGCTCCGCTTACATCACCGGCGAGCGAGAGGCACCGCAACGACTCTTTTCTTCTTTCTTCCTGCGAAATGTTATTGATACACACGCAGAGGAGACCGGGGCCAACGCTGCCCTCTCAGACTACGACGGAAGGAGCACAGTCCACCTCCGTGTTCAGCGACACAACATACGTGTTCACAATCAGAATGGATGCCCCCGCGCGGTGCTGCTTTCCCAGACGCTGCACATCCTAAAAGGAAAAGATGATATGGAATGGCGATCCATGGCATTTCGCACCGGCTCTCTCTCCCCTTCTCTTTTTTCCTCGCTGGAATGTGGGTGCGCGTCGTGCACCCTATTCCCATTAATTCACCGGGACGGAATTTGAGCCACAACGCAGGAGTATGACGATAATTAAAGCACAAAGGAAAAAAATGGGAGGGAGAGGACAAACGTGGCCAGCAGGAATAGCCCCAAATAAACTGTATAAGCATCCATTTTTTCCCCCTTTCACTTACCTATGGTATCCAGCGATGCGTGCTCTCACTCTCACTCTCCCTTTCCTTTCTCTCCCTCTGTTTTGTCGTTTTATGTTGCACGCTGACACGCACACCTCAGAGCCCAGGCGTCTGTCAACAGAGGCTTGTGCTGGCTCATATTGCAACGGGCACCGATAATAACAATAATGCAGACGAACCTCTTTCTATTCGTTGCAGGAGAAAAAAAAACAGGGGTGCCAACTGAAGACTACAAATTGATGCGTACCCTCGCCTCTTCCCCACCCCCTTTCGCCCCCTTTTTTCTTTTTTTTGTTGCCCCCCCCCCCCCTCCCTCCCTCCCCTTCCCTCTCCCAGCCTGCCTACTCCCCTTCTTCCTCTAAGACGACTTGCACTTTTTTCTTTCTTTCTTTTTTTTTTTTATATCCCCTCTCCGGTCTTACAGTCACACATTTTTAACGGAGGGGAGAGCCAGAGAGAGATGCACGTCGGGGGAGAGAAAGGGAGAGAGGAGAGGGCGTGATTTGCATGAGGAGTGAGGGGGAGGATAGAGGAGGAGGAGGAGGAGGAGGAGGAGGAGAAGGGAGTAGTGAGGCAGGGAGAAGGAGGAAGAGAGGCGCAGGGAGAGGGCCAAAACAGTGAAGAGGGAGGGGATCAAGAGGGAGGGTCTCTCTCTCTGTCTCTGTTGCCGAGTCCCTCCAGAGTCACCTTTACTGTATGAGACTCCGCTTCAGACGGAATGACGAGCTGTGCAGCTTCATCTCGCGATGAACCCTGAAGGGGAAGAAGTGTCCAATAGGTCTTTGTTCTCATGCCGCACTTTTTTCAACGGACTGAAGAGAAAACACACGCAGCCTCATCTTGATGCATTTTAATGACAATGTCAGCGACTCAGCGCAGCTCCAACTCGTTTGCAATAATCAAACAATTGAGAAATGAACAATTGAATTGTGCCCTCTGTTGTGTGATTTGTGGTCTGTCCAGCGGCTCCCTGTCTGTCTGTCTGTCTGTCTGTCTGTCTGTCTGTCTGTCTGTCTGTCTGTCTGGGGGGAAGCTTGCAGCGGTGTGTCCAGTCAAGCGGCTCTGCAGACCTCCTCCTCCTCCCCTCCTCCCTCCTCCCTCCCTCCGCTCCGCTGCTGTCGTTCTCCCTCTCCCCCCCCCCCCCCCCCCCCCCCCCCCCCTTCACGCAGCCCCCTGTCCCGTCTCCTATTGTGTGGTAACCATGGAAACCGGGCCGGAGACTGTACCAGTTGCGCATGCGCGGCTCCGGCCTTCCTTCATCATCGTCACCAACAGCCCTCGCCGCGCGCTCTCGCTCCCTCTGCTGCTCAGATAGTGACGATCAGCACGCGCCTGATAATTAAACTACAACTGACGCGCTGTTATCAGCGCCCTATTATGATGATGAAGTCACAATATTTAAGGGTATAGGGCTATTCCAATCTAATGTCATTAATGTAATGGAACCAACTACTATTAATCGGTTACATTAACATACACAAATATATATAAATATTATGGATACGATATTATATATACATATGTATTACATATTATACATATGTAGATACTATTTCAAATGTATGTATGTGTGTGTGTGTGTGTGTGTGCGTGTGTGTGTGTGTGTGTGTGTGTGTGTGTGTGTGTGTGTACTGTGTTGCCTTTGACAACTGATTATATCCAGTAATTTACTGCAACTGCATATACAGCAGATTGCTCCTTACTGATAATACAGATGTACTAGATCCCTGAGGTATATATATACGTGATGATACATATAGATGCAGAGGTATGAAGGCGGGCCTTTAGTTCCTTTATAGTAGGCAAAGCATTCTGAGTATTCCTCTTGAGTTTCTGTGGGATTCCTTCTAAATTCCTTCAGTATTCTTACCCTTCCCCCCCAATAATTGTATGAGCAGTAATGACCTTCACTTTCTTTCCTGTACAACATTTTTGTAAGAATTGTCAAACACCTGCCGTGACATCAATATTCAGTGTAGCCAGAAGTGCAACATGCTCGAATATTTCTCCTTTCAAAGGAGCAGTGCAGAAGTGTTTTTTTCAGTCATACTTGATTCAGTGATTATTTACGTTTCATGCAACAAAGACTTAAATGACACAGCAAAGCTGCCCCGTAAAATCAACACACAGAGGGCTTTGGTTCAAGTTAATTTGTTCTTTATTAAGCATGACCTTATAGACAGACAAAGTGACAGATACCATTTTGAAGCAAGCTGCTGAGGGTTCACATCATAAATGACATGAGGAAGAAGAAGAAGAAGAATACAGGGCACATACGATCTAAACACTTCTGCAGTGCGCCGGAAGTGGACAGTCAGAGGAAGCGAGAAAGAGAGAGAAACTAACAAGGGAAGGTGCTCGTCTGCTGAGAGGTGAAACACTCATTTATTTTCCTCCAGGCTTTGTTCAGGATTTGCTTCAACCGACTGAAGTCAATTAAGTAAATCACTCGCTGAAGCGTCTGGTCATATATGCTGTAGCTACAGTGCATTTTAGTCATTTGAAAACTAATTAGTTGCAACAACAGGTCTCACGATTGCATTACTATGTGCCCATCAGGGAAATGTAACTTTATATTCATATGTTTGGGTGCTTTCTTATGCGTCACTGCTAATGTACTGGTACTCAAAGGGCACTGGGGTTACGAAAGTTGTGTCCAGCAAAGCGAGCCTGGTCACCCAACTCTTCCTCAATCCTGAGAGGACGAAGAGGAGGTGAGGAAGAAAATAGATTGAAATGTCGAGCAGGCAGATGAATGTGAAAGAAGACAACAGCAGAGGAAACAAAGAGGGACAAAATAAGGAAATATAAAAATGGCATAAGTAGTGTTTATCTGTGTTTAGTGTGTATTTCTATACATACATAAACCCATCAAGCTATGAATACCCACCTCATGAGCTGATTGTATTTGGCCAGACGTTCTGAACGACAGGGAGCTCCAGTCTTGATCTGAAAGTATACACAAATACCAAGAACCAGAGAGTTACAGCTACATCGGCATGATCGCTAACTCTTGGTATTTGGACAGCGAGCAACGCATATTTTCACTATCAAGTGATTTTTCGATTGTTTTTTTTAGATAAATCACATCTATAAAATGTCTAAAATAATGGCAATTATTTCAAAGGTTTTCCCATTTCATAGAGAAGCAGTTTTCTGTAATATTAGTATTTTGAAGCTGTAAACAGCAAATGTTTACTTTGTTTTCCTTAAGATATGATTGACAAAAGTGTTTTTTGGTGTTCTGTAACTGTCTACTTATTATTTCACATCTTCAATCACTTCAGAAAAACAGTACGTAGTTATTTAATAATATTGCAACGCCCTCCACTTCTGTATATTACATTATTACTTGTGCCACTATTGAAAAGTATTATTGTTTTGTATTGTCCTGTTTCGTAGCAGTGTTAACGTTTCTATTTCCTCCTGATGGCACTGTGGCAAACTGACAACTACTGTAATGCAATGACACACATTTAGAATTCTAATGGCAACTGAATTAGGAAATAGAGAACAGACAGCCATTACCTGTCCAGTGCAGAGACCAACCACCAGGTCAGCTATAAAAGTGTCCTCTGTTTCTCCTGACCGGTGGCTCACCATCACACCCCAACCGTTCTCCTGGGCCAGCTTACACCTGAGAGGCATGGGAAGTTTACATGAATATAAATATGACACATGCTCTGCATGTACACAGACGTGTGTTGTCTATGCATCAAATCCACACAAACTCACGCCTTGATGGCCTCTGTAACGGAGCCAATCTGGTTGACTTTGAGCAGCAGGCAGTTGCAGGCCTTGTCCTCCACGGCTCGTTGTATCCTGCGTGGGTTCGTGACTGTCAGATCGTCTCCAACCACCTGCGTAATGTATGCAACAGAGTTACAGGCAGATTGAAGTGTGTTTCGTTACTCACAGTAATTGTATCAGGTCAACTCAGCCCAGTAAATCCATTTGTATTCAATAAAGATCAGTCTGCATTACAAATGTGGGGCAAAGAGAGACAATAAAGTACACTGTTGACTTTCATTATGGCATTTTGCAGCTTGATAGCTTTACCTCTGCAGCATCAATTTGGACTATTTTCATGGTTAGAAGTGCAATACTAGGACCTCACTAATTCACTTCCAGATAACATTACATGACATTACTTAACAAGGGCAAAGTGTACCTGGATGCCCACTGAGGCTGTAAACTGTGACCAAGCCAGCCAGTCGTCCTGGTCAAAAGGATCTTCAATAGACACCACTGGAAAAAAAAGGTGAAATGAGTAAGATCATTTATCTGCATGAGTCTAATATTATAACCTTTGTGAAGCCATGTTCTCCTATACTCACCTCCAAATTAATCTGACTAGAGCACCAGTGACATAGACAATAAAGATGCTGATGGGAGTAATGCCTTTCAATGCACTCCCATTACACACAGATGCCCACACATGCAGGAAGCACACCATTGACAGGGTAAAGAGCCACATCGGAGTAGGTCCCTGCATGCCAATTGTGCACTGTAGCGCATAATTAAAACCTCTTTAACCGGCCCGAGTGTCGGGAGGAGAGACAGGGCAGTGGAGACATCCAGCTCTCCGGTTCCCTTAGCTTCTCTGTCTAAAATGTGATGAAAGAAATATGGCAGTTGTATAAATATGAAAAATAGGCGGGTTTGTCCATTTACTGGTTCAACCAGCTATTCAAACTGATGCTGAGTGAACTGTGGAAACGCATTTCCCTTATTCCACGATGACGTGTACACTTCATGACAACAGCTGTAAGGGACACGTGTTGGACCCATTTGACTCACACACATCAGAATACACACCTGGGTAGTTGTTAATGAAGCCCTGGTAGATGCTGGCCAGCTCCTCACCACTGATGTTGCGTGCAGCGCTGGGTGGAGACTTAAAGTCCAGGTCGTACTTGCCCTCAATGAAAAACTCTGAAGCAGCAACATCCATCCCTATCACCACTTTGTCTGTGAAGCCTGCTTTCTCTATGGCCGTCTTAATCAGCTCCAAGGCTGATGAAGAGAAACAGAAAGATGTACCATCACAGGAAATGAAGGGAGGAGAATATTTCACATGTGGTTGTGCTTACCTTCACTGTTCTCTTGTATATTAGGGGCAAACCCTCCCTCGTCTCCCACATTTGTAGCATCCTGACCGTACTTCTCCTTGATGACATCTCTCAGTGTCTGGTAGAGCTCCGCCCCCACACGCAGAGCATCACGGAAAGACTCCGCCCCTACAGGAAGTACCATGAACTCCTGCATAGCCAGTCTGTTCCCAGCATGGGAGCCTCCATTGATCACATTAAAAGCCTAAGTGAAAGATAGATAAGAGAGATGAGATTGTATTCAATGTGATTTTTGCACATTGAATAGAATAAAACAGGACTCACAGGAACTGGGAGGACCAACTCTCCGTTTCCAGCCAGATCAGCAATGTGGCGGTACAGGGGGACACCTTTCTCTGCTGCGCCAGCTTTGCATATGGCCAGTGACACTCCAAGAATAGCATTGGCCCCAAACTTAGCTGGAAGAAACACACAACACATGGGTGCAGTGAGTGAGCACCGGTGCGGAAACATGTCATGTCATGTTATGCCATCACTGCACATGAGATGTGAACGAGCTCTTACATTTGTTGTCTGTGCCGTCCATTTCAATCATGGTGTTGTCCAGTTTCTCCTGCTCCAACACATTGATTCCCTGAAAGAAAAAGTCAATGTCATAAATATTCAATCTCAAAGTATGTTGCTCGTCCATTTCAGCTTTAAAATGATAAAATGCTGCACTGCTACTCACAGACTGGATGAGGGCAGGTCCCAGGGTGTCATTAATGTGACCAACAGCTTTGGTTACACCTTAGACAGCAGGACAGAAGATATGTGAAGCCATGGAAATCTAATACTATCAGTCCACATTTATATCACAAAACCAGAGAAGACCATGATCAGAGCGAAAGCAGAGACACGGGCAAAGACAAGAGACAAACGCACAGACGACAGATCTCAACACAAATGTCCACCTTTGCCCTTGTAGCGAGTCTTGTCTCCATCTCGGAGCTCAAGAGCCTCGTAGATGCCGGTGGATGCACCGCTGGGCACAGCGGCCCTGAACACACCTGGAATGGAGATACGATGGTTGGTGGGGGGAGAAATGCGTAGAGGTGGAAAAGGTGAAGGTGAAAGTAAGCTTGTGCGAATACAGCATGTATATTTTTCTAGGTTTAGATAAGACACGGTTCCCTGTCGAGCCCATTGTCAGACAAAAACACAACTAACAGTACAAACACAGTAAATGATTAATGCAATTATTAACGGATTTAGGTTTTTAACCTTTGCCAGTATGCAGGTCGACTTCCACAGTCGGGTTTCCCCTGGAGTCCAGGATTTCCCTGGCAACAATATTCACGATGGACATTCTGTAAAAAAAAAAAAAAAAAGATAGAAAAATAAATAAATAAATCACACAATCATTTCTTTTTTGGCTGGGTTTCAAATAGGGATGAGAAAGGGAATCGGTGTACAGACAGACAGATGTGTATGGAAATAGGAATAAGCAAACGTCAAAAGTGCATTTCATTACAGACTCAATTTCACATTAGTCACGAGTACTTGACACTCTTCCTCACATTTACACACCTTGTGATGATAGTGACGCAGCCTCAGGGATGGAAAGCTCTGGAGAAGATGCTCCCTATAGGAAGACGCTGGTACACACGAACAAGCACACAAAAGCTAATAACGCATTCCTATTTATGAATCTACTGTCAACCTATTCCGGACCACAAGCCAGCTCAAATTCTGTGCCGTTTAGGTCTGTGACTGAGAATATGGACCAATGGAGAGACGAGGCAGTGAGAAAACACAGAACAGGAGGAAATGAGGAGGAGGAGGAGGAGGAAGAGGGAGGCGGTTTTAGAGGGATGGAGGGAATGGAAGAAATAGATAAATCTTTTTAAATGTTACCTGCAGCTTGTTTGAAGGCGAGTGGAGAAAGTGAGCGGACTGAGAGGGAGAGACAGGGGGATGGGGAGGAGGGAGAAGGGGGGGGGGGGGGGGGGGGGGGGAAACGTGACACACAGGGGGGAGGGGGAGAGTGTGAGTCATTGGAAGACGAAGAGGGGAGGGAAGCGAACTGGGAGAGGAGAGCGGAAAGAGGTGACAGAGTGGGTTAGCATGAGTTACATGTATTTCTGTGGTTTTAGTGAGGCTGCAGGAAAATATATGTTGTGATCTGCACAGTAACCTTTCTTAGTGGACTTCCCACATGCTGCTATTTGTTTGGCACCGCTTGCTGAGTGTACATCTGCTCATCAGCTAACAAATCACAGTGGCACTCGTGACATGTGCAAATGTTTCTTTAACGTTAACATTTAATTTGTGGTTGCAGTGCTGTTTATCCTGCAAACAAATTGTCTGGAAAGTTAACACTTTGCTGGGAAAATGGAAACAAGCATCCGATTACTTTAGATGTGTAAGCGGAACATATCAGAACAAAGAACCGGTGAGGAGGATACATCTAAGCAAAGAGGCACAAAGCGAGCTGCCTTGCCGGAGAACTTTAGAGATCTGACTGAGATTAAAGGAGACAGGTAGACAGGTACAGCGGCGCTTGTTGGGGGAAGGACAAGCATTTTAAAAATAGTCTTAGATGTAATTAAAGATACAGCGAGGACAGAAGGAGGCAGGCAGGGAGCCTGCTATGGGAGTGATTTGTCAAGCCAGAAGGTTTTCATTGGCTGCTCCACTTGTGTGCTCCATCTGGATGTCACATGACCAGCAGACATGGTGGCAGAGGGAAGAGGGAGCATACTGATACGTGCACATGCAGCGGGGAAAAATACATACAGCTGATTTGTCAGTTCAAAAATGAACCAAAGCAGCAGAACTGGAGCGTGCTCGACATCGGCAGAGAACCAATCACTTTGAATACAACACAGACGGGCAGAAAATGACCCGTAAATGACAGATTTAGTTGAACACATAAATTGCTTTGCAGCTGTACGTTGATGAGTTATGCGATTCGGTTTTAAAAAACACTTCATGATTTATTACACAAGGCAGGAAATCTCAAACAACCACAATTGAGACACATTTGAATTATTATCTAACAATGTTTAATGAGCTTTTATTTAGTTAGATTAATTGGTTAACAGTATACAATTCAATTCACTGACACACTAGTGTCTTCACAAACATAAAATGGACTGTACAGCAGATCTATGTACTGTATACTGTAGCACTTAAGTGCAGTGGGCAAAAACACATGTCAAGTTTTGAGAATGAGTATATATAAAGTGAGTGTAGTTATACCCATGTTTGCACACGGGTGCGTTGAGTGTGTGTGTTGAGTGTAGCAGTGGAGAAGGAGACCTGTAAATGTAACTATCAAGCGTGTGGGGTTCTGTTGTGTGTGTGTGTGTGTGTGTGTGTGTGTGTGTGTGTGTGTGTGTGTGTGTGTGTTGTTCATGAATAGACAGTCCAGTCATATCAAACATTTATGATGGGCAGTTGTGACGATCATCAACTTCCATCTTCAGCGTGGTTCACAGCATCGGGGAAATCTTCCCTCCACTTCTTCCATCTAGTCGCCCACGTGTGACACCTGCAGGGAGAGCCAAGCAAGGGTGCAGTGTTTGTTACAGACAGAAACGGCAGACGGAATCCACAGAGCATTCACAATGTGTAACATGTTAAAATAAGATCACATGACAGACGCATGCAAAAAAATTAGGAACAGATTATCACAATGGGACTGCTGTTCAGAACCCTTTCATTTAGATTGTAGGGTTAATATTCAACAGGCAATCTGACATGACTCAAAATTGATATTGTTCAGTGTGATACAGTTCATTAGACCCTTCTCACAGGGCACATTGTTATTGTCCAGTGTACACAGCAGGCGCCTCACACTGTTACCAGAATGACATCATTTTAAAAGCGTTGGCAGCACCGGCTAGTCTCACAACTTATGTTTGGCGGCCGCTGGTAGCTGCTTGACGTCCTTGTGAATCCATATTCTTCACATGTTTACGCTAAGGATTCCTCCTCTTTTGCTCTTTCTGAGATTTCTTCCATAATTCTCGCCTTAAAAAGGTTTTTGGGGGGAGTTTTATTTGTATCTGAATCGAGGGTCTAACGACAGAGGTGATGTTGGGCTTCATACATTTAACTGACTTGTTTGCCTTTTATTGCATCATATCTGGACAACACGTTGTGTGCTTCCATCTTCCATCTTTTTGTTCTCATGATGAACTGAGTTTCTAACTGGAAAAGAACCGGAAACTTAATGTTTAAGACGTGAGAAACAATGACATTGTTTCAGCTACTTTGATTCAAGAAAAAAAAAAAGTTTAGTTAAATTAGAGCCAGATGCCCCGACCCATCATGGCAGGCTGGACTCAACTGATCCAGGCCTGTGAATCAAAGCTGCACTAAATACTCCCTCTTACCTCTCACCAGTCGTAACGCGGACGGGTTTGGGCCTGACGGTGTCTCGGGGAGTCGTCCCGAATGCCTGGAGGGGTCGTCGAGCTAGGAGGAGCAGTAAGGGCCAGCTGCTGGCCTCCTCCCCGTCGATCTCGGCCGTACTCCAGCCCCCGGGCAGTCGGGGGGACGTATCGTACTGCCTCCCTCCTCCACTCCTCGTCAAACGCTCCAGCATCAGCTAGCAGGAACACACGGCAGGTTGTCAAGCGACACAAACAACATATCTCGTGGCACTGCCGCATGATCTGGCATCTAACAAGAATAGTGGATCCCCATCAACAGCAATCCGTTTCTGGCCCAATGACTCACTCTCTTCGAGGTTAATGAAGTCTTGTCGTTCCTCGCGGTCTCCGGTGCGGCGATTTCGTGAGCGCTCCATTACGTGTCCACGCTCCCCGATGTGGTGGCCAATGGCAAGACGCTCGAGGCCGCTTTCACTGTCCCTCATCGACTGCCGCGTCTCACGGATCTGAGGTGAAGAATGTGACGACTCGGTTTACAAAAACAAGCCGGCTGCTCTGCACTCTGAACAAACTTGAATGAAAACTCTAACGTTTATAGTGTACATGATCTACTTATTGTCCCAACAATTACTGGTGATTTCATGGTTTATGAGGCCAGAAGGCCACCGGCACGCCTGAACTAAGAAAGCATGGCGGCAACATGTCCAGTCAGGTTGAGGTGAGAAATCAGGTCTACTTATTTGTCACTCATCGGCACTCCCTCGGTGTTACCGTAACCATTTAAACAACTGTTCACAAGGCATTCTCACCCCTCCTGGGCCCGTTCTCGTCGCGCTGGTCTGTTGATAAACTTCAGGAGGCCCGGAGTCTGAAGAGGAGTAGGAGATCATTGTTGACGAGGAAAACGTCTGACAGTTCGGTGAGCCGGACATCCTGTCCTACAAGAAGAACAATAATACAGTAAATAGAAGTACTGTTCAAAAAAAGGTTTCATTCATGAGTTATACCTTTCTGTTTATTTGCTACTTACCACGTTTCCCATCATTTCTCCCATCATGCCAAACATATCCATGAACCCTCCTCCTCCACCCTGCAAAAATAAATGTAAGCAGATGTTTTAAAATCTCATTTGATGAAACGTCAGCATTCGTTGTCATTTCAGTGCCACATGGGTCATCCTTTGAGCCTCACAACTTCATTTTTAGAGCAAGAAGATGCATAAAACACACTTTTTTGAGTCCTGTCATCATATTATTTTTATCTGTTGATAAGGGGAGAAAAGACAAGCACAGACTTGTCTTTTCTCACCTCATTGTGCAATGTGCATTTACGAAGTGCATCTATGTAAACTTTGGTAAACGCAACCTTATTTGAAAACCCAAATCTAGACCATACGGGAATCTATTTTAAATCCTAACCCTGGTTCATGTCATCATAAACAAGAGGTAACAGGTAACTTCATAGAATACTACATGTGTAATCTCCAATAACAGATTAAACATTGTTCTATTATTTAAGGTATTGAAGGAGATCATAGAAGCAGCTACTCACCATTCCCATCATGCCAAAGGGGGTCAGAGGACCAGCCTAGAAAGAAATGTACATCTTAAAATAAACATAACAAATACAAATTGATAAACTAATGGGGATATCATACACATGAAATAAACAAAACAGATTAATACAGCCCGTCCACATGGCGGACAGTTACCTGTCTGCGTGGTACACGGGGTGCTTGTATCTGGGGGGTGAGAGCAAAGGGATCCATTCCAAATGGTCCAAACATAAGCCTCATCTGCTGCCTGTGAGCTGCAAATGGATCCCTAGAAGAAATCACAGATTACACTGAAACACTTTGACTTCTGGTGACCTTTTGTGGATTGACTGGGTGTAGCCGGGTAACTATATGACAATAACACGATAGAGTAAGCTTGTCCAACTTGAAGTGCACATTGTTTTATTTTGTAAAATAATTGGGAATGTAATTGCTATTAATAATAATCAATTCATTATAGTATACAAAAAGATGTCCAGAACAACAAGTTCCAAACAAGACAAATGCTTGACAAATGACTTGCATGACTAATAGATTGTCAAAATTGTTGCAGGTTAATTCTTTATCAAATAACTTATCAATCAAGGTTCAACTCAAGTTGACATACATTTGTGGATGCTGTTCTTTGTGTTGTTTTGTGTTCAAGAACGTGGAAGAAGTGCTCCAACAACTACTCAATTAGTTGATCAATCTTGAAGCTAGATGTTTCAAAATCAGTGTTTTGTGAATTCCAATGAATGTAAACTTATCTAGAAAACAGAAGGGTGGTTTCATGGATCTGTCAAATGTGTGTGTGTGTGTGTGTGTGTGTGTGTGTGTGTGTGTGTGTGGGTGTGGGGGGGGGGGGGGGGGGGGGGGTACTCTTCAGGTACCGGTATGTAAAAGATGTTCCGGTACCTAGACCATTAAACCACTGCCACCTGCCATCAATTAGCAAAATCCCAATCTCAAAGTTAATTGGGAAAGAAAGGGAAGTTCTACAAGTAGTGATAATTGGCCATTTTAGCTGCTGATTGGTTAATCAAATGCTTCAGCGGTCTGACAGCTTTTTTTTTTTTTTTTGTTATTGTCTATCCAATATGGTGGACCACTGTAGGCCCCCACAGCTGGCTGGAGTAACGTTAGGTACCTGCTTAAAGCACAGTGGAAAAAATATCACTCAGCGTGCCAACATGCACGTTTTCCACCTCCTGTAGAGCACGTGGTGATCACAGCGTCCCAACAAAACGCTATTAATGTCAGTACTTACATCATGTAGGGGTCGTCATCAACGTCATTCAAGAACCGAAACATGCTAGGTGATTTAACTCAGCTGGCTGATGCTAGCCAGCTAGCTGGGTAAACAGTCGTGTTTTTCAAGGATAAAAAAAAATGACGGGCTCAAACTCTGAACAGGCTGAAAAGGAGGTCCTTTTATTAGCTCCGTCTCGAAAACACCAAGTCACAACTTCTGTTAATCAAAGCAAGCGATGGCTCAGAGTCTCACTAGATAGTAAATTCCAGAAACCTGGACCAAACATGAAAACGGAAGTCAGTCCTCTGACAAAGAGAAGCAACTCTACTATGAAGTTAGCATCGGAGCTAACGTCAGTGACTTCCGGCCGCTTTGTTTTTCAAAATAAAGTATGTCCCTAGAGGCTTTCATAGCAATGTTTTTATGATAATGTCATGATTTAGAATTAGAAATAATGTCAACCAAAATATATTTTTAACCAATAAAGCAGACAATAATAATTATTATTATTTATAGAAATTGAGTTTAATAATGAAACAGATTCCAAAAGAGCAGTATCAGAATCAGAATCAGCTTTGTTGTCCATGTATGTGCACACATACATGGAATTTGACTCTGGTTACACGTACGCTCTCGTCGTACATACATTTAAATTACAAATAATATCAGTTATTTAGAATAGTATTCTACAATCATCTCTTTTCATTGGAAGCATATTGACGTGAGAAAGCCATATGGCAATCTATTCAAGTCTCCCAGTAAGTCATGACAGTGTGACAATGATCCAGCATGAACAATGACAGGATCTTGAAACTAATGCAAATAAATGCAAGTATTCAACCATCATTAATTGTATTATTTGTATTGTATTATTTTCCTACTGTGATTTGTCAATACTTCTGTGAAAAGGGCATCAAGGCTGGATTCCAAACCGTTAAATCAGGCAACTGGCCCCGCGGCCCAGACCCTTACAGGGTCCACGGCTCCAGTTCCACTGTTTGTGGTATTTTGATTGATTTCAAATTTGTTTGTATGAGCTATTAAAACATAATATAATCATAATCTGTATACAGGTCACACATGTGTGGTACAGGCACACAGTGCATGAAGAACGTGTGGCAATGAAAGGATATAATGTGCAGATAGATAGATAGATAGATAGATGCAGTAAATGTCATGCTATGTGCCATTCTGTCCACCAGTCGGTGCTGTTTCTATTCTACAGATCATAAAGACGTAAGTGTGGCTCGGACGGTCTGCGGCTGCGCACTAAGTAATTCGACCCTCAAACCCGGATGTAACCAACGCCTAACCTGTCCGAAGAAAAACGGTAAGTAGAGTTAGAAGAACAGTCTGAAATTACTATTTATGATTAACTATACAGTGGCAAACTTATGGAGTGTTCCTTTAACAATACAAAGCTCCTACCGAGAGGAAATGCTTGTGAATTTGTTTCTAAATTCGTGTAATGTTACCATCAAGCTTAGTGGAGTGTTGGCTAACGTCAATCTGGGTGTTGAAGTTGTTGTCTGTTTCCCCCGCTGTTTGAGCGAGTATTTAATCGTGTTTTTCTTTACAGATTAAGCTGTTGTTAGTTTAATAACTGCGATAACTGTGGCAACAGTTTGACAGTTGACACTTTTCATTTTGACATTTTATCTGAGCTAAAACAATCACTTCATTAACTTTATGTAACTTAAATTTGGCTCTGCTTTAACATCTCGTTTCTATGTCAGTTATAGCTCATCAAGTTTGAGTGATTTTCTAAAGTTTAAGTTAACCCTCAGTTAGTCCAATGAGCTGCTTTTTTTATTTAGCGGAAGTGTGGAGCAGTATCCGCTTCAAAGCTACATTCGGCTGATAGGCCGTCGTTTTTTCTCTCTCCAACATCTTTGGTATGTCGCCGATGCGGAAGTGATTCACTGTCATCAATACGCGTTTGCACGCACATGTAGTAACAAGCACAGCACGATTTATGTCAAGATTTGTACTATTTCTCTTTACTACACCCCAAAATACCACTTCTTCAGGGTTCTTCAGGCATTAAAGAGTGTATACATTTCATCTGTTAATTGAGAAATTGTACTAGTAGACACTTTTCTATCTGTCCTGAAAATGGCTTATAACAATATCAAACAAATTCCAAGCCTTAAACAATTACAGAGACTTTCAGTTGACGCTGAAAGATATTTCTATTATTTTGTCTTTTTGTATTAATCTGCTAAATAGCAGAAACACTATTCTGTATACAGTCAAATCTGAATATTCTGGTTATAATTACTGATGCATTGTTGTGCTAGCAGCATTGAAATGTTGTAGCGAGTTAAGGCACAGCTACTTTTTACTAGTCACCAACTAGTAATTATATATGTCAAATGTGTAAAAGAGTTAAAAAAATACAATGTTCCCCTCATGTAGTGGAGAAGGAGAATACATTGACAAAATCAATACTCAAGTAAATGTACCTACTGCAAAATGGTTGCAAATTGTTATATCTGTCGTAGCTCTTTGTCAGTCTGTCATCCGTAACATTGTTAATATTTGGTTACTTCCTCTCTGTGTCTGTCTCTAACTGTCTGATATACTGGGTTGTGTTTGCAGACTCATGTGATGTTTTCTATTTTCTTTTTATCTCTGTAGATGCAGACTATAAAATGTGTAGTGGTAGGTGACGGTGCAGTCGGAAAGACCTGCTTACTGATCTCCTACACAACCAACAAGTTCCCTTCAGAATATGTGCCGACGGTAAGAGGATTTAATGAAGGCTGAATGCTGTTGAAAAGTACAGTATGAATTAACACATCAACTTTGAAATGCTCTGTCATTGTATTAATTCTTCAAATATGCTGCATTTTGAATTATTTGTCTTTTTGTGTGTTCTTCAAAAAGGTTTTTGACAATTATGCAGTGACGGTGATGATTGGGGGGGAGCCCTATACACTCGGCCTATTTGACACAGCAGGTAACGAGAATGTTTTTGAAGGTCTCTTTTTTTTATTTCTTTTTTTTCACTTTTAAAACAAGGAGAAAAACGTTTTTTTCTCTTGTGATTGTTGCTCACAGGTCAGGAGGATTATGACCGGCTGCGTCCCCTCAGCTATCCACAGACAGATGTGTTCCTTGTTTGCTTCTCCGTCGTCTCCCCATCATCTTTTGAAAATGTCAAAGAAAAGGTCTGCTTTCAAATCTTTTTCATTTTCTTTTTTCACTGATTGAGAAAAAAACATGACCTTGGCTTTTGTGTAAAGTGCTTGAGTTTTTTAACAGACAGGTAGGGTTAGGATTGATTTCTTCTTTGATTAGTTATTTTCTTTTTTTTAAATAATTTTTTTATAGTTAAATAAAATGTTAGGGGAAAAAATGTCCATTACAATTTCACAAATTGGGAACGTTTGACATTTCTGCTCACAAGATTGCTTGAAGATGAATCTATTATCAAATTATTTAATAGAATTTTGAAATTGAATTTTCTAGTAATCATGTAAGCTCTACAGATGTAACAAGGACTGAGGATTGTGTGGATTTTTCTAAAACTAGAGAAGATATGATAAAATATGTTTTCTTTTATTCCTGAAACTGAGAAATATACATTTCTACTATTTTTTTCTCTTTTCTAATTAAACAAACAAGCAAAATTCCTCAAATATGACATGCTGCCTAAACACAAACATCTGCAAAAGAATGTTCATTGCATAAACAAAATTGTCTGAGTGTATTCATTATATTCATAAAAAAATATCCGACCAGACATTCCGTTCTAGCTTTCAGTACTTGACAGTTTTCAAAACTCAAGCATAAAACACATTTAGTTTGGTTCCAAAAAAGTATTGAGGTTCCCAGTTCTAGACAGGGCTGGGAAGGAAGACAACATGGATCCAATCTTAATATTTTATTTCCCCAGTGGGTTCCTGAGATTTCTCACCACTGCCCACGCACACCCTTCCTGTTAGTGGGCACTCAGGTGGATCTTCGGGAAGACAGCAACACGATCGAGAAGCTGGCGAAGAACAAACAGCGCCCCCTATATATTGAGAGCGGAGAGAAGCTTGCTCGTGAGCTGAAGGCTGTCAAATACGTGGAGTGCTCTGCTCTGACACAGGTATGGGGCAATGTTGAGTTTTCATCAAATTGTGAAATTGAAAGCAACAAATTGTTTGATAAACCAGGCTCTAATAATAGTCTGTATTTAAATGATCACTCTCTGTCTTTATCTCTGTTCTCTGCAACCAGCGAGGACTTAAGAATGTGTTTGACGAGGCCATCCTGGCAGCACTGGAGCCTCCTGAGATGAAAAACAAAAAGAGGTGTGTCCTGCTATAGATGAACAACCACAACGGGACACGTACCAGTGTAATAGGTGGGGTGAATCAAAGCATGAGACAGATCAATGGCCATTATGAAAGAAAGGACCAACCAAAAGGGCAAGGGAGGTACAATGCCATTGAGACTTATTCTAAAGCACGTGTACATTGATTGTGCCTTCAAAATAAACTTTAAAAGAGGCTGGGGGAGCAACGGTTCAGCATGCAGTGTCACCTATCTCCTTTTCGGAAAGCTTTTAGAAATTGCAGTGTTCTCTCTACAAATTTTCAGGTGGGGCGGGCCCCCCCTGCCTGTCACTATCGCTCCATTTATTTTCAAGACAGATTCTTTTATATAGTTAATACTTTTACCTCCTCGGTTTTACTCATGTTGGCCTATTTGTTCTTTAACATTCAGTGTTGTGAAATATAAATGGGGAAACACTTAACATCTAGTCTTTCAGTGAACTTTGACTAATTAATTTAAAGGGGCAACTTAATGTAGAGTGGTACTCTATTTGCTTTCTTTCCGGACCCTTTTGGATTAAGTAGTGGAAGCACAAGAAATGCATTGTCATTCCAAATAAAGATAGATGTCTGTAAAGGTTACTGTCTTCCAATTCTCAGAGACTTCTGGGGAGGCCAAGTTCATTTTCACCAATGTCCCCTCTTCAGTTGAATTATGAATTTCTATTTTATTGTCATGTATATTGTTTTAATTTCGTGACTGTTTTGGGAAAATCTTAACAGTTATTCATTTTGAAACTTTACCTTTTTATTTGATCAAGATATAAATCTTTTTTTTATTTTTTTTTTATTGCTAGTCTACCAATTTTGAGCAATTGATAATATAACAAATTAAGTTGTAATGTTTTGAATATATCTTAATCTTGATACAGATTGAGATGCTAACCTTTGCTAGTAATTTTCTGGGTGTTTGTAATCACAGGATATTTTTAATAAAACGGTTTAATGACATGGAAAGTAGTCATTGTTTTGTATAATGGAGGGAAAATACTGCATGTATGACAAATCATAAGAGGGATAACTCTAGTTAACCACATTAAAAAGTATTTCTCATGTCCCTATTCATTGTTTCTCACTAAAAACATTGTGTGTACCTTTTGAGGCCTAACAAATGTGTTAAATACATTTTATTCGTCTGTAGCCATTCTTTTCAATCTTTGGATATTTGAAAGATTGACTATTAGTGCTGTGACACATTAAAAACATAATGTGTCACAGCACTAATAGTCAATCTTTGTTTTCGGGCTGGCATACATTATGTACTTTTTAAAATATAAATAATAATAATCCATTTAATATATATAGCGCTTTTTAAGATACTCAAAGACACTTTACATGTTACATTATACACCGTAGACACAGCTAAAGAAACAGACAACGAATGTCTCCGAACTACAATCGTGTCCAGCCTGGACGATCCTCTCCCAGCATTGAACTAAACATTGGGCCAAAGGGCCTCTGGTCAAACACTCAACAGGGTACCTTTCACTTGGCAGCTAACCTGTGTGCCGGAGTCAAGAATTTCAAGTGTGACAATATCTTCGTGTCACGTCTGGTCAATAAGAAACTCAAACATATTGTGGTATTTTGGATAAAACTACTGTTTTTATTAGATTTCTTGAACAGACCTAAAAGCGCTTCTGGAGCAGGAACATACAGAGGAAGAGAAGACTTCCACGTGAAGGTGAGGGGCAAAAAACAAGACGGAAACTAATGTAAGAATAAGTTATTTTTTTCTATTTAAAGATGTCTGCTGAAGTAAAGCAAAGACTTGGATATACAAATAAATATACCTAAACTTAAATACAGTAAATGTTCAAAGACCTGCTAGTCTATGACGCAAATAGTTGGCATAAAATAAGAATAGTGCTGCAACATTTCCCTGTTAGTTTTGGTTAAGTACAGCTTTAAATGCTTTGTCAGTTAAATGCGAGATTAACTGAGTGTGTGTGCGTGCATGTTGTGCCTGCCCACCTGACGGTGATATTAGTTTGTACCTTGCTTACTGTTGATGCTTTGTCATTGTTGCTTGCGTTTTACATATGCACTAACTTTGCAGCTTTTACAACAGAATCCTCAAACTTGACTAAATTAACACTGCTTTTGGCGAGAATTTAAGACAATTTGTCGCGTCACTGTCTACGTTGTCATTATCCCGTCTTGTGTTCACTAGTTTTGGTCTCGTGGTTTGTTTGGATCTTTCCGCTCAACCGGTATGGTCTTGTTTGAGCCCTCCTAGACTCTGCAGGTGTGAATGGTGACTGTGTTCTTGCACTGCTGGCAGCGGACTGAGCAGCACCAGGAAAACTTGCAGGAGCAGCGCTGCACCACCTCAGCCCGGCCTGCTCTGTACCCCGGCCCGCAGCACACCAGCTCGCAGCCATCTGGTGCCAGTCGAGAGGTTCCTGGGAATGTTTTAGAAGACGGCAGCATCATTGTTCTGTGATTGTTGCGATTGATAAATTGGATAATCTGGATTTTTTTTTTTTTCTTTTTCCCTGTGAAGTATTCTTACCGTTGCATCTCCTACCGGCGGTCCCAGGGATACCGTTGTCAGGGTCTAGATGGCAGAAATCTGGAGACGGAGCAAGGTACACAAGGTCTCTGGCAGCAGGGGGTTTGACCTGTGGGTCACGGGGGAGCAGGGCTGTTCTGGATCCTATACGAGTCAGGCGAACCTAAGAGGAGGATGAGAGAGAGAGAGAGACTGACTGGGAACTGATACTGAGAATGTACTTTCATATCTTAGTGACCGCTTCATTTGTTCACCAACTGAGCTGAAAGAAGCACAAGGTGTTTTCTGATACCTCTGTGGCTCCATCAAAGCGTTCTTTGAGCACAACACCAACGCGCCTGAATGGGGGCATAACCTTCCAGCAGGTCCTCAACTCACAGGAGCCGGAGACGCCATGACACTTACACTCCACCTGCATGTTGTGAAGGATGGCCTGAGGATGACATACTAGTTATTATAAGCAAGCGTAAATTAAATCTCACGGAGGTCAAAGACTTGTAAATGAACTGAGACGTCTTCCAGTTCAACCTTTCGACCAGCCTCGTTGTTGTGGAGGTTCATGAGTGGGCGCCCTGACGAAAGCCCCTTGGCTCGTTCTGGTTCATCCACAAATGTTTGGGAGAAAGCCACACCGTAGGACAGGTTGTCACTGCACCCTGACCACTGGAAACCTGCGGTTGGACAAAGAGAAGGTATTGATGGAATAATATCTGGCGTCACTGTCGGAGATGCAGGCATCAGGGCTGCATGCTTGAACGTTTTAACCCACAGAAAAGTGTAGCAGCAGTTTTTTGGCTATACATGCGTGTGACTCGGTGCAGACTTAATGCGTTAATGTTTGATGCAATGGAATCCAGGCTCACCCTCGGGGCTGACCCCCCTGACCTTCCTGTCACAGCCACACCTCTCCAGCTCCCCGCGGGTGCAGGCTTGGGTCACAGCCACGGCCACGGCTGCTGAGGACAAAGCATGCACAAAGGCCGCCTCACGAGTCCCTAAAATCAAGATAGCGCCCATAATGCAGAAATTCCTCAAGTGAGAGTTGTTCAATGTATGGATTTATCAGCAGGTACATTCCCCATGACACATTATCAATATGTTTAAACCTTGGTTCATGACTCTGCCAAATACATTGATCCCACGTGGGGTGGTGGAACAGTTCCAGCGTCGATTCCTGAACTGGTGCTGGCACTGACAATGACATGCATAACAGTGAGATAATGATTGCATTATGACATTAATGGATTTTTTGAGGCAACTGTTGATGATGCCTGCAGGTAAACGCCGAGACCCTCTGAACAAACCTCTTCTATGACCATCTCGGCTGCCTTGCGTACGGACTCCATGACCTCCCCTCGCGCCCTGCACACCCCCACCTGCCCCGGGGTCAGCCCCCTCAGCCTCGCACATGGGGCAGCACCGGACACGGGCCTGGAGCGAGGCAGCCTCGCCAGGGAGCTGGGAGACAAAGGTGGGGGAGTGGTAAAGTGACTTTTGAGCAGGTTTTTGAAAGGGAAATGATGGGGCAAAGGGGCAAAAAGAGAGGATGCATAATGAAGAAAAGGGGAGGGAGGGAATGAGGAAGAGCGCATGAAGAAGAGAAAAGAAAGTACAAAAAAGGATGACGAGGTAACGACCGGACAGAGTTTTTAGAGAGGATGGAAACAAGGGGAAGAGCAGGCAAAGAAGACAGAGAAGGCAGAGAGAGAGAGAAAAGAGAAAAGGTCACCAGGAGTGAGACAAAGAAGGAGAGGGGAGCGACTGAAAGAGATTTAGAGACATGTCACCATCTTTTAAAAGTTATAGCATGACAAACAAACTCCCTCTTTCTCTTTCTCCCTCGCACGCTAGACTTACAGCCAGTTGGTTGCCATGGTGGGGTGGGTTGCCCATAGCAACAGGAGGAGGAGTGGTGCCGTGAGATTGACAGTGGAGACAGTTGGCATCAGACTGTCTGTCTGTCTGTCCTTCTCCGTGCGTCAGGCCGGGTCTTTGGACAGCACGCTGCCCGCCTCCACAGTCAAAGTGTCTGTCCCTTAGTCGTGGTGTTGGTTTACGTTTCTGTCCCAGAGTCTGGGGATGATCCCCACATATCTGTTATAATGACAAGGGAACAGGTCAGGGGCACGATAGTTGATTATCTTTTTTTACAGAGCATCTTTTAAATAAACAATTAGTTCATGAATATTTAGGTTTTAACCTTTTTCTGTGATGGCGCTTGCAGCTCGACGACTGAACACACAGTTCCAAAAGTAACACTGATTCTTACCAGATCATAGCCAGTGATATCCAGTTATCCTTCGGTATCCTTCTTTTTTTATTATTATAAGGAATTTATCAAATAGAAATTGAATCCCAATTTCAATCAGTTAAGTTGTTCATCAGTTTCTTCACTTATGCTGTCAGTGACAGCAGAAGCATGCTCACAGGAGTGTTTTACAAACTGCAAGCACAACTCCTCCTTAAGATGCAAAAGTAAGTCCATGCGTCCAATTTAATTGAACACATCTGTAGATCTACCTCCTCCCAAAAACAAAAATGTAAATCCAAAATTAAACTTTTACAAAAACATTGTGTCAGCAAGTACTCGGTTTCATCAGCAGAAAAAGAAAAGTGTCCATTCCAGGTTGAAACAGCAAGAATGAGTGAGAGCAGTGAGATGGGAGTGATGGGTTATAAAGGAGGTAGAGAAGGAGGGTGGGAGAGAGAGGACAGGCGTGATCCAGGGTGTGGAGTGACACGAAGGGAGGAGGGGGAGGAGGAGGTTTTGGGAAGGATAATAGTTGAACTACGTAAGTATTAACAGTGTACGTATGCTTTCTATTGTGTTCGTTGGCATGTGACCTAAAATCTGAGCCTGCAATAGAGATAATGCTCTTTGAATGATTGTCACAACTAGATGTGTGTGTGTGTTATTTCTTTGTCCCGTTTGTATTCACGCATGTTAATGCGTGTGTGTAGGAGTGCATTTGCAGCTGAGAAACATTTTATGAGAAGACAAACTGAAGCCTTTTGTTTCCTCTTTAGAAATCCGACAGCAGGAGTATTGGCCCTTCAGACTTCTCGCCAGAAATCCTCACATCAGAAACTATGACGCAGCATTTCTGTCTCCACATTAGTGGATATGTATGCGTCTTACCTAATGTTTAATTTTCCCAAACTTTGTTGCTCATTTTACGAGTCCCCCGCCACCTCCCCTTCCTCTATCTCCCCCACTTTTGCCCTCTCCTTCTCCCTCTCTCCCATTCCCTATATTGTCTTAGAAGAAGGGATGACATTTAGACAAGGGGAAGAAAACACACTGCCGACAAATATTGGAACGGAGGCAAATAAATCACGAGAAAGGAGGGAAAGGAGGGCACAAGGAGAGAGGATGGGCGTTACACTGGGGTTAGAAAAGAGCAGTAAAGAATAACGCGGCAGGTTTGTGACACATACATTTAGAAAGAAATGACATATGTGTGGATTTATTTAATAGTATTCACTGAAGAATACATAACATTTATAATAAAGACTACATTGCATGATTGCTCTTTTATTTATTGGAAATCATTAACACCGATTATTGATTATTCAACTTCAGTGCACTCTTTTTTCACAGTTCATTTGGTAGTTTCCCCTCCTCTTGTCTTCCTGTTGAGCCAGTGAAGTAATGTGAAACTTCTAAGAACAGTACAGATAAGGACAGCACTCAATCATTGTATCTGCAGATGCAATATAAGCTCTTCTTCTAGTTGTGTTTCTTTGTTGGAGTTGTAAAAGAGTAAACTATTATTTTTCTTTCATCCCGACACGAGATATGCCGCAATAATTATGGTGAGGAAGTAAACTCACATTTTATTCCGATTTTAAGCCTCATTTTATGCTTTAATGGTTATATGTTGTGGAATGTACAACCCCTTAAATTACCTAGTCAAACTGTAATATATAAACACTGTACTTTTCTTAATTGTACGGATGGATATATTGAACCGTGAAGAATTTGTTTAATAAAGGCCAATAAAGTACAAATATTGCGCTGCAGCCTTTTTCACACCTGCTGAAACTTATTCACCGCTCACGTGCTCCTTTGTTGAATCAGACGAGTCGGTGCGGCACCAGAAGTTAACATTTGCAGACTCGCGGTCCCTGTCCAGGATGTGGTGGCCCATTTACCTGAACCCTCTGACACACAGATCCTGAGTAAATGGTCACCCCACACACACACACACACACACACACACGTTCCTCTATATATGTCTTTATCTGCAGACGGGTTTCTTATAGGCCCTCTTCCCTCCTTTTTTTTGTCTTCCTCATGTCGTATTCCTCCTTTGTGTCCCCTGTTTCTCCAAGTGACGTCTTCCGCTGTCTCCCACAGCAACGCCATGGTGATGAGCTGGCCACTGTCATGTCCGGCGTCTCTGTTATGCTCTTCCCTTCACCCCTTCTCTCATAAATAACGTGCCCTCTTTTTTTTTTTTTTTTTATCTTTATCTTTGCCCCCATTTTGTGGACATTTTATCATGCTGAAATGGTCCAGTGCTGATTGACTGTATCCAGGTTGCAGAGCCCAACAAGACGCTTGTTAAAGCTTCAGCATGACATGGAGATGACTTGTATGCCCCCTGCGGAGGCAGCAGCGGACTTTGAGAGTCTCTACTCTAAACTGACCTTACTGATGCTTACCACAGGATGGATAATGGGCCTAATGGGGACTCTGGACTTCACCAACGTTTCCGCCCAAGGTCATTGTGAGACCGAAATGCAACCCACCACCTTTTGCTCTCTCCTTGCTTTGCTTTGTTGCTCCTCTGCACTTGAGGGCAACCTGCCTCGGCAGTCCGAGTCCAGATGAAATCGTGGTCGCAGGCAGAAACATGACTGCTGTGCATGAGCACGCTCGCATTGCTCAGGCGTCTCTGCCAACAAAGAGCGGAACACACTGCTCTGTACGAATGTGTGTGTGTGGAGTGTGTGCATGAATATTATGGGATGTCGGGCGGCGGTGTTGTCAGGCAGGGAAGTGGGGGTGGCTGAGTGGGCGGTGAGCTGTGTGCACATGGGGGGAGGGGGCAGAGGGAATGGACGACCCATGAATATTATGGGATGGTGGTGGTGGGGGTGTATGAGGTGGAAAGATGGCAGTACATATGGGATATGGAGGGAGTAGGAGGAGGTGTTGGTGACGGCATTGCACGTGAGTGCATGTGCACGCGCACACATGCGCATGTAGGGGGCATTCAAGCGATAGTAACAGACAATGGCCAGACAGAGGCCTTTGTTAAAATGAGATCTGCATGTACAGTGGGGAATATTGCAGAGTGGCCATAGTTGTGGAGGCCTCTGTGCTCACATTTGGACCGTTCTTGCCCTTTTTTCTTACAATATCTACTGAACCCAACATGCAGAAAATACTGTCTCTAATGCAACAGAAATATTTGCTACTACGAACCAGAAGAGACCAAAAGGAATGCAGCTAAAGTATAAAATGCTTGTTCTCCATGAATGCATTTCTGGCCTTCGGGGATTGAGGCACAGACCTTCAAGTCAAATGATAGCTGTTTAACTGGGATGAAATTGATAATATTGTTGCTACTGTAAATTATATTATCATCTGAAATGAAAGCTCATGTGCATCTTTAAAAACTAAGATATCCCCTTAAAATGTATATGAAACCTAATTAGGAGAACATGTGGTATATTAATCCATGGCTCCCCGTCTCAATGTTAAGTTGTCTACTTTGACTTACACCTTTGAAAGCAGCAGCCTTCCAGTGGGTCAGTGAGCCGTTTACAAAACTCATGGCGTGCAGATTTATGAAACTAAGCAAAACAACGTGTGTTTTAGAGGATGCACAAGACATCTAACATTTCTTTTTACAATGAACACTTGAAATGATGAAGGCATTTGCAAATGACATGGTAGTACAAAAAAATACTTTAATGTTTACCTCTTTACTTAAGATTTCATTAAACACACAGAGGCTTTTTAGCATTAAGTTCATAAAACTTCACTAAAGAGCTGGAACCGGATGGCACGTAATATATATTGTATGATTGTCACAGACAGTGAGATTATTCAAATGAATAAATGTCTACGTTAAGGGGATCCCTGACGAAGAGATTAAAAGAAAAGAAAAGAAGATTATATCTGATAGCACCAAAGGTACATGGTGCTCATACTGCCATGTTATTGCCAATGCCCAAATGATATTGAGTGAGAATAAGACGTGTTAAAAGGTATAAGTGACTTGTGTTGGCGGAACTGTGGAAGCGCTGCCAATCATACACATATATTCTGGCTATGCCCTAAATTAAATACATACTGGAGAGAAGTCTTTGATGCCCTCAAAGAAATCTTCCAACAGGACATCCAACAAGACCCTACAGTAGCACTATTGGGAGCGATACCTGAAGGCCTGGATGGGAGGGCCAAAAAATACCTCCTAAACATATTACTCACAGCAGCATTGAAGGGTATAACCATCAGATGGTTAAAACCGGATCCCCCAACATACGACTTATGGATCCAAAAAGTATGGGACATCTATCAAATGGAGCGAATCACATATTCATTAAGGCTCCAGAAGCCTATCTTTACCAAACGATGGGGTCCTGTCGCAGCATTGTTACTACAATGATTGTTATTACTGAATGTTGCTCGGCCCTCTGTTTGAACTGCTCTTGTTAACTGTCTCTGGGCACACACACATCATACACAATCCTCTATGAAAAGCATATATAGCACATACACTCAGGAGTGGACAATCATTATTCAAATTAATTATTTTATTTCATTTGTATCATTTGTATTTAATTTCTATTTTATGCAATCTTTTCATTATCCTCATTTCTCCTCTTCTTTTCATTCTTGGAATGATCACCTTTGATGTTTGTTGTTCTTTATGTCTTGTACACTGTACCTGAATATCATGTGAACCAAGACATACAACTGAAAAATTGCCAGGAAGCGACTGTATGAAAATACATATTGTTTGTTGTTGAAAACTAAATAAAAAAAAGTGAGTTCAAAAAAAAAAAAAAGGTATAAGTGACTGAATGCCTCTCACAGTGTATCAGGGCGTCTCTATGCAGCATGATTAGACTTGTGTGGGGTCTTCAAGGGCTCCTTCTGAATCCGTTTGAGTTCAACATGTAACCGTAGACTGGGAAACTTGTATGACGTGCACCTGCCATTACTGTTGTAGACTTGAGCACCTGTTGGCTTGTCTTGTTCTTAAAGGACTTGCAAGATGATCAGATCATAATGTTCTTGGTCATAGAGATAGACGTGATGCAGTCTAGCTGTTGTAGCAACGCAGGATAAATAAGTGCAATTCAGAGAGCGTGGCAACAATAAGTCTGTATTCTGAATGATTAAACGCACATGTGGCCTTCAGGTGCTATTTGGACTTGTTGCACATTCATGTGCTATTTGGACTTGTTGCACATTCATTTGCTTTTACTTTGAAATATGAAACAAAACAGATTCTGCTGAGCCAAAATGATCATTTAGAGGCCGCTTTTATTTATTGCTTTTAAAGATTTTACAAAGTAAGCAGCATAAAGCTACAATGTGCTGCAGCATCAGAACAAAGTGGAGAAAAGTGCAGACGGAGCCGGCCTGTAATGGATGTTTTCGGGAATGTATTCTACTATTTTTCTTTTGCACTGCATAATCTGTAGTTAATGGTGTGCCTTGAATGTCATGTCTCGGTATTGCTAAATTCACTTTCAGTCATATTAACTGATTGGATGTGTCACAGATATCCAGCAACTTAATTTGTATTTACTACTATACAAACTAAACTTGAAGGCAATATCTGTGTGTTTTATGAATCAATTTACTGATCTTTGACAGCCTAACGTACACCTGCTACCCCCTTGCGGCCCTGCACACCTGTTGGCCTGTGTAGCACTTTAAGGATTTTTCTATATGCTGATAGTAAGATCACATTCTTCTTGGTGAATGAAACCACTGTGCAGTGCATAATAGCAGTGTATAGCAGCAATGTATAGCAGCAGTGCATATAGTAGCGGTGCCTAGCAGCAATGCATAGTAGCATGTATAGTAGCAGTGCATGGTAGCAGTCCATATAGCAGCAGTGCATATAGCAGCAGTGCATATAGCAGCGGTGCATATAGCAGCGGTGCATAAAGCAGCGGTGCATAGCAGCGGTGCATAGCAGCGGTGTATATTAGCGGTGCATTGTAGCAGTGCAGGGTAGCAGTGCATAGTAGCAGTGTATATGAGTACATTGTTGAAGTACTTAGTAGCAGTGTACATGAGTACATAGTAGCAGTACATAGTAGCAGTGTATATGAGTACATAGTAGCAGTACATAGTAGCAGTGTATATGAGTACATAGTAGCAGTGTATATGAGTACATAGTAGCAGTACATAGTAGCAGTGTATATGAGTACATGGTAGGAGTACATAGTAGCAGTACATAGTAGCAGTGTATATGAGTACATAGTAGCAGTGTATATGAGTACATGGTAGCAGTACATAGTAGCAGTGTATATGAGTACATAGTAGCAGTACATAGTAGCAGTGTATATGAGTACATAGTAGCAGTACATAGTAGCAGTGTATATGAGTACATAGTAGCAGTACATAGTAGCAGTGTATATGAGTACATAGTAGCAGTACATAGTAGCAGTGTATATGAGTACATAGTAGCAGTACATAGTAGCAGTACATAGTAGCAGTGTATATGAGTACATAGTAGCAGTGTATATGAGTACATGGTAGCAGTACATAGTAGCAGTGTATATGAGTACATAGTAGCAGTACATAGTAGCAGTGTATATGAGTACATAGTAGCAGTACATAGTAGCAGTGTATATGAGTACATAGTAGCAGTACATAGTAGCAGTGTATATGAGTACATAGTAGCAGTACATAGTAGCAGTGTATATGAGTACATAGTAGCAGTGTATATGAGTACATGGTAGCAGTACATAGTAGCAGTGTATATGAGTACATAGTAGCAGTACATAGTAGCAGTGTATATGAGTACATAGTAGCAGTGTATATGAGTACATAGTAGCAGTGTATATGAGTACATAGTAGCAGTACATAGTAGCAGTGTATATGAGTACATAGTAGCAGTACATAGTAGCAGTGTATATGAGTACATAGTAGCAGTGTATATGAGTACATGGTAGCAGTACATAGTAGCAGTACATAGTAGCAGTGTATATGAGTACATGGTAGCAGTACATAGTAGCAGTACATAGTAGCAGTGTATATGAGTACATGGTAGCAGTACATAGTAGCAGTACATAGTAGCAGTGTATATGAGTACATGGTAGCAGTACATAGTAGCAGTACATAGTAGCAGTGTATATGAGTACATAGTAGCAGTGTATATGAGTACATGGTAGCAGTACATAGTAGCAGTGTATATGAGTACATAGTAGCAGTACATAGTAGCAGTGTATATGAGTACATAGTAGCAGTGTATATGAGTACATGGTAGCAGTACATAGTAGCAGTGTATATGAGTACATAGTAGCAGTACATAGTAGCAGTGTATATGAGTACATAGTAGCAGTACATAGTAGCAGTGTATATGAGTACATAGTAGCAGTACATAGTAGCAGTGTATATGAGTACATAGTAGCAGTACATAGTAGCAGTGTATATGAGTACATAGTAGCAGTGTATATGAGTACATGGTAGCAGTACATAGTAGCAGTGTATATGAGTACATAGTAGCAGTACATAGTAGCAGTGTATATGAGTACATAGTAGCAGTGTATATGAGTACATAGTAGCAGTGTATATGAGTACATAGTAGCAGTACATAGTAGCAGTGTATATGAGTACATAGTAGCAGTACATAGTAGCAGTGTATATGAGTACATAGTAGCAGTGTATATGAGTACATGGTAGCAGTACATAGTAGCAGTACATAGTAGCAGTGTATATGAGTACATGGTAGCAGTACATAGTAGCAGTACATAGTAGCAGTGTATATGAGTACATGGTAGCAGTACATAGTAGCAGTACATAGTAGCAGTGAGGCTCTCTGTACCAGAAGGCCTCGTCAGCATCGGGCTGCTGAGCATCAGTAAAGTATTTGACACACATCCAGTTCTGTAGCAGCAGGTTCAGCAGCCTGGTTGACCTGCACTCAGCATTGAAGGCATTCAGTCTACCTGTGTTTGGATCACATTGACAAAAGTGAAGGCTCTTTGACTTCTTGGCATGCTCACTCCCAGATGCTCAGTGAGTATTATGGTCTGTCATCAGTGGACTTGAGTTCCTCTGGAGACCATGTGACTGTTTTTTTTCTTCTTCTTTCTTGTCTTTTTAGGAGTTGTATATTATGGGATGTATGCTTGGACTGCTGGAGTATTATGGTCTGTCGAGGAGTGTAGGGGAGGGAGTGTCACCATGACAACGGGGTTGCTAAGGGTGCTGGGACTACTAGTGGAAAGGGGAAGGAGTGTGCATGCAATGAGCCTGGTGCATGCATGTCTAGCAGCAGTGTGCGTGCGTGCGGGTGAGTGCGCGGGCGCGCGCGCGCGCGTGGTGGAGGGGGTGGGGGCAGCCAGAGTATTATGGTCTGTCCGTTGCGAGGTAACTATGCAGAGTCCTGTGTGGGAGGGGGGGATTATTATGGGATGTCTGGCCCTTTGTGTGTTTGTGAGGATGTTAGCTAAGCTCTGCCTGTGAGGTTGGGGGAGAGAAGAGGGGAGCAACGTGTTCTGGGTCATTGACGGATCCTTTTTTTTTTTTTATTCCGCTGATCATTGATTCAGCCGGGTTTCACGAATGAGCGCAAAATGACAACAACTGCCGCACAAACAGCCTGACTTCATTGTAGCGCCGAGAGAGAGAGAGAGAGAGAGCGAGAGAGAGCACACCTCGACCCGGGACTAAGCTCACTCACCACAGTAAGTTTCTAACGTGTGATTGTTGGGTTTCAACGCTTAAACTTTACTTCAACGGACTGTTTTAACTCGCCAATGCGAAATTGAAGCCCACACTTTAAATAATGATGGATGGCACACTTAACTTCCTCCACTCCTGTGTGGACTAATAATACTTGCAAATCAACAGCAGATAATGTCAAAGCGTAGATGATCCAGTTATCTAACTTCTTTGAGTAGGCCTACGCAGGTGGTTCATTAGATGCTGTGTAAATATGAGGAAATGAGGAAAGGATTACGTGAGCTACACCAACCAATGCCATTTATTTATTTATTTTCAGCCCCCACCGCCCCCTCCCTTCCTGGACACCCCCCGGTCCATTCTCCAACAGTCCCACGTCATTTTCCCTCCTCCCTCGCCGACCGAGGAGCAAGGTTTAGGAGGGATTAATTCGACAAGCAAGACGTACAATTAAAACGCTGCCAACATGTCGGGCAGCGAGGATGAGAGGGAGGACTTCGGAGCCGCGGACGAGCCCTCACTTCTTCACGGTAAGCTCGTGTTTTATTCCTCTGAAGGAGGTCCATCGCTCTCGCGGAGCTCGCGGGAGCTAACGTTAGCTCGTGCTAGCCCGTCCGTCACTCGCCATTACGGACGAGTTAGCTAACTTCTCCAGGAAGAGTTCACAGTTACGGGTTTTATTTATTAACCCCTCTCGTGCCGCAAACCGTCCGCGTGTGTCCTCTCACGCAAGGCGTGAAGTGTCAAAGTTTTCTCGGAGCCGGAGAACAGACAAGTTTCAACCTGTTCTGTGGTGGCGTTAAGGGTGTGTATGCGCGCGCACGGACCAGCGACCGAACTCGTGCCAGTGCGCGCGTCTGTTCATCCTCTCCGGTCTGCAGCAGAGCCGGTCGTCCCGCGTGTCTTCTCCCGCTAATGACGGCGTGTCGCCCGCAGGTGAGGAGGACGAGCTCGCGGATGCTGTGTCTGACGTGGAGGAGGCTCCCAAGACGAAGAAGAAGAAGAAAGCCAAGAAGAGCAGCCGAGAGAGCAGGAGCAGCAAGAGGCAGAGGCCCGTCAGAGAGGTCAGTGTGACTAACTTTTCAGGTACATTGTCAACTTGTTGACTCGGGGAACCCCATTTTTATGAGTTTTCTTTGGTCAGATTTAACCTGGTAAAAGTTCATTTATATCTCGGGGGGCCACACTAAAACAATCACAAGGGACCCCTGTGACCCCTAGGAATAGGTCTAGTGGACATGCACACAATTTGTAAAGGATTTCTTTGTCGCTAAATAGTTGGCTGATTTACTCATGAGTTTTTTTTCACAGCAGACAGTGAAGAAGAAAAGAATGCAACAATCATAATTACTGTGCATATATGATAATTCAAGGATTATATGTTGCCGTGATACAACACAGGGTTTACATGGAAAAAACAGAAATGCATTATAATTGAAACTGCAGCAAAACCTTTGGGCCATATGGCAATCATCTTAAAGTGGCAAATTCATTTAAATAAATGTTGATCGTAGAAGAAGGTAACACAATTGTGATTGAGTCTATGGATCACTGAAGAAAGTATTGCAATATTTATATATTTGCAGTATGACAAACTGGGTTTTTGTAACTGGGTTACAGTTTCTCTCCATTATCAATGCACAATTCCCTTGTCCCGGTTGATTATTGATTTATATTTGAGTAAAAACCAGGAAACTGTTGAGCAGGCTGGAGTCTTGTTGTTGATACATGAGATTATGTTTTTCCGGATTGTGTCCAAAGTTGCATTTTTTGTGTATAGAACACCAAAATAGAGATTGATTAATGTAGAGATTGATATCAAAGCTGGATCCAGGATGCCACGATGGAGCCAGTTCTCTGTAATGATGTCTCTGATCTCCTGTTGCTGGGTTAGTTTTATTTCATCAATCTTATTCTCCTGTGAGTGCACATCAGCCAGTAGAAGTCTGGGTTGAGATTTAAAATAAGAGAGATAAGCTTTTCCTGAAATCAGGGCTGCAACTAACTATGAGCATTAGTGAGGAATCTGCAGATTGTTTTCTCAATCTTCAATTAATCAATTAATGCGTTTGATTATATTATATCTTTAACGGGTGAATACTACAGAGTATAACTTCCCAGAGCCCGAGATGAAAGATTCAAACTGCTCGTTTTGTCTGATAGTCCAACGCCTACATATTCAGATTACAATAATATTATTGATTTACTGTTGGGTTTCAACAATTTGCCAATTCACAGAAAATTAATCCTCAATTATTTTGATAATCAATTCAATGTCATGAGACTTTTTTTAAAGGAAAAATGTTAAGTCTCTCTGGTTCCAACTTCTCAAATATGATTTTTTTCTGGTTTCCTAAATTTTCACTGACGGCAAAGTGTTTTACATTTTAGCTTTAACAGTGATTTAAATAGATGAATTGATTGGTTGTTAACTAATTTTCTGTCAGTTTGAACAATAGATTTAGGGACTGATAGTTTGATACCTGAATTTCGAGATGAACTGTTTACTGAATTTGAAGCTAAATAGATGATAGCACAGCTGTGTGACTTTGCATGCAGACCTCCACAACCGTATTGAGTAGCATATTTATTACTAGAAATCAGACACTTTAGTTTAGAATTTATAAAACATACAAATATATTTATAGATAGAATATATTTGTGTAATTTGCAAAGTGGCTCTTCGTTTTGCAGGAGTTGCCAGTCAGCTCCCCAGAGCACCTGATTGGAGTACAAGCAGCAGATAGAGATGCAGAAGAGGGAGGTGTGCGGTCAGCGAGTGAAGGAAGTGATTATGCCCCCGGGAAGAAGAAGAAGAAACGTTCCAGCAATGCCAAAGATAAGAAGAAGGGAAGTGCGGCAGCAGAGAAAGGAGCCTCATCCAGCTCAAAGAGCAGACGTAAAGATCCAGAACCAGAAGATGATGATGACGATGACGACGATTGCCAGGTAAAGATTAATTTTGCCGCAGCTGCTGAGTGAATAATTAATTAATTCCATCAGGACTAACGTGACAAATTCACCTTTCCTGGCTGTTCTTTTCAACCCCTCTCCTTTCCTCACCTCAGCCTAAAAGCTCCACCCAGCTGTTGGAGACCTGGGGCATGAAAGACATTGACCACGTCTTTACTCAGGAAGACTACAGCTCCCTCACCAACTACAAGGCCTTCAGCCAGTTCGTCAGGTGAGGAGACCCCTTTTATATCGACAGTAGATATTATAGAATTGCCTCTACCTCGTTATTGAAGGAGCTATGTATCTAAATATAAATAATCACTATACATCTTGTACATTCTATGTCCATAGGCCTTTAATTGCAGCTAAGAACCCCAAAATCGCTGTGTCCAAGATGATGACCTTAATGATGGCTAAATGGAGAGAATTCAGCACCAACAACCCTCTCAAGGTATTGAAATCCTGAACAAGTTTGCATGTCAGATTTGTAATGAACAACATGTTGCTGTGTTTGACATCAGAGAGTTTCTTACTCTGTGCTGTGTCCTCTCGTGTAGGGATCCGCCACTGCCAATGCAGCCCTAGCAGCTGCCAATGTGGCTGCAGCTGTGGAGAACATGGTGGTGGCAGGAACAGACGGAGGGCCAGAGACCAGTGCGGCCGCTTCACCTGCTCCTGCTCCGGCCATTGCTCCGACACCTGCTGCAGCGCCGGCACCTCCACTCCGCAAGGCCAAAACCAAAGAGGGGAAAGGTGAAGGACACATTATTGTTCAGAAAACAGTGTGATTAAATGTGAAGATAACGGTTGTTTATGAATAATACAAAATAAACTGTCTCCTGATTTAAACTTTAATCTCTCAGGTCCCAATGCTCGCAAGAAGTCAAAGCCCGCATCTAAGCCTGCGCTGAAGCCCAAACCTAAGAAGGTGGCTCCACTAAAAATCAAACTAGGCAGCCTCAACAGCAAGAGGAAGCGCTCTTCAGTAAGATACCTTTGTGCCCCCTTTTTCTGTTTTTCAGTACAGTCATTACGTTTGAGAATTAGACGATCATTTAGTCAGGCAATTGATGTACTTTAATGTAAGACATTACTTCTCTCTTTCCTAATCTCCTCTCCTCGCTGTCTCTGTCAGAGCGACGAAGATGAACCCGAGGTAGAGAGTGACATTGAAGACGGGAGTTTCTCGGTGTCGGATGGCTCCAACCGCAGCAACCGTCCTAAGAAGAAACCCAAGAGTGCGAAGAAAAAGAAGAAAGGTTGGCATTGAAATATTACTTTAATAAAAAGTTGGTTCTGTTACCGAGACAGATTAAAAATAAATACAATTCAATTAAAAAAAGATTAAAGATGAGGCCAAAATGAAGGCCATTACACTTACTGTGTCCAGGCAGCTATTGTCTTCCCTGCTAATTTTCGCTGGGTGTCCTCTCTCAGTGGAAACGGAGGACGGCGATGGCTACGAGACAGACCACCAGGACTACTGTGAGGTGTGCCAGCAGGGAGGAGAGATCATTTTGTGTGACACCTGTCCCCGAGCTTATCACATGGTCTGCCTGGACCCTGACATGGAAAAGGCCCCTGAGGGCAAGTGGAGCTGCCCACACTGTGTGAGTACACCTCAGAGAAGTCCACTGGGTCCTATGTTAGAAAATATTGAGCACGATTCCTAAGAAACAGCAGTGCAAAAAATGACACCTGTATGTCAGGTATTGCTGTGTGGAAGTGTCTTACTGGAAAGTTGCATTGACAAAATTGACTTTTTAAAGGTTTTTAAAAAAACATCTTTTTGTGTCCTCTCTTTTTCTTTGTCCTCTGCTGCCCCCAACCCTCTTGCTCATGTTTCCATCTATCCTCTCCTATTTCCCACCACATGTCTCACCCCCCATCCCCCATTTCCTCTTCTTGTCCCTCCCCTCCCTCCCCCTCCAATATGGCTCCACGCGCGCAATGCACATACACCCCACCCCCGGCGCTCTGGAAAATCACCACACAACCCTCCCTTGTTTCCTTTCACTCCGTTCCGCATACCTTCCCTGCCTGTCTGTGCAACCCCCCCTCCTCTCCCCCTCCCCCTCCCCTTCACACTCACACCACACCACCTCCCTCTGTCTGTAATTCTGCCACCAGGAGAAGGAGGGGATCCAGTGGGAGGCCAGAGATGAGCTCTCTGAGGTCGAAGGGGAGGAAGAAGAAGACAGGAGGGATGAAGGGGTGGAGGAGGAAGACGACCACCACATTGAGTTCTGCCGGGTGTGCAAGGACGGAGGGGAGCTGCTTTGCTGTGACACCTGCCCCTCCTCCTACCACATCCACTGCCTCAACCCTCCTCTCCCTGAAATTCCCAATGGAGAATGGATCTGCCCCCGCTGCAAGGTGAGAGCTGTGCACTGGTGCATGGGAGTCGCTTTGCGCGTGTGCTCACATGGGCGTGAATGCGGATGTAGATTCCATCTTGTGCACGTCTACAGTATTTTAGTTAAACCATAGCAGCTTTCAGTTTGCTGATATCTCATGTCCTAAAACTTCACCATTCCTACTATGTTTTTAAACCACAGCTTCTGGTCATTGAAGATCATCATATCCTAAATGTGTCCCCCTCCCCTTTCCTGCTTTCTAACAGTGTCCACATATGAAGGGCAAGGTCCAGAAGTTAATAACATGGCGGTGGGGGGAGCCGCCGGCCCCCACGCCTGTCCCTCGACCTGCTGATCTCCCTGCTGATGCTTCTGATCCCCAGCCGCTGGCAGGCCGCAGGGAAAGGGAGTTCTTTGTCAAATGGTGCAACATGTCTTACTGGCACTGCTCCTGGGTGCTGGAGCTACAGGTAGCGCACATTCTCTGAAACTGTATCCACTTGTAGTTGACAATGTGTATTTTTCTCTGCCCGCACGAGATGAACACAAATCCAATGGTGCCTTTCTCTATCTCCCTGTCGCCCAGTTGGAGCTTAACTGCCAGGTGATGTTCCGCAACTACCAGAGGAAGACCGACATGGACGAGCCGCCGCCTGTGGATTTTGGTGGTGAGGGTGATGAAAACAAAAGCACCAAGAGGAAGAACAAGGATCCTCTATTTATCCACATGGAGGCAGAGTTTTACCGCTATGGAATCAAAATGGAGTGGATGATGATCCACCGCATCATCAACCACACGTAGGACACATATATTCTCATATTAAATACACATTTCACCTTTACAAAGAAGAACAGTGAATTTAGTTTGCTCTGAAGGTGTGGAGCCATCAGACAAAAAAAAAAATGCTGTTTTACACAGTCGTACACACCTGGAGAGCAAACGCAGTAGCAGTACTTTGTCATCAACTCTTTCTTGTGTGTTTTTTGTTTCATGTTAGTGTTGATAAAAAGAACAACATACATTACTTGATCAAATGGAGAGATCTGGCCTATGACCAGGCAACCTGGGAGTGTGAAGACATGGACATCCCAGAGTTTGATACCTACAAACAGACATACTGGAATCACAGGTATACAGAGACTTACAAAATGTTGGATAATTCTTCTAATAATAAATGCAGTTGAAAATAAGTTTAAATATATATATATATATCTGTCATTTTCCTTTTAGAGAGTTGATGATGGGTGATGAGGGCAGACCTCTTAAGAAGCTGAAGAAGACAGTCAAAATCAAGAAGGCAGAGCGTCCCCCTGCTAATCCAGTTGTGGATGTAAGTATTATGAAACCTTGAATCAAAGAAAACAAAATCTCCAAACACAGCCTTGGTTAAACTGATCCCGCCATATGAAGTTTTTTTGTTGGACTAATTAATTATTCATTATAAAATAAAGCGGCACTGTCGAGTGGATTCCCCTGGCAGAATAAAATGAGCTAGAATCAGGACGGATGAGGATTTGATATTCTTCTTTGTTTCGTCCTTCCAGCCTACCATCAAGTTTGATCGTCAGCCTGACTACCTGGAGAGCACTGGAGGCACCCTGCATCCATACCAGCTGGAGGGGCTCAACTGGCTGAGGTTCTCTTGGGCTCAGGCCACAGACACAATCCTGGCCGATGAGATGGGTTTAGGAAAGACCGTACAGACTGCAGTCTTCCTCTACTCATTGTACAAGGAGGTAAAAACAGTATATATGATTGTCTTGCAGGCATTTTAAGTGTTTTTGTATTCTCCTGTTCTGATGCTATTTCCAGCATCTGAACTGGCTGCGTCCAGTCTGCCCTCCCCTGTCAATCAATGCTAGTGGGAAAGGTTTCAGACATGTGACACACAGTAACTCTGTCCATTTAAAGGGGGTCAGCTCTAAGTCAGGATCTCGACCCTAAAGGCAGGACGGTACAAGTGTGTGTGTGTGTGTGTGTGTTGTAGAAAACACAAGCAAATTGTAAGGCTCTTTGGATAAAGATGTTATACATTTAGCCATGTAATAATAAATCCATTCTTTACATGTAAATGTTGACTTTGTCTTCCTGGTACAGGGTCACTCCAAAGGTCCCTTCCTGGTTAGTGCTCCCCTTTCCACCATCATTAACTGGGAGAGGGAGTTTGAGATGTGGGCCCCTGACATGTACGTGGTGACATACGTAGGGGATAAAGACAGCAGGGCTGTCATCAGGGAGAACGAGTTCTCCTTTGAGGGAAATGCCATCCGAGGTGGGAAAAAAGCTTCCAAGATGAAGGTAAGGAACCATAGGGGGTTATAGAGTGATGATATCAAATGAAAATATTAGAAATCAAAGTAGGAAGTAGTGTCGTGAGTTTGAATTTGTGCCCTGCATACTAGCACTTGATGTCTTATATAGTATTGAAAGTTACACTGGTAGGAATTTACATGACAAGAAATGCTGCCAAATCATACAAAGGTTCATCCACAGTTTTAGCTTCTGGCACTTTAGGGCTGATCGCAGTGAAGGAATTTCCCTTGTGGTGAAAGTGGCTCAATATGAGTTTTTATTGCCTTTTCTTTCGGGTTGGGGGGGAAATTACTTAATTTAGTACGTAGTGTAAATATTCAGCGCTCCCGTTGCAATTAAATAAATAAAAAAACTTGAAGTTGTGGTGTTTGGTTACCATCCCCTTGCGGTTGGCTTGTCAATATTGCAATGTTATGGTGGCAGCCCTAAACTAATGTTCGCCCTCTCGCTCTCTCTGTTTTATAGAAAGATTCAACAGTCAAGTTCCACGTCCTGCTGACATCTTATGAGTTGATTACCATCGACCAGGCTGTGCTGGGCTCCATTGAATGGGCCTGTCTGGTAGTGGACGAGGCTCACAGGCTCAAAAACAACCAGTCTAAGGTAAAAACGTTGTAGAAGTTTTTATCCTGCGATTAAGATTTAATTCTGATTATCCAAATTGAGTTCAATGAATAATGTTTTTATTTTTTTTAGTTCTTCCGGATTTTGAACAACTATCCGCTGCAACACAAGCTGCTGCTTACTGGCACTCCTCTTCAGAACAACCTGGAGGAGCTCTTCCACTTGCTCAACTTCTTGACGCCAGTGAGATTCAAGTCAGTAGACCCACATGTTGCAGATACAAGGTGGACACCCCAGCCCCATCCTATATTTATGTATTTCTTATTCTATTCTCTCTGCAGCAACCTGGAAGGGTTCTTGGAGGAGTTTGCAGACATTGCCAAAGAGGACCAGATCAAGAAGCTCCATGACATGCTGGGACCACACATGCTCAGAAGGCTGAAGGCTGATGTTTTCAAACACATGCCTTCAAAGACTGAGCTCATTGTTAGAGTGGAGCTGAGCCCCATGCAGAAGTAGGTTATAGAAAGATCAGTAGTAAAATGTTTTAGCAGTAAAAGTACACACCGGTTGAAATGATACCAGTCTCCATATTAAAGAATATGATTGGCATTTTTTATGTCTGATGTATTTTCCTTTGTCTAATCTCTGAATTCTCTTTTCTCATTATCTTTTGCAACCTTTTGTCTTTGTTGTTAAAAAGGAAATACTACAAGTTCATCCTAACACGTAACTTTGATGCCCTGAACACTCGTGGAGGAGGAAACCAAGTGTCTCTGCTCAACGTGGTGATGGACCTGAAAAAGTGCTGCAATCACCCCTACCTCTTTCCTGCAGCTGCCACAGTATGATGTTCAAGTTGTCGGGGAACAAACTGTTTCTTTTGGGGGTGATCCATGTCCAAGTATGGAAACATGTATATTTAGATTTCTTTCTCTGACTGTAGGAGGCACCAAAACTTCCGAATGGCATGTATGAGGGCAATGCTCTGACCAAGTCTTCAGGCAAACTGACGCTGCTCCAGAAGATGATGAGGAAGCTGAAGAACGGAGGCCACAGGGTTTTGGTCTTCTCCCAGATGACTAAAATGCTGGACCTGCTGGAGGACTTCCTGGAGAACGAAGGATACAAATATGAGAGAATTGATGGCGGAGTTACCGGCAGCTTAAGACAGGAGGCCATTGACCGCTTTAATGGTACGTGCACCCCTTGTTTTAAGCTAAAAACAGCTGCTCTGGTCTGAAATCAGTATTTTAATTTTCTTTCTCGTTGTGTTTCTTTTTCCAACAGCTCCGGGTGCTCCCCAGTTTGCTTTCCTCCTCTCTACCAGAGCTGGGGGTTTGGGCATTAATCTTGCTTCTGCTGACACCGTCGTCATCTACGACTCTGACTGGAACCCTCACAATGACATCCAGGTATGCAAACCCTGATTGTAACCTCACATTCACGTCAGGATGTTGCTTTGTTTGGATGAGAGGGGGTCATGCTGTTCTTTTCATGTGTGTGTGTGTGTGTGTGCTTTGTAGGCGTTCAGCAGAGCTCACCGTATTGGCCAGAACAGGAAAGTGATGATTTATCGCTTCGTTACCAAAGCTTCTGTGGAGGAGAGGATCACGCAGGTTTGTGAAAAGGAACACTTCAAGAAATTATCGTATCGCCTGTCGGGATTCTGTGAACACCTGCTCACCACTTGTTTGTCCTCCATCTACCTCCAGGTCGCAAAGAAGAAGATGATGCTCACTCACCTGGTGGTGCGACCCGGTCTCGGCTCCAAGACGGGCTCCATGTCCAAACAGGAGCTCGACGACATCCTCAAGTTTGGAACTGAAGAGTTGTTTAAGTATGAACTTGGAGAGGGTGAGTCAACTTTAACCCACTGACCGATTTAAGATCCAGTCTTAATCCATTTGCTTTCATGTTTATTGGTGTTGGACTTTAAAATGGCAATGTTAGATTTCCCACACTTTCACACGGTAGCCTGAGTGTTGAGAAAACAAGACGCGCTACAAATTGTTTGTCCTGAGAACTTCAGAGGTCTGGCGTGACTCAGATTAAGGCACATTGTAATTGTTTTTGGCTAAATTCAAATAACAAATCTCATAAAATTGTTGTATGAAACATACACACGTTTGAAAGGTTCGACTAACATGTTTGTGTTTTGGGAGATAAGTCGGATACGAGTTTTGGGATATAGTCTTTAAACGGGGGGAGACTTTTGTCTGACTGAAGTGGAAAGAGCACCTATGGGATGCCAGTCTAACCCTACAGATGTTACAGGGAGTAATTGTAGTTCCTCTTTTATTTGACTCGTCCTTTTTCCAGGGGACAACAAGGAGGACGACAGCAGTGTGATCCACTACGACGACCACGCAATTGACGGCTTGCTAGACAGGAACCGGGATGCTACAGATGACACTGAGCTCCAGAGCATGAACGAATACCTCAGCTCCTTCAAAGTGGCCCAGTATGTGGTCAAAGATGAAGAAGATGAGGTACTTTTTGACAGCTGGGAAGAGGATGTAGTTCTTAAAATGGCCTAATAACTTCCCCAATTAGAGGTCTTCACTCCAGAAATAAATTTGCATTTTATTCTTTTGGATTCATTTGATTTACTCTTTGCTCTCTTAGGAGGAGGAAGTGGAAAGAGAAGTGATCAAGCAGGAGGAAAGTGTCGATCCTGACTACTGGGAGAAGCTGCTGCGTCACCACTACGAGCAGCAGCAGGAAGACCTGGCCCGAAATCTAGGCAAAGGCAAAAGAACTCGAAAGCCAGTCAACTACAATGACGGCTCCCAGGAGGACCGAGGTATAAGACAAGGTAAAGAACAATATATAATGCAATCACTTCTTGCGAGTGCGTGCTGCTGATGGTGTTTGTGTGCTGTTGTTGGTGTAACATGGTAGGAGATTCAGTGTGTGCATGACGTTTTATGTTATTAGAATTATTAGATTTGCTATCGAAACATGTTAGTTGTGTGTTTAGAAATTGATAGTTTCTTTCTTCTCAAACCAAGCATGTTTAAAACTATTTATTTAATTCCAGGGGATCCTCATAAAGAAGCATTAATACAGAATTGAGAACTCTTTGAGGGGAACTTGGTAATAATAATACTCAATAGGGGAACTTAGGCTTCTAAGTGCAGTTATTCAGGCAGCTTGGTTTTCCTGCAGTTTCTCCCCTTGGTCCACTTAATACAGATGTATGTTAGTCAACTAAATACAGGATTACAAGAACAGCAGGAGATGTATTTAGTAGTTCACTTTGTTGAAGTACTAAATACAACAAACTCAGAAATAACATTGACTAAATAATGTATTTATAGAAACTGAAAAGCAGTAGCTCCCCCTCCTGGCTAAAAACCTGTTCGATAGGAACTAAATTAAGCTGCAGCTCCTCGAGGAGTTTGGATGTTCTTTATCTCGACTATCCATTCGGTCCGGCTTCTATTTTATCCCTCTACGACATTCCTGTCTGTGCTCCCTTTAGACTGGCAGGAGGATCAGTCGGACAACCAGTCTGATTACTCGGTGGCCTCGGAGGAGGGCGACGAGGACTTTGATGAACGGGCTGAAGGTAAGGCTCATCACTGCTAGTGAGTGAGTGACCACTGTGAACTACTTATGTGAAGATACAGAGTTTCCACCGGAGTCGTTTGAAGTCATTAAGATGTATTTGAGTTTGAGAGTTGGTCCCAGCAATGCCGGAGACATGGAGGTAGCCCTTCCTGTTCGAGCCCTCTCTAACATCCTTCAAACCACCTCTACAGATGTTTATTCAGATTCAGACGACAGCTATGATATCCTCATTGACAACCTCTACAACTACTCACAAAACGCCACTTGCCGCTGCATCGTCTGCGTTGAGCGTAGAGAGGCAAGAAAAGGAAAAAAGGAACAAAAGAAAAGAAACAAAGGACAGAAACAGGGAAAGACCATTATTATCAACGGTTTCTCGGCCAGCTGAAATATCTACCTGCACTTTAAATAAATTGTTGTTGTTCATATTTACTGTTAATTAAGTTGTCTTGAAATGCACTTAACAGAGTTTGCCAGTATTTATTCAATTTCTTTAGGTTTATTCATTTTATCGTGGCAATTATTTTATATGCACAAAAAGATGTACATGTTTCTATTGATTGTGTTCGTGTTTTTAAATTATGGCTGTTACTTTAATTGCATTAAATTAAGTACACCACCACAACAATGCTTTCAGTTGTAAATGTTCTGAAAGTGTTGCACTTTAATGTTTAATAAGCGTTAAATGTTGAAGTGCTGAGAGATGAGGAGGGACAGCTTCAGCAGGATCAGAGTGAGTCGTGATGAGCCGTAAGTGGAGCATCTTCAGGACGTTAAGAACGCACATGATGATACTTCAAAATGCAGTGTTTGATTTTTCATTTTTAAGGTTCATGATCTCAGTGAACTGTTATTGATTGGGTTGTCCACTTGGTGTCTTGTCGCTTTAGCAAATGCCCGCAGACCGAGCCGCAAAGGGCTGAGGAACGATCGGGACAAACCTCTGCCTCCATTGTTGGCCCGAGTGGGCGGGAACATCGAGGTGAGAAAAGGAAAACGACGACGAATGCCTTTTCTTTCTTTTTTAAAGTGTCTTTACATTTGTAAACATCCTGACCTCGTTATTACCCGTCAGGTTTTGGGCTTCAATGCTCGGCAGAGGAAGGCTTTCCTAAATGCAGTGATGCGTTATGGGATGCCTCCCCAGGATGCTTTCACCAACCAGTGGCTCGTCAGGGACCTCCGTGGGAAGTCTGAGAAAGAATTCAAGTAAGTCTCAATAGGATGTTTTTCCGCGCTCACTATCAAATAGTATAGTACACTTTTATTTAATCTGAAATAAAAACTGTCAAATAGTTAAAGTTAGCAGAAGATGACAGGTCAGGTGTGTAACCTTCACAAGAGAGTTCCTGATTTAATTCAAAATTGTGCCTGCTTAAACTATTTTATGTAGGTTAAAGTTCTCGTGGGACTTGTTGAGAAAACATTTAAGAATTGTGGCTGCTTTAAAAAGTTTAAAATATTTATAATCGCACAGATAAAATATTATTTTGGTATACGAGTCCAAATCTCAGGAAATTGGATTGGCAATGTAATGGAAACCTTTCAAAACAATGCGCAGCCTTAAGTAGTGCTACGACTTACTTTGCTGAGCCTCTTCAAGCTTTTAGCTGTCATGAATATTTATCGCTTTGTTGGATTTGCAATGCATGTTCTTGGTGCATTTCTGTGAAATGTGCATCTCGTGGAGATTTAGATATTTTCAAATGTATTTAGCTTGACATCTGTCCACCTTCTTCTCCACCAATGTTCTCAGGGCCTATGTGTCTTTGTTCATGCGTCACCTTTGTGAGCCGGGGGCAGACGGCGCTGAGACCTTTGCAGACGGCGTCCCACGTGAGGGTCTGTCAAGGCAGCATGTGCTCACCCGTATTGGTGTGATGTCACTGATAAGGAAAAAGGTATGGTTGGAAAAGAAACACTACAAAATATATTTAGATAATTAAAGTATTTAACCCCTGATTGAGTGATGGGCTGACAGATTCACATGTTGATTAACAGGTGCAGGAGTTTGAGCATGTGAACGGTCAGTGGTCGATGCCCTGGATGGCCGAGCTGGAGGAGAACAAAAGGGCCGCAGCTTTGGCTGCAGGTGAAGACCCAAAGACTCCTTCTACTGGGACCCCAGCAGACACACAGCCCAACACTCCTGTGCCAGGTACACACACACACACACACACACACACACACACACACACACACACACACAGAGAGACTTCATACTTGGGAAGTAAAATTACATATGATTTCTTACAATGTACAAATCATCACTGCAGACGGGTCATTTAATTTCAGCTTCTGCAATCATTATCCTTTAATAATAATAATCCTTCAAATGTATATAGTGCTTTTCTAGACTCTCAAAGACGTTTTAGTGAGACATTTTCTTTTGCAATGAGAACCATCATATGACGTGTGTGTTGCAACACGGTCCTTATGGGTATCCTGACAAATTACATGTGATTCCATTTCCTCCGCCCTAACCTCGGCACCACATGCTGTACCTCAACTTTTACTCGAGACTCACAGACCAGTCTCTAAACGCTCCGCTGTACCTCCGTTCTCTCCTCGGCGTGCAGATAGACGTTGTGATTGTTGGACATGTTTGTTAGTGGACGCTCTCGCCATCGTTCTTGCACCCAGACATTCGATTGGTGGAGATCTACGATTGTCTCGTATCGCAAGACTACTTTTACCTTGAACTAAACTAAATGTGAATTCTAACTTCACCTTTTAAATCCAAGTTATAATCCTAGAAGTTACAAGGATTTTTTTTTCTCTCTCTGTGTTGCACTGAAAGATATGTTATTTAGTATCTCTTCACTATCAGCTTATTTTTGTACACCCTCTTGTGGATACAACAAGAAACGCATGAAATGAGTAATAACTAGTTTTTATTGACGGCTATAAGTGAAACAGGATAAAATGCATTCATTGTATACCTTCCCATACTTTGTTGACCTGTGTTTTCTGTTTCTTGTCAGAAGATTTGTCTAAATCAGAGGATAAGGAAGACATGAAGAAGGAGGTTGAGGATGGCAAAGGAGCCAAAAAGAAGGATGATCCAGAAGTAAATTCTGCTATTATACCCATTTCATGCATTTATGTTTTCAGTGCATCGACATTATACTTCAATTTGCAGAGTTCATCTAATTTGAAACGGACTACCTCTCCCCTAGATTATCGAAATCCCAGATGAGTCTGAAAAATCCCCCGTTCTCGAAAAGAAAGAAGAGGTGGTAGACTCCGCTGCCCTAGGGAAGGAGGAGAAGGAGACGGCAAAAGGAAATGATGAAGGCAAGGACAAGGAGGCGGATGATACAAGCAAGGAGAAAGAAGAGAAGGACAAGGCTTCAGAGACGGAGAAGGAAACTCCTGCTGAGGTCAAGGGAGAAGTTTTGGAGAGCAAGATGGATTCAGAGGAGGTCAAGTCTAAAGGTGAGGTTTGTTTTCCATTGTGTCCTGTTTCCTTAATTCCCCTTTTCTACCTTTCTAACGGTGCTTCTCTTGTTTCAGCTGAGGAAGGAAAAGATGAGAAGATGGACAGCAGTTTGTCTCCAGAGGAGAAGAAAGGTACATATCAAAACACACACAAGCACTGCAAGTCAATTAAATAGTACACTCTGTTAAATGTGCCAAAACCTTTGATCATCTAGACCTCCTCAAAATGTCTTTAGGGGAACGCTAAATGTACATTTCAACAATCCCATTCATATCCACCTTTACTTCCACCTATGTGTAGATCTTTGAACTGTGGCGCTTGCTGACGTGTTTCTGTTTTCTCACAGAGCAAAAAGAGGAGAAGGACGCTGTAAAAACAGACGAGTCTGTCAAACTGCAGAACGGAGAGAACGCCAAAGAAGGAGCAGCAGCTGCTGCGCCGGTGGTTAATGTCAGCGAGGAGAAGAAGAAAGCCACCAAGCAGAGGTTCATGTTCAACATTGCTGACGGAGGATTCACAGGTGGACGGACGCACACACACACACACACACACACACACACGTTTTCTGATTCTTTTCTTTTTTCTCTTTAGGTTAAGTCTTATGACCTTTCTGTCCTCCTTTTCAGAGCTTCACTCTCTGTGGCAGAATGAAGAGCGGGCGGCCACCGTCACCAAGAAGACTTTTGAGATTTGGCACCGTCGCCATGACTACTGGCTGCTGGCTGGAATCATACAGTATCCTTTCGAATTTGTTTCTTTCTTAAAATTATATCAACCAAACAATTAGCAATTGTAATCGTAATTTAAACAATTGTGAGCTGTCGCATCACATGCTGCATTCTAGATGTTAAAAACTTGGAACACCACATTTAAGATATGTCGTTGGGAGCAAATTTAGTGTGATGACTAATGTTTTTCCCTCTTGTACATGTTTGTCCAGCTCCAAGTATTTATCACATGGAAGTGTGTGCTTTTGTAAACATTTGTTGAAACCTGAAGCTGCCAGTACGAAGCACACCAAGGCCATGCTGCATTCTCAGACCCTTGTTTTGTCTTTTATGGTTTACTGTTATGAGAGTGAGGAGTTTGTGTGGATTGAGAATTATTTAGGGGTCTATTTAGCCATTCAAAGGATACCAGACCAAATATTAAGGCCAGATTGTGCAGTGAGGAAAACTTTAACTGGTTTACATTTGCAGCTCTACTTGCCGAATGTGTAAAGTTATCCATGCAAGATGATCAGCAGTTATTGTCCTTAAAACTTGCACTTGAGAAAAACAAATTGCCGTATAATATTATAACCCTCACAAGACAATAATGTTGTTGCACTTGACCATGGCGCCTCTCAGACACGGCTACGCTCGTTGGCAGGATGTGCAAAATGATGTGAGGTTTGCCATCCTCAATGAGCCCTTCAAAGGGGAGATGAGCAGAGGAAACTTCCTGGAGATCAAGAACAAGTTTCTGGCCCGGAGGTTCAAGGTAAACTGAGCATGCTCACTAGTATTACATGTTTCCCCCGAGCGTATGTGTGTGTATCTGAGCGTATGTGTATGTGTGTGTGTGTGTGTGTGTATCTCTCACTGGGCTTGTTGTCTGTCTTTGTTTCCGATATAGTTACTGGAGCAGGCGTTGGTGATTGAGGAGCAGTTGCGCAGGGCGGCTTACTTGAACATGACAGAGGACCCAGCCCACCCCTCCATGGCCCTCAACACTCGCTTCAGTGAGGTGGAGTGCCTCGCAGAGTCCCACCAGCACCTCAGCAAGGAGTCCATGTCTGGAAACAAACCTGCCAATGCAGTTCTGCATAAAGGTAAAACATATTTAAGATCAAAAGAGAGGCAAAGTTTGGGTTCTTGTGCACATGTAAAATAGCACAGAACTGCACAGGCTTTGGTTCAGTCAGGCGCTGTCCGTATCTTTGCTATTATGCAGAATGACATTAAATATAATTATGTCTGCATTATGCAACTGCATTGCAACAAAAAAATCGTATTGAAAGATTCCCCATTAGCAGGCTGCAATTTAGGAGCTGAACAAAATGAAAAAAAAATCATCAACACTTTCTATCCCTAATTGAGCAGGTACAAAAGGTTCAGTTCTTGGCAGGAGAATTGTATATAATATTCTGTACCGTCATCGCACAATAATATTCCTTTAGTTTGAATCACAATAACATGCTTTTGAATAAGAGGAGCTTGTGTTTGTGTGTGTGAGAGAGAATGAAGTATTGACCGTCAGTGGTGGCATCAGGAGTAGGGAAAAGGAAGCCATTACTATTATTGTAAACACAAATATTTATACATCTAATTGGAGCTGCTACGGGTATTAGTGACAGGTGCAACACTGTGGGCCGCTTCCATGTTTGAACAAAGACAGCCTTTTGTTGCCTCTTCTCGAGGTTGAATAGATGATCACTCGCACAAAATGAGGGTTTGGTTTTAACTAGTGCCGCGCAAACATTTAATCGATTTAATCGCATGATTTATCTGTGATTAACAGGGATTAATTGCATTATGCGCAAAATTCAATAATGAATTAAAAACTAGTGTATTGCACATTTTTATTTAAAAGTAATGTTATCAGAACAATTTAACAGCCACTCTGGGAGCAACAGCAAGTTAACATACAGTATACATCAGTGTTCTTGTTTCTTCTGAACAGGTACCAGAAGAAACGTTAGTCTTTTATCAGGGAACAGCATAACCAGTCTCTGTTCAGTAGTTAGGGTCCCTGTTAGTGAGGTTAAGTGCTCTAGCACAAAAAGAAAGTACACAGCTGGAATTTACCGTGCAGGGGACCTTTTAGTCTGTAAAGCCTCTGGACTTCCTTTGGAGAATCTGTCAAAGAAAGAAGAAAAACAACACTTTCAGTCATGCAGCTGGAGCAGTTATCCACAGTTAGTGTGAAGTGGCCCACAACTATTCTGCATTTGGCCAGGACTTTTTCAAACGCACTGTTCTGCAGAGATACTGCGACAGAGCGCTCCTCAGACCGACATCTTCCACTACAGTAATCGGCCTGCAGTCCGTTGCTCTCCACTTGGCCAATGCATTTGTTTGGGGAGCTAGTTGGCTGGCACCAATGCTGCGTAACGCCTTTAAGTGGTACGTCATGCTCGTGGTACTCCGGTGATGCGATCATTCCAGTTTGAGTGGTTACAAATAGCTTTGCTTTTATCAACTACGCCGTCTGGTAGAGATTTAAAATGTAAATGTCCATTTAAAAGTACAGTACCAATTTCTCCATTTTCTCTGGTCAATGTGTGCAGCAGTGTTATGCCCCTCCCAATGCAACAAATTAATAAATGCTGTTCACGTATGATAAAATCATTGTCTGAGTTAATGGATTGCTACGTTAATGAATTCATAACGCGTTAACGTGCCCAGCACTAGCTTTAACAAATTATTATTTTCATCATCTGTTAATCTGCTGATTGTTTTTTCTCTAACATTTCAACCTATAAAATGCCCATCATATTACCCCAGAGTCCAAGGTGACGTCATTAAATGTTTGAGTGACAAAACGGGGTAAAAAAAAGTAACAAATCCTGATTTTTGAGAAGCGGTCTCTAGAATCGATTGTCAAAACACTTGCTGATTAATAACTCCTCGTTTGGCTGTAGTGAGGGTAAGAACAATGACGGTGTTAAAAGTTGTATAATTTACAACTCTGTACCAGTGTTGTTAGCTTGCTAGCCACATTAGCTCCCATAGTTGTTCTTTAAAGCCCTCCTAACGCTATTATCTCCTGCTTTGTTTTATAAATGTTGTCAGGCAAAATCCAGCCTGACTGCAGCTTAATGCTAAAATATGTGTATTTTGAGTCCTTGAATTTCACCAGACACAAAACACACAATCTATTTATCGTAACGTGGTGCTCACAGCTCATATGCCTGTTGTTTTAGTTCTCAAACAGCTTGAGGAACTGCTGAGTGACATGAAGGCCGACGTGACGCGTCTCCCGGCAACCATCGCCAGGATACCCCCCGTCGCCGTTCGGCTGCAAATGTCCGAGAGGAACATCCTCAGCCGACTGGCCAGCCGGGGCCCCGACCTCACCGTTCAGAACCAGACCTCGCAGCAGACGCAGGGGCCGCGTTGACCAATCACCTCGCTCTATTTCACTCTCACTGACTCAGGCTAGTCGCCCTCACCGCCATGTAGCAGACGTCCCTTTCAACCACCATGTACAGCACAGCGAGGTTAGTCCTCCTCCTTCTGCCCCCACAACCCATTTCTGGACTCAGAAGGGCATCAGCTATGCTGCTGGACTTTGATTTGAGAAGACTGGAACTGCAGATGCAAGATGGGAGCGAATGGAAACGAGTCTTTCTCCTCCACTGGGATTCAGATGTAACTCCTGTAACCTGAGCACTGTTGTTGTGACTGAACGGTGGGCAGCGCCGCTGACCTATCCTGTTCTGTCGTTGCAACGGGGTCAAACATGTGTATGTAACTGTATGTAACATGAAGAAGCTAGACGGGAGAAAAAGCAGCATGCTCGGCGTATACAGGTGCTTTGTAGTCATTTTTGAATTATTGAAGAAGTCGAGGGATTTTATTGTGCCCAATTTCACCTTTAGAAAATTGTGATTTCTTTTTAAGTCCATCAACTCTAATGTCTCCACCTGTGTGTGTGTGTGTGTGTGTGTGTGTAGAGAGAGAGAGAGAGAGAGAGAGAGTGTGTGTGTGTGTGTTTCCTGTATGTATGTATGTATGTATGTATAAAACAGGGCATATTAATGTGCACCTCTACTGCAGAATGCCCCCGACGCTGAGACTGTTACTGTCATTTTTCTATCAGTCACTCAGTCGTGTTACCTCTTCATGTGTCCTTCCCCTCCATCCAAAACCGCCACCCCTCTACGTCAGGTGACCCAATCCAGGATCGGCTCTCTGTGCTCAAGCCCCAACCAACACCTCGACATTCCTAACTGCACCACAGATTTACTCCCTGGAAACTCCCGAAATACGGGCATGCAATAGCTACACAGCTTTTAGGTACATGGGATGGTTTTTGAGAACGATTAATTTAATTTCTTACTGTATATTGTTCTGTTGTTTTACATTATTGAATATTATTATTATGGTTACCACCTTGTTGTTTCTATCATTGACGTTTTGTTTTTATGAACTACAATAAAAAGTCAACAGCTTTTCAGAGTGTTTGTCAATTTGTAATGAAATGTGGTGTAAACATTCATGTTCCCGTCAGTCTCGTCACTTTTCATCCAGCGTAAACGGGTCAACATCTCTTTGTTCAACACTTTACGGAACAATAACTACAAAACCTCCAATGATCCGCAGCTGTACAAATGTTAACATGTTAAACTAAGACGTTGAACATCCTGATTATTGATATCCGTATAGAAATCCTTGTGCGCATGTTGGTGTCCTGACGTTAAGCCTCAGAGAGCCGCAGCAGAAGTAAAGTACGAAGCCACAAATGAAACACACGGCGTCTTGAGCTGTGCTCGCGGATGAACTTCATTCTGCCAAAAGATATCCTCTCATTTGGTGTTTAAATAATGGTTTGGAGAGAAGGGCCATATCTCCCATTCAACTGGAGAAAGCCAATATGATGCATTCAGGGACCCCTGCATTTGTTTATGTTTACACTTATGTTTAAAGTATTTGTTGCTTAGTTTGTCAACATATTTCTCTTGCTACTGATACCAGAAAAATGTAACTGTTCAAATGAAACAAATGAGCAGCGTAAAGAGCACGGCCTACTTTGCATGCATCCCCTGAAAGACGTGGTGGACTTTACATGGAGGCAAATTTTGGTTTGCAGGAGAGCTTGTGCACATAGAGAAGGTTGTGAGAAGACTACCAGGGGAAGAAGGACAGGAAGCGGCACATTGTCCTCCTGTAGATGGTTGGATCATTTAGAGATAATTGGAGTAAATTGCAGGGCGGGAGCATTGGCTGGTAATGAAGCCTGATCTCTTATCACGAGAGAGAGAGAGAACAGGGGGAGCTCTCCTGCACTGTCAATGCAGCTTGAGTTTGACTGTTTGGAAGGAGAGACACACATTATAGAGGAGAGACATACATTATAGAGGAGAGCACAGAGGAGAGACACATTATAGAGGAGAGCACAGAGGAGAGACATATTATAGAGGAGAGCACAGAGGAGAGACAAACATAGAGGAGAGACACATTATAGAGGAGACACAGAGGAGAGACAAACATAGAGGAGAGACACATTATAGAGGAGACACAGAGGAGAGACACATTATAGAGGGGAGACACAGGAGAGACAAACATAGAGGAGAGACTGGAGTCAAACATTCACTTCCTGGTGCAGAAGAGCCCAGACTGCTAACCTGAGATGTCTTGTAGGTGAGTATCTTTTTGTATATATATGCTAATGCAAAAAACTTCCTGTGACGTGTATTTCAACTTTTTCAACTCTTTTCTCATGTCTTTGATATGTTTTAGTCTTTATTTGACATGTGTTGCTCTAGTACTTAATATGTTTGTCTTTATTTGACATGTGTTGACAATATGTTTATGTCTTTATTTGACATGTGTTGACAATATGTTTATGTCTTTATTTGACATGTGTTGACTTAATATGTTTATGTCTTTATTTGACATGTGCTGCTGTAGTACTTATTGGATTCTATTGGAATCTGTGTTTTGTTACATCTCTAGAAATAGGTTTATATATTTCCAAATAAGTGGATAAGTGGGTGACTAACATGGGCTGCACGGTGGTGTAGTGGCTAGCACTGTCGCCTCACAGCAAGAGGGCCGTGGGTTCAATTCCCTGGTCGGAGTGGTCCTTCTGTGTGGAGTTTGCATGTTCTCCCCGTGGCAGCGTGGGTTCTCTCCGGGCTCTCCGGCTTCCTCCCACAGTCCAAAGACATGCTGCAGGTTAATTGATCTCTAAATGTCCCATAGGTGTGAATGTGAGAGTGAATGGTTGTATGTCCCTACATGTGCCCTCGATGGACTGGCGGCCTGTCCAGGGTGTCCCCTGCCTTCGCCCTATGTCAGCTGGGATAGGCTCCAGCGCCCCCGCGACCCTAATGAGGATAAGCGTATTGAAAATGGATGGATGGATGGGTGACTAACATCCTCCATCAAAGTATATTGTATTGCTGTATATCACAATATATTACATTATATAATACTCAAATCCAATAATGCCAAAAAACAGTCCTCTGCATCGACTTTCACCGTTGCCCACATGGATTAACACACCAAGAAATATGATATATTATTATATTATCGGGGTAGCTGCCATGCTTCTGATGTTTGACAAATCCTAAAGGTTTTATGATCAAATTGCCGACCCTTGAACAACCCAAACATTTGGGAGATGTGCAACCCAGATGCCAGAAAATAGGGGAAAATGACTTCCACAATTTCCCAGAGTCCAAGTAATATTCACATTCAAGAAGGAGGAAACAGTGGAAAAAAAGAGCATTAATGAACTAATTGTTTCAACAGCGTTAATACTATTTTAATATTTTCGATGTTTAGACGGAGGAGGGAAGGAACCGAACAGCATGTAGGAAATGTCTCCAAACAAACACAAGTGGATGCATTGCATGCAACAGTCTGACGAATGTGACATATTTGTTCTCTTTGTTGACACTGAGGCTGTGAGCACGTCGCCACATTGCTGCGTTCATCCTGCAGCCTGAGCAGCAACGCCTCGTCGTGTCAGAAGGGAACAGAAGCCAAACCGGCATCAACGGATGAACATGCAAATCTTTGAGGAGGATAATGCAAACGGCAATAGCTGGCGTTAACCACGACCCACGCCACCTGCAGCCTGTGTGTGTGTGTGTGTGTGTGTGTGTGTGGCTACACTATGCCGTATGTATTGTAGGTTCTTCCACTTATTCGTCGCTTTTTGCTTTTTGCTCAAACACAGTTGTGTCGTCAGCTGTACATGTTGTTGTCCTACTTCTACCCCTTTCAAACCTCTTGTAGGTCAAAGTGATTTGCAAGTTAAATGTTTGTTCCACATGTTGTAAAATGTTAAGTTTGTGTGTTTGTGGCATTTGGTAGACAGGCCTCCCTTAAGGTGCAGCTCGTGTTGCATTATTGGGAAACAAGTGTCTCACACGGCTGAAGGTGCTCTGCTTCAAGACACTCCGTTGCAAATGGTTTACTGGCTGCAAGCAGCTCACACACACACACACGCACACACACGCACACACACGCACACACACACACAGGGGGGAGGGGGAAGGTTAAACTACAAAGAAGGAAGTGTTCTGTCAGGCTGACCTTTGTCAGTGACACACACACACACACACACACACACACACACACACACACACACACACACACCTGGATGTAAAAAGCAAACAGACAACAGTGGGAGCAGACAGGTGGGCAGGAGGAGGGAAAACACTTTGCAAATGTCTGACTGAGGGATGACATGTGGGCTCGTTCACGAGAGGCTCAAACCTGATCATTTGAGGATTGTTTATTCTTGTAACAAAGGTGGAATTACTGGACGGGCACTTTCTCACGATTCACCTACGAATGGAACGGTTTGCGTCTCCCTTTGTGTGTTCTTCGTCGAGATCTGCACAGAAAACTAAACGATGGAGCACCAGAGAGCAAGTTCTCAGAGTTTAAACCTACTTTGTTTTTTATAATGAGTTTTTGTTGTGGCCGTCTATATTATCACAAATACACGCCTCTCTATCTGTTGGAGGACTTTGAGCCTGTCAGCTATTTTAGTTCCTGTCTTGCTTTCACTATTTTGTGAAAGGAGATGTAAAAAGGAAGGAAGGGGAGAGCGAGAGAGAACGACAGAGAGAGGAGAGGAGGGGAGAGAGACGTATACAGTCCAGGCGTCTCGGCGAGTGTCAGTTGTTTTCAGAGGAAGCTGAGAAGAGTAAGTGTTCACCTGCTTTCCTATTGGGGCGGAGAGGGTTGGATAGGAAGAGGAATGAGCGAAGGGAAGCAGGAGGAGAGGAGGAGAGAGCGGGTAGTTTGAGGGTTGTTTTGTGACTGTGGTGTGATAGAGAGAGAGAGAGAGAGTTGATATTTGTGATATTTGACAAGTGTCCTATAGTGTAGAGTCTGTGTTTTAAAAGAGGAAAATTATGAAAATGAAAGTGTTGTTCTGTTTAGTGGAGTGAGGAAGTATTGAGGAACTGGGTGTTTTTTTAAAACACATTTACGCTTGTGAGTCTGCACATGTGCACAAGTGACTCTCACCTGTCACTTCTCTTTGGTCCCAGAAGGAGTGAAGAGACAACATGGTTCGGTGAGTCAAGCCCCCGCCGGACAACACACTGCTCCGGTTGTGTTCTCTGTGTTTTTGTGCAAGCCGTGATGACAACTTCTCTGTTTCCATTCCTCCTTCTCTTTCCTCCCCCCCGGCTGTCGACTCGTCCTGCTCTGTTCCTCTATCATGTGATTTGCGTTGCGTGTTGTTCAGTGTCTGTTTGTGTAAAGAAAACGTGTCACAAAAGGATGTTTTAGTTCAGCGGTGGTTCTTTACAATGTTCCCTTTAACTAAGAGTTGATGGCTCTTCTCCTTCTGTGACTGTGTTCTCTTTAACCCACTTGCTATATAACATTTTTTTTTTTTTTTTTATAACCCAAAGCTGAAGTGCAGACACAATCTGATTGTGCATGCACAGTGTTCTACATTTTATTATTCTGCAACAATTACAAGCTGTATAATGTGTGCAGGAAGGCTATTGAAATGAGAATTTAACATTTTGGTGACTCAAATGTCAAGCCAGACAAGACAGGTCTTGACTGTTCGTCCAACTAGACCTAAACAGACTTGTTCCACCCTCAAAGAGCACCAGGAAATGATCAAATGATCTGAGTTGTTGCAATTATGTTACATTGAGTAACTGAAGTCCCCGGTGGTGTTGATAGGCTTTCAAGCCGGAGCTTTACCAGATTGTTTGTGTTATCGTAGTGTAGATGTGCAGTATGTTATTGCAGTATTGTATAGTGGTAAAGGTGTTGATTAAGGTGTTAAACTATTGGTTAATACTTTTTTTTTTTAATTTGTTTATTTAATACGGGACAGTGCACATTAATATAAAAATTTCTGTAAATGTGCCAGAGTTAGCCAAGAGGCTATTTTTCATCTGTAGTCCCAAGAGGCAGATGTTATGAAACAAACCTAAAAACATAAGATTACATATACAATGTACAAACAAGCAACATAAAACAAGGGAGAACTATGTTAAAATGGACAGAATAAAAACATCCATGTAAGAGACAAAGAACATAAAGGCATACAGAGTAAATTAAATATATAACCACAGACAGGTAAACAACAACAAAATACATACACACACACTTTCTTTGTGATTCAAAGTGAATTAAAATAGGTTTCTTCTGGACTGTAGTCAGAGCAGCGTTTTCTACAGAATGAGAAAGAAAGAATACAGTTAGAATAATAATGAATGATAAAGACTATGAAAACTGGAGTGGGAATGAAACAATATGAATATCCGTTATGTTACCCGTTAATACATTAATTGTTTAATCTAAAACATATAAAGAGGATACCAGACACCGAGGAAATGTGTCAATGAAACATAAAAGAAAATATTTACATCTACAAGAACCCGCAAATAATATGTAATATTATAAGAATGATACATTCTTTGTTAATTGACTGGAAGAATTACGGGTTAATGATTTCCTAACTAGACGAGACTGTGCTGAGAAACTGGAGAGTTATTAATAAATAACCTACAACAGTCAGTTAGATAAAATAACTTTGTGCTCATTGTGTTCCAATGAAGAACTTTGTGAGAAATAAAACTGTCTGTGTCCGTGGATGTTTGTGCTAATAAAGCTGTACGCGTTGAAACATGTTTTTATCAGATACAAGCCGTATCTGTGTGTATTAAGTGCAGTTATATTCATACTGAGTATATTTTTACTTTGATACGCGTGTTGATGCAGGTGGTTCCACAGAGACATCACAGGCCTGCAGGCCGAGGAAAGGCTGAAGACTCGAGGCATTCATGGCAGCTTTTTGGCTCGACCCAGCAAGAAAAACGTAGGAGACTTCTCTCTGTCCATCAGGTAATAACGTCTGCAGCAACACCCTCATCTCTCTTTGACATTTATATCTCCACAGCTGAGAAGAAACCTTCATTTCCTTTCCTTTAAATATGCGCCTTAAGCTCCACCACGTGGCTCCTCCACTTCGAAACCTTAAAGAACATAAACAACAATAAATTGTGTTATTACGGGAACCGGATTGGTTGCTGCAGCACATTTATAATTCAGTTCAGGAGAAACTGGACACTGACCTTTACTGCTTTTTAATTGACCTACTAAATTAATCTGCCGTCTGTTATTTAAAAAACTGTGACATGTCAATATTATACTCTGCAGATGGGAACGTTTCCCTGCACTTTTTGGGTACAATGAAATCAAACCTTGCATTGATATGTGCCAATTCAGATAAATATTGAAATACAAATAGAATTCTAAAGATAGTGTCCATTACTAAAAAGAACACCATATCAAATCAATTGAACCACATATGAAATGTGTGAAATGTGATAGCTTTTTAAAAATTTGATTTGATTTGACTGATAACATGTTTCCATGTTTGTTCATGAGGTTTAATTGACGTAAATATGTTTAACATCTGGTTATAAACTGAGTAACTCAAGAGTTTCTCACAGAGCTATTTTACACAGTAATATGTGATCATTGCTCTTCCTTTATTAATATGTGTGTTCAGGACTTTAAGGACGGTTGCAGGTAGCTGTTGGATAACTGAATACTTATCAGATCATCAAGTTATCGATCACAGTTCAGCAGTCTGTAAAATATATAAATTGAATTGCATATTTACTGAACATTGACCACATCAGTGAGTATGCACCAACAAACACTTTTTTTTACACGTTGTCGTTTTCACGAGCTCCTCTTGCGTCCCAAAGACGAATGCATCAGCTGGAGCCTTTAAACGGCATGAATGTGACGTGGCTGTACTGACATTGGCGTTGACATTTCTCCAAATAAAATGTTTTACCCAAAAACTACATACATTAAAACTTATATATAGAAGGAAACTCCAAATTGAAATTATGATTATTATGAGGCAGCCAGAGAACTGTTGTGTTTAACTGCCCTCTGTTCAAGATGAAAGACAACATGTGCAAATCAAAGTTCAAATGTGTGTCATAAACTGACATATGTACTATATACAGAACGTACTGTATATACATAGACAATAGTCAAATGTGTAATCAGATTGCTGCATTGCTTGTAATTTTGATTGTGCAGTTTTAACCTTCCTACTTTAAACACTCCTGAGACCGAGATGTTCTCTTTTCGGTCGTTGACGGCCGGTTTAAACTTGACTGTTTCATCTCCTCAGGGTGGGCGAGCTGGTGACCCACATCCGGATCCAGAACACAGGAGACTACTACGACCTGTATGGCGGGGAGAAGTTTGCCACCCTGTCAGAGCTGGTGGAGTACTACACGGCTGAGAACGGCATCCTGCAGGACAAGGACGGCACCGTCATCGAGCTCATATACCCCCTCAACTGCTCCGACCCCACCACGGAGAGGTCTGTGCATGCCGAGCTTTTGAATTTTGGTTTGTTCGCATCTTTTGTCAGTCAGTGAAAATAACACCCAATAGACAAAAAAGAGCCTCCAACCCAACATCTGCTGCAGCTGCTGCAGCATTTTGTCAGACGTTAGACTTAAACTGATGCATTCCAGTTAAAAGAAACTGTGTCAGTCAAGTTTTTTTTTCAACTGAAGATTATATCATTCAATTTAGCTTTTTTTGGGGTGGAGGGGGGGGGGGGGGGGGGTTAATGTTTCCTGCACATAAAGACTATAACAACACAAGATCATTCAACTACAGAAAACAGAATACAACTAGCAGAAACGGTTAAAGTTAGACCAACTAATAAACAGAATTTTTTTTTTTTAAACTATATAATGAAAAAACAGAGACGGATAATTTCAAATAAAAAAATGTGTTGGCAAATAATCTTAGTATTATATATATTGAAAAATGTCATTAGTGATTATTGTCCTCGCAATAAATAATTCAAAGGCTTTGTTCGACTTATGTTAGAGATCATCCACGAACTGACAACAACCCTGCAAAGGCAATCAATTAAATAAAATTGACTTCACTTTACTTTACTTTACTTTAATTGACTTCACTTTACTTTACTTTACTTCTATTCTATTCTATTCTATTCTCTGATTGGATATAACCTGTAATCAGAGAGACCTTGTTCATGCAACCACAGGGAATATTTTAGTTTTTTACTTCAATGCATTTTCTGATTCCGTCTGCTGTAGTTTCTGGTTGCTTTGCAAATTAAGATTTTACATTCAATTTGAGTTATTTTCTGTGTCTGTCTGTGTTTGCATGCAGAGCCGACCACAACCAAGAATGCGCCTGGTTTATGCCATAAACAAGACACAAATATCAATTATCCTAATTTGCTCAGTTTGTACATTTGACTGCAGCCGTCGCTGCTGGTGGTGTTTCTTCCAGCTGGAAACATTGCGCAACTCTTATCTTCTTAAAGTAGGTTAATATTAACTCATATAAACATATACAGTTGCACTCCCTTTATGAGTCAAGGAGGACACTCCTTTCTATGGTGTGTGTGTTTGTGTGTGTGTGTGTGTGTGTGTGTGTGTGTGTGTGTGTGTGTGTGTGTGTGTGTGTGACTTTGTACTTCACCCTATGAGGCTCTGCCCTCTGCCCCCCCCTCGTCCTTCTCTTTCTGTCAGTTGTCTAACTTCCCTTTTGTTGCTGCGGTTGGAAACTTTAGGTTTTGACACAGTTTTGAAAGCAGTGGCCAGACCCTACTGGTGTTCCTCTATTGCACACTCCATCATGTTCTTGCTCACTCGCGGTCTTCCTCATCTCACCTGATGTCTCTCTCATCTCCCCAGCGTGATAACACACATCTGGCAGGTCACCCTTTATGTATCGATCGGTGGCGGCTTATCTATAGTCTCAGACAAGAGGATGAATATGATCAGGCCCTTATGTTGTTGGCATTGTTGACATATGTGTATGTTATTATTCTGTCCTCTGTACAGAACTCCATCAACTATTTCCCTGGATGGGCTGTTCTTTAGTCATGCAACATGCTCTTATTTAAAACCAGAGTCTAATTTCAGTTTATGTAAATCTATACACTGCAATTTGACGAGTTAGTCAAAGTACTGAATCAATAAAAACATGTGCAAAAGGGTGTAAAGCGAGCAGACACACAGTGGGTATCTGTGGTTGTTACATAGAGGCTATAAATACGTTGTCCTCTTCAGCCATGAAATCTGTCATCTGAAATTTTCCGACCGCAAAGCAGGAAGTTTAGAAGAAGAAATCGAGAACAGTGCCTAAAATTAAGTCACGGCCCAAAACAGCCGAGTGTGCCTTCACACAGAGTACGGTGGTGGACAGAAATATACAACAACATCTGTACATGCTGTTTTTAACAATACACCTGATTGTGTCTTTCTATTTCCACTCCCGGTGTCGGGAGCTCAAAAATCTAGTGTACCACATCAGTGAGTGTCTGACAACCGCTTCGCCTTGAATAGACTTACACGTGTAATTCTAACGATGCTCTGCTCACATAACACAGTGAATACAGGAGGATGCCTTTATGCGTTCATAATGTCAAGATTCAAGACATTGTCTCAAGAAATGCAATTCACAGTCGGTGAACCGCGATCTGGATATTCAGTGCCTTTCTTCCTCTCAGGTGGTACCACGGCCACCTGTCTGGGCCCAATGCAGAGAGGCTGCTCGGCGCTCGAGACGAGTCGGGGACCTTCCTGGTCCGAGAGTCGCTGTCCAAACCTGGAGACTTCGTCCTGTCGGTTCTGACGGACGAGAAGGGCAAAACTGGAGGAAAGAGGGTCTCCCACATCAAGATAATGTGTCAGGTGTGTGTGTGTGTGTGTGTGTGTGTGTGTGTGTGTGTGTGTGTGTGTGTGGCATGCAAGACAATTGGTGCATGAAACTAGGGTTTGTTCTTGGTCAGTCTTCTGCTTTGAAGATACAGAATTAGGATTCCCTGGAACAGATTGACGTCATGTAGAATATGTTCTGGTATTCCCACAGTTATGTAACGCTCTTTGAAATATGTTTAAAGTCTCATTTCCTCTGGCTTAGGCAATACAAGACTGTTGCTCATATTTAAACTCTGCAATTGTTCATAAATGTCAGGCACAGGTTTACTTAAGATGTTCCCCAACAGTTGTCCCCACAAAAAAAACGTATTATTGCATCCGAATAAAAAACGATACGTGAAACCAACGACTGTATCCTGGTGTTTATACACCCAGTGGAAACAGCTGCTTGTGATATTCACAGAATAGCAACAGGTCACACCGCAAACTAATTTTCATAGATTGTGTCTTTCCCTCACCACCAGGGCGTTTGCATTTTATTTTTAGCGGTGGTTCACCTCATACAGAAAACACTGTCCAGGCCTCAAATAAATGGAAGCCTTGTTTTTATCCCCCAACGAGGTGCAAAAGAATAATGTGAGATTAGTGGAGGGGTCACAATGGCTTTTTCATCAGCACGTGAAAGATTAGGTCAGTTTCCTTAGCGTCCTCGGCTCAATAGAGCCTATGACCTGCTGTACCAGTGAATAGGCTACACCAGTATACATGTATGTGTTTTACACAAGATACATTCATTTTAGTTATTCTATTAAGTTGTTGGAAAGCAGTCATAAAATAGCCTTTTGTGCATTATGTTTGTTGAGTCTTTGGGGCTATTGTATTATGTTCTTTGATTCTATTCATGTCCAGTTTGATTAGAGGACATGTTCAACTTATTGTGTTAACACAATTACTTGTTCACCATCTTTCTACTCTTCATTTTCACCCCACATTTGGCACAACCTCTCCGTTGGTGTTTATCCGGACTCAGCCGTGTGTTGTTGTGCTTTGTGTCCAGAACGACAGGTACACAGTGGGAGGTTCAGAGCTGTTTGACACGCTCACAGACCTGGTGGATCACTACAAACGCAAAGGCATCGAGGAGATCTCTGGGAACTGGGTGCATCTCAAACAGGTGAACTCAATCTCTCTGTTTGATGGAGATCAAATCATTTGTAACACGTCCGATTTATCTTTGTTTGACAAATTGAACTAGTGGAATGTTAGTGAGCTGTGAACAACAGAAACGGGCGTTCGTGAATTATTTTAAAAGATGAGCCGAGCAGCCCACAGAAAGGCAATATGACTCACAGTTTGGTCTTAATGTGGCCTCACCGACTGAGGTTGTGTATTGGGTTCAATTTACTCTTATTTTCTTTCATCTCTATAATAAGATTCCTCCTCTCTCTCTCTCTCTCTCTCTCTCCCCTGCAGCCATATTACTCCACCAGAGTGAATGCAGCAGATATCGACAGCAGAGTGAAACAGCTGGATCAGACCACGCAGCAGCTGGAGGAGGGCGAGGGAGAGAAGAGCAAGGCGGGCTTCTGGGAGGAGTTTGACGTAAGATCTGACCTGGTTTATGTTCCCCGGGACGGGTTCTGAACAAGTCAATTATACATCAGTTGTCTTATTACAAATTGATCTTCAGTGATCTCAAGGCTTCTTTACTGTGTGACAGAACTAGAGGTGTTCTACTACCATCCTGTGGTCCCGATGCAATATTACATGGTATTGCATCGTCAGGATATACATAGCAGGATTTTGAGTATGTAGTGTATTGGAAGAGTGATCATATTATTTTCTCACTACGCTAAAAAAACACACTTGACTTTTGAGTGTAATGAAATATAAAAGCTACTTCAGAAAGTTAATAAATAAACTGCAGGTGGTGGCTTTGCGGCAACTGATGAATATTTCCATTACTGGCTTATGATTAGTTCCTCAATTGTTTGGTCCGTAAAATGTCAGACAATTGGGAAAAATGGTAATCACAATGTCCACAGGGGACATCTTTAAATTGCTAATTTTGTCCTACACTTGTCCACAATCATACATATTTAATTAATGATGTAAACATATTTAATTAATGATGTTAACATGTTTAATTGATGATGTAAAACGTATGAGAGAAAAGAAACAAATCCTCACAATCAAGAAGTTAAAACTTGGGAACATTTGGCAACAAATCCTAAATTATGAATCTATTAATGTATTAATTGATCACCTTTAGCGGGGACACATCTCCAGTTTCAAGTTGTATGAGTAGTTTCATTAGAAAATCCCAGTTTGATTGACTTATTTTAATGAAATACTGGTCTAGAAAAGTAAATGGCATACTTACAGCAAACACACTGTCATAATTAATTTATAACACTTACATCTAACACGTACTGTTTAATATTAGTAGTAATGTGGGACACATTAAAGTATCACACAGTCTTCTGTCACTCCCAAAAGGCACTTCAAAAGTTTGAGGCAAAGATAAAAAAGAGCAGAGAGGAGGGCCAGAGGCCTGAAAACAAGAGCAAAAACCGATACAAGAACATTCTTCCCTGTGAGTTTTTAATCTTCTCTGTATCATTGCTTTTTAAGATGAACCAAATCTTACAACACATGTTGACAGTGCGGACATTAACCAAATGTTCTTGTCTCCCACCGTTTCTTCACCCTGTCCACTTGTTCTCACAAGTCAATGACACCCGGGTCAGCCTGCAGGACGGTAATCTGGATGTTGTGGGTTCAGATTACATCAACGCCAACTTCGTGAGAGTAAGTGTCCACAGCCTCCGGCCTCATAGATGACAGACACGCGGCGTAGAAAGCTGTCTGATGTCGCCCTCTTTTAGGTTTTAAGGTGCATGTTTGTTGATTCATTTTGTGTTTTGTAGAACAACCTGTGGGAGTCCGGCAAACAGAAAGTTTACATCGCCACCCAGGGGTGCCTAGCAACAACTGTCAACGATTTCTGGCAGATGGTCTGGCAGGAGAACACGAGGGTGATCGTCATGACAACAAGAGAGGTCGAGAAAGGGCGGGTCAGTTTCACAACATGAAGCGTGAAAAGCAGCTTTGGGTTTTTTTCTTTCGAAATTACTGACAGCATGAAACATAAATTGACTTTGGTGAATTTAGTGAACATATGAATATACAGAAAGTACCTTAGTTCTGAAAAAAATGATATACTTTTAAGTGCAAGAGGTTCAAATCCAAAGGTCTATTATAGGATTATTATAAATAGTTATAAAGACAAACAAAAACAAAGAAAACGCACAGTTTTCTTGAAGACAAAGTTTGAATTTAATTGATTCATTGTGTCAGGATCTGTAGTGGGTCTGTAGTGTTGTGTCGTGTTTCCTGTTTTATTTTGAAGTCCTTGTCTCTCGTGTCCTCTGTTTCTCTGTACTTCCTGTCCCTGTGATTGTCTGCCTTGTCCCTGATTGTTTCCTCCTGTGTCCAATCACCTGCACCAGCCCTCTGTATTTAAGTCCTGTTCGTGTCATTCCCCTTGGTCGGTTCGTCTTGTGTTGATCGCTGAAGAGCTTGTGTGTGAGCTTGTTCTGTCTGCGTTGAAGCCTGTTCCCTCGTTGACGGCGTTTGGGTCCAGTTACCTGCAGCTTCTTTTTTGGGTTTTTTTTGTGCAGAACAAATGTGTGCCATACTGGCCCGACCTTCAGAAATCCAAGGACGTGGGTCGGTACGTTGTGACCAATACCTCAGAGAGGGAAGCTGCTGATTACAAAGTCAGAGTTTTGGAGATCGCTGCTGTCAACCAGGTAGCCTCTGACCTCTGACCTCACTGCACTCACTCATCGCTGTATATGTGCTGACATAAAGGACTGGGATTTTATTTTGCTAATCCCATCATTTTGTCTCGTTCCCAGCCAAATGATTCTCGTACCATCTGGCACTACCAGTACATGAGCTGGCCGGACCACGGCGTCCCTCAGGAGCCGGGGGGTGTCCTGAGCTTCCTCAGTCAAGTGAACTCTAAACAGGCTGACTATCCTGATGCTGGACCCATGATCATCCACTGCAGGTACGGAGCATCTGGAGAGCCAAACGCCTCATGTTGTTACAAAGATCTGTGGCAACAGCAGATATGTGTCCAAGACAAATTTTCTTCAGGACCGTAAAGTCTATCTTAACTTCTTTTTATTTTATCTTATTTTAATCTATAAAAAGAAAATCAGCAAATTCCTCATTTTCTGTAGGTTTTTCTTTCAGAAATATTGTTAAAAACCATGTATTCTGGTGATCGACTGACCACGTAACCCACACAGTTGAACTGGTCCGTCTGTGAGACATAAGGAGGCATTTTGAGATGTGAGGGTTTCGCAGGACACGTCCACGTGTTTCCCAGATGGAGCTTTTTTTCCAAACGCCGAGGCCCGTTACGTGTCAGGGAGATCGTAAATCCTCAAACTTTAAATGTGGAAGACTGTTCTGGTGTAATGTTGTGAAAACATCACAGTTCAGTTCAGGGTAATAAATAACACTGAGGTTTACGATTTAAAATTATTACATATTCAGGACTAAGATTAGTAGTAACTTTATCCTCCGTGTGATGTGGCGGACACTGAGGCCGCTTGTACTATTTTAAAACTTGTTGTTTAAAGGATTATCTGACCCTTGTGTAAGTATTTATGTAAGCATGTTCACAAAGCTGCACAGCAGTAATAAGATGTCCCATACTTTCTTTTAACCCCTTAAATCCTATCAGGCTCAGCTATACTTTGTGTTTTGTGCCGATTATCAAATATCAACATGTTCGACTTCTAAACTTAGATGGTGAACATGGTACATGTTACACATACTGAACATCAACCTGTTAGCATTGTGACTTTAGCATGCGAGTGTATTTGTAGTGCTCAGTTCAGGCTCACAGGTTAGGAGAGGTACTGATGTCCCGTCTTGCTTGATTGATGGAAAGTGTTGTTTCTTTGTTCCTCCTGTGAATTCTTGCAGTGCTGGAATTGGTCGAACAGGCACCATTGTGGTGATCGACATGATCATTGAGACCATTGACACTATAGGTAACTTTTTTTTGTTGATTGAAATCATTTCTCAAGATGTATCGAGTAAAAAAAATTAAAAAAAACATTCAAAATACACTTTATTTTCCTTTTTGTATACTGCCTCCATCCAATGCTTTCATATATCACACTGCAGGTCAGGACTGTGATCTTGACATCCCAAAATACATCCAGATGGTGCGAGAGCAGCGCTCTGGGATGGTGCAGACGGAAGCACAGTACAAGTTCATCTATCTGTCTGTATCTGAGTACATACAGACCACCAAGGCCAAGGAATGTGCCTACATGGTGAGCAACAGGGCAGGAGGCCGTCATGGAGAGGACACAAGAATTAGTTTTATCTTGTGTGGGAAATATAGATTGATAGAGAGGAAAAAGGAAAGCATATGTATGCCAATTGGCCTTTGCACTTTTGGCTGCTGATTTGAAGTCCACAGCCGACTGGCTCAATGTCAACAGAATATGTTATCAGAGAGTGTCTTGTGAAAGATGAACGTTGACCCTCAAGTCACATCGGAAATGTCTCTCTCTTCCCCAGGAAACCGAGACAGAGTATGGAAATCTGCAACTTAAACACCAACCAGCGAGCAGGAAGGTCTCAAAGTGAGTGAGCGTGTGTCTCTGAGTGTCTGAAAGAGTGAATTGGATGTCTAATACATTTACATCGCTCCTCTAAACCTTCCTTTCAAAAACACTGTTTTCAGCCTTATGTCAACAGAGTCTAAGCATTGGAGTTGCAGCTCAACTCCACCTCACTTTCATTGTTTTAGGGACTGCATTCCAGAGAATTATTCACTTGAGTCTTAAAATATTATTTATAGTTTCTATATTCTCTGGAATATAGAAACTAAAGACAAAAAACAAAGTTGGAAAATGAATCCTTGTTTAAAAGCTGATTAATGTATAAACTATGTAGCCTTTTCCCACAGTAGCAGTACTATTCACAGCAGTGGTAAGTCAGTCCACCATGTCGGTGCAGACTGAAATGTCTCAACAACTATTGGATGGATTGCCATGAAGGATTGGTGATCCCCTGAATGTTTAACTATGGCGTTATCATTATCTCTCTGTGGACATTGAAGCAGACCTATTGGATGAAAAATGCATTTCCATAAAGATGAATGACTCACAAGAGAGAAGCTTTTGTTTTTAAAGTTTTAGTCTGGCTTCAAGTTCCAAAAAAAGCTGGTTCCTACAATTCCCATTGTGCAACTTGACACATATGCAATAAGTATTTTTTTTACTGTAGAAAGCCCCCTCCAGAGCAACAGAAAAGAAGATTATACAACTGGAGTAACTCCTTGTGACGAGTTAACTGAACCTCATGTGTAAAAAGGGTGGAGTCTCCCTTTAATGGACAACTGAAGTAAACACGATATGAGTGTTTCTGTGACCTCAAAGGCCGGACACCACTATGAACTGAGTTCTAATTAACCAATTAGGGAAGAAACAAAACAGCACACAACACTGAACAGTTGAGCCCAGAACAGTGTAAACTTTGACCCACTTGGAGCTCTAAATGGTTGGCTGCCAGCTTTGAGTGGTTGGTCTGTTTTAATAGTTCTAATTTAGTAATCTGTTCATTAACCTCTCAAGCATCTTTGGTTCACTTCTAACAGAGCTGTGTCAAATCGATGTTGGCTGGTTTATAAAAATATACCGGATGGAATCTGAAGCTTCTTTTTTTTTTTTTTTTTTTACTATTTCCAGAAACAAGGAGGACGTTTACGAGAATCTGTCGAAAGGAAAAAAAGATGTGAAGAAGCCAAAGTCTGACAAGAAAAGTGGCTCCGTAAAGAAAAGATAGAATAAAGTTATTTTATCAAAGTGCTTCAGGTTGTTATATTTATGCAGGCCCTCTTTTGTTAAAGAATTTGTATTTTAGTGGAGACCAAATTAAATGTGTGAAATTAGTGGACATCCGGTGTGTCACATGAATTCTTGGTTGAAGCGTTTGTTGAGAATAAAGTCAGAACATGTGTGAAGCTTTCGTTGTGTAATTGTCTTTCTTTAAATCTCAGTTATTTGGACAAACGCACAGTATTTAAAAGTTGGGTTTTAGCAGCAGATGTAAATATTTCATTTTAGGTTAATAAAATAATTTTGTTTTATTGCATTTTATTTTTATAAATGCAATTGAAAAGAACAGAAGTGCATCACAAGCAGGATATATGTTTATCATTTGTCGTTTAGAGAAGCAACATGTGTTAGCTCTACCTCAGGCATTGTGATGATTACACAAATGTTACTTTGCATTTTTACATCAAATTTCTTTTTCCTCTCAGACCCAGAATTAATAAATCATCAACCCTTCCTCTATTTCCTGAGCTATACTATTCCTTTCCATAAGGACATTTGCAGCTTTATCAAATGTCAACCAATCCAAAGTACACCACTTACCAACTTGCATTTACAAATTGATTGATATGTTTTTTTGAACACGAACACCAGACAATCTTAAGTTATTAAAGGTTTGACTGCATCAGTATTTCACACAGTGATTTAGTCCTACATTTCAGATCAAAGGGGATTTTTAGATATCTTCAAACGCCATCTGCTGTTGGACATCAAATATACAACATCAGTCATGTTTAGGGAAATATGTAAAATCATTGACAAACATTAAAATGCTCATATAAAAATCAAACTCATACATTACATTTTTTGATTAGCTATTTATCAAGTCAAAAAAGAAAGTACAGAGCATACCTTTAACCTGCATATGCAGTACTGGGAAATTGGGTGGTGCAATGAAATAAAGTACATGTTGATGCTAATCCTTTTAAGTACTTTTATTCTACACAGTGTGTGACACTGTTAACATACTGGTCAGCTCCCAGTATAAGTCCACACACTCTTCATCTGTGGCATGCATTACATCCTCACCCCACCCAGCACATGTGTTAGGGATCCGAAGCACCGCCTCTTGAGCCCCCAGAGTAAAGAGATGAATGGACCTCCCCCTGGACCCCTCCCAGCCACAGTGAGTCACAGCTGACTGCAAAGCAGCGCGAGTCTCCACCCGAGAGGACGTCCACTGGATGACCGGAACACTGAGCAACAGTCTCGTTTTACGCGTCCTGAATCACGCCATTGTCCAGTGAAACTGATCTCCAACCAGCCGTCAGCAGATCCGCCCCGGGGGCTGCAGACTTGACTCGAGGAGGAAAGAAAGCCGAAGAGGAGGCCGAGTAGAACATCTCTGCTCGTCTGGAGGTCTGGAGGGAACAACATGTCTAAACCTGATTATTCCGGCACGTTTCATATGGTGGAGCAGGACAACATGGACTCCTACCTCGCAGCTTTAGGTAAGACTCTGCCAGTCGCATCCGTGGAGCTTTTCACACAGCTGGAACCCCCGAAAACAGTTAGTTTTCATTTATTAAACCCCCACGTTCAGACTTTGGTTTCACCTTTTTTATTTTGATACTATTTGTATTGCTCTGACGCTTTTGAGTTAATCGTTTTAATCATTGATTTCATAATGTGCATCATCTCCATTTGCAGCTGCACATTAGTGAAATGAAATCACCACCTTGTCCTTTTGATGACCCCGGATCCACACACACACATTCATATGGGTGTATCCACTCTGTCTGCACTGAGTGGGACAAGACAAAGATCCCCTTTTTTTAATAAAAGCAACAATAAAGTATAGCTCATGGTATATTAATCCTATTATTAATCATCTTCTCTCAGATATTAATTTTGCCCTGAGGAAGATTGTGTGTTTGTTGAAGCCCAGCAAGGAGATCGTCCATGACCCGGCCTCAGGGGCCATGAGGATCCGCACTCTCACTACCTTCAAGAACTTCAACATGGATTTTACTATTGGAAAAGAATTCACCGAAGACTTGGGACCCGTGGACGGTCGTACTTGTCAGGTGTGTGTTGTTATTCTGAATATAAAAGGTATCTTGTTTGGACATGTGGACAGGCTTGCTGATACAATAAATGTACAGCATCATAACTTGTTATACAAGTTTGCTTCGTCTGATTTAATTAGGAATGTCTGCGGAGAGTCGACCCACCTACTGCTGTGTTTTTGTGTTGGAACCCCCCCCCCCCCCCCTGTGGTTTTAAAGCCCTTTGAGCCTCCAAGGAGGGATGTGTGTGTTTTAAACACGCTCATATGTTCAGTTTCCAAACCCTTCCTGGAATCAGAAATAGCAGCACTTTCATACAGTGTACAAAACAACAAAGAAAGAGAGAAAACAAAAGCAAAAGACAAGAAGAGAAATGCCGTGAACTCGTGGTCACCTTGAAGCAATGAACAAAGACTTCAAGTGAGCTGCTTTACATACTAATGGCACAACATGTCTGTCTTCATGTAGACCACAGTGAGCTGGGAAGGAGACAACCTGCTTTGTCAACAGCAAGGCGAGAAGGAAGGACGAGGCTGGACACACTGGCTGGAGGGTGACATGCTGCACTTGGTAAGGATGTGTGTGTGTGTGTGTGTGTGTGTGTGTGTGTGTGTGTGTGTGTGTGTGTGTGAAAAGATAAAAGTGATATGCAAATAACAGGATTTGAAGTAATCATTTCCTTATTTCGTTGCACTACACTACTGTCTTTGTGGGAAGAAAGAGGCTTGAGGGGGGAAGTAGGAGGAGCCTAAAGGAAGGAAAACACAAAAGAAGCAGAAGGACTCTTGACTTTTATAAAGTGCTGCCCTAACTCGGGACAAGAGAGAGGAGTGTTTCTTCTCCTTTTGGTCGTAAAAGAGTGGAGGCTTACAGATAATCTGTCAATGCTGATTAAGATTGAACTCACTATTGTCTCACTAAAGAGCTCTGGCAGGATTTCTAATAAGTTGCAGCTCGGACAAAGCATTGCGTTGTTCAAACTTAGGAGAGACATTGGGAAAGAAATACCAGCGAGGATCAGGCTCTAACATGGTGGATTTGAAAGGTTACATAAAGCAGGAGAGGAGCGCAGTGAGAGAATAATGAAGAGTGTTTGAGGATGAGGGGGAGCTGGAGGAGGGGGTGTGGGGTGTGGGGGGGGGGTCAAAGAAGGAGATGAGTAGATGGTGATTGAATGGGAGACAGATTAAAGGTCAAAGAGGAAGGGGGGTGGGGACGGGATTGTATTTTGTATACAATCCCAGGTTTGTGTATCACTCATTTAACTTTCCTTTGATGTGACAAACTGTCTCTCCCCCCCCCCCCCCCCCCCCCCCCCCCCCCCCCCCCCCCATGTGGTCTTTTCCTCTCTGCAGGAGATGAGAGTTGAAGGCGTCGTTGCCAAGCAAGTCTTCAAGAAAGCTGTTTGAAGAAACTACACATATGTTTTAGTGGATTAATGCTTAATTGAATGTAGTGAAGGACAAGGTACAAGTCTGAATAATGTTTTTTAGTTTTTACATTTTTATTATAATCAACATTATTTTGAAATGTCAAAATAAGACATCTTTGAAAATACTAAAATGTACGTATACATCTTAATTGTCTGATGGTACTAACTGAAAGAAAAGGCAGCTTATCAGAACGTCTTCACAGTGTTATAAACAAATCATACATCTGTCTGGCATCACTGCTGCGTCTTTAATTCAACACACCAGCTCCACTGCACATATTAAAGTTGTATATAGTTTACAAATACTGAAATTCAATGGTCAAATGAAATACTTTATACTTTAAAAGATTACAATTCTGGACCTAAATCTGTGGCTGAGGTTTGAACAATATAAGTTTAATTAGATATCCTTTAAATTATCATTTCAATATACAGCATTTACAATAAAGGTGAAGCAGGAAATAGTTAAATGAATCCCATGAAAAGACCAACTATAGGTAGATCGGCCTGTGGCACTCAGCCCCAATCTTATGTGTTTGTCGTAAGATGTCATTAAAAAAAATAAAACAAAACACTATATTTAGTTCAACCTAAAAAAGGGCCGAGTAATTATTTGAAGTGGCTGGACACTAGTTTTTTTTAGCAATAGTTACCAACTGGAGTAAATAAAGCATTTGCAGGGGGATATTTCAGTGCTAATCGTCATGGTGATGAAGTAACACGTCACCCTTCAACAGAGGTGTTTGGACAATGGAGCTCTGTGGCTCACAGGAATACGTTACACCAGGCATTGGTGTCACAAACATACTCGTTAAAGATGCATTCAATGTTGGTTTGGGCTTTTTCATGGGATATGAAAAGTAATACAAATATAGAATATAACAGACTCTCTAATAGAGGCACCCCTGAGCGGTAGCTAAAAGTTCTCCGGTACAGAGCTGCACAGGGATTTAAAAAGAATATGTTTTGTTCATTGTTAATGCATCACAGAAATATCAAATTACTTTAGCTGAACTTTTCATTAAAGTCCTGAAGGGGGCAGCAAACCGTCAGCCCCCCTAAACTCTTCAGAAAGAGAGAAATCCTCCTCGGTTTTATTTTGGTATAAACCGGTCCAGTTCAAACTAGTTGGAGCATCTCCAAGTCGGAAAAGGACTCTGAGCTCCCTCATTATGCTGTTGCAAGAATATTTACTTGATTATGTGCCACACCACTCGTCCTCCTGTGGCTCCGAGTAGGTCCTCAAGAAGTTTCCAGTGCAATATCCAGCATTCCCATTGATGTGGTTGGAGTCAGTAAATGAAACTGAAGCCTTCAGTGGAGTTTTAGGGAGGCTGCCGTCCACGTGTTGTTCTTGTGTGTCACAACTGACCACGCTGTCATCTGAGGAGGACAATGAATAATAAAATCAATGTTCAGAGTGGCCATCCTTCAAAGTAATGTTACTTCAAACATGCATTGCTCTTTATGTGATTATTGACAATCGTAATGGGGCTGAAAGCATTTTATGAGCATGGGAAGTCAATATAGACTTGGCAGGAAAAGAGATTAATTTTTACACATATTAACAATTTAAAAAAGAAAAAGTGTCTTTGATACTGGTGGGTTGAACACCGGTCTACCAAAATATAATTCCCCCAGTTGGTGTTTTGATGATGACAGCGCTGTCTCAGAAAGGTGTTGATATTTAGTGACTGCACGGCCATAGATCATTGTCATATTCATCAAAGCCTCTGCATTCCTATGTTTCTCAACAATATACTTATGTGTACAGTGGTGACAGGTCATATAGGACAAGTGAGACAAAGCCCTGTTGGCAGTAGGAAAACAAGTGTGGTTCTTGTGGTACTAGTTAGCTTAGAAGTTGATATAGTTTAGATTAATGCATCATAAGCTTTCATTTATTATTACTCTAAAATATGAGGTCAGTTTTAAAAATGAGCAAAACTGCCCGTTGAGGCCAACAGGAATGTGCTCGGTTGAATAACAGTATCCTCGGTGGTTAATTACTGTGTGGGAAATATGAAATTGCGCAACACGTCGATTATATCTTTTCTCTGAAGTAGTTTTAGGGTTCAGAGGTAACATTGAATTCACCGACCATGAACCACAATGGTTTGAGTCTGGTGTCATCTGTTCCACGCTCATACCCATCTGCTGTATGGTCACACCCCATCGCTCACATTTCCTATCATCTCTCAAATGTCAAATCTCTTATAAAGACACGTGTGTGTGTGTGTGTGTGTGTGTGTGTGTGTGTGTGTGTGTGTGTGTGTGTGCATGCAGCAGTGGTCAAGGATTCAGCACCTGGGATAAAAAGTGGTATTTTGCAGCCCTCCAGGGGGCAGCAGTCCTGGTAGTGACCGTTCATCTCTGTGATCGGTAAAGACTTCTCCAGCTGAGTGATCGGTGCCGCTGCCACCATTTCAACCCGAGAAACGGCCACACAGGAGTCGGCTGTCACATATAGGGTTTCATCAGTATTAATGCAACAATTATTATCCACTGTAATCATGACTGTATATGATAGTTTAATAGTGTATCTAAATTGGTAATTAACTGGACAAAAGGTTTGTATGATTTAATCTATAATCTCTCACAATCTAATAATCATTTCTTCATTTCTTCGACACCAATATTCCTTCAGATGTGAAGTGTGACTACTGTATCTGAACTTTGTTTCTAGGAAAAGCTCTTTTATAAGTCTTAAATCATACATCAAAACACATGTAAAATTCCGCACAGCTCAGTGTGACTCAAAATGTAATTGATACTCTTCAGTTTTATCTGAAACACTCACCTCCTGTAGACTTGAAAGGGTGTTGTAAAAATGTCCTGGTTTCATTTTTTTCTGTAGAAAGAAAAGTCAGACAGCAGTTACAAATGGCATCAAGATTTTAAGATCAACCGTTGATATAAAACTGGCCAATGCAGCATCATGGTGTGTTTGTGGTAATGGCCCAGCATCGTTACCTGTCTTGGCTCGTGGCCCCGTGGCAAAATGGACACGCTGCATGCTCATGGATATATTTAGGCATGTTTTAAGACATTCAAGACTTCAGATATTTTAACATTTTGTTCTCGGATATAAAATGCATCAGTATTCTGACTCCTCTTGAATTGTGAAGCTTTTAAGTGTCTTAAAATAGGAGAACAAGTGGCTAAATTAGACTTCAAAACGTCATCACGCATACTAGATTATCTTGCTGAACAAAATGTGTAAATATCATACTTTTTATTTTATTTTCTGCAATAATAAAAAATCCAATGTAAATATCCCATTGACTTTTTGTCAAGGGGACCGGTACAGGGCTAACTTTTGAGGTTGGCCAATCTTTTCTCAATTAATTGTATTTTGTATGTGATTTCCATGATTGGCACATTGCTTCACTGGAATCACATAAATGTCAATGAAATACAATTGAACGTCAGCCAAAATAATCCTGAGCCTGTGTGCGTAGGATCTGTTTCTCTGTATGAGTTGTTGCCTGTGAAGTGTACGTCACATTATACCAAATACTGAATATGTACAGGATGTGGTTTCTTCATTCAGTTTGTCATGCTCGCCGAGCTCGTTTAACGTCACCTTAAGCGGCTTCTTGTTTGGCCTTTCTGGGTAATTCAATTTCTTCTTTTTACCCCACCAATTAATATGAAAATGAGTGATTATTGATTTTAACGCTTTTAAAGGAAACACCGGGGAGGTTTTGGTAAAACACACAAGCAGTGACCTTCAACTGCACACTTCAAAGTAAATGGTGTCCCGGAGTTGTGTGCGTAGTTCCTATAGTGAGTGGGCATGTCTGTGCGTCGCTTTGTTGACTCCTCGGGAAGACTTCAATCAAAGTGTGTGAAAAACAGTGATGAAACACCTACGCATGCTACACGTTGTACACACCTGCTTTGTAAGACTTGCGTTTTGCCCTCCAGCAGATGACACCAAACAGGATGAGTGCCGTCAACAAGAGTCCGGACCACAAGCATGTGGGTAATATCCAGGAACAATCTGGTAAACAGAGAGAGGACACTTGAGAGAGACCTAAATGCATTTTAATTAGGTCTTCCTCCTGATTGCATCTATCTATCTTCTGGGAAGTAAAGAGGGAGTGAGTGATTACTAAATACTCCTCTTGATTCCTCACATTGTAAGGAAAGGAATGAAATGATGACAAAAAGGACTTCATTTGTATTCAGTTTCTATTTCACGCCAGTGATGCCAAGACGTACCCTTATTACTAGTTATTATCAACAATTATAAGCGGTATTTAAACACTTAAGTGGTTTATAACATACTGTTGTAGTTGTAAGATGAAATTGTTTTGTCATATACATTTTTAGGTGTTAACTAATGTATTTGTCAGCAATTATAACTCCCCTTTATTAACTATTTATACACTTGTACAAGTCATTCACATGTGGGTTTAAAACTGTATTAAAGTGAATAACATACACAACTAATACTACTATGCTATTGTGTTTTTTTCTACACCAGTGATATAGTTTTAATACAATAAACTACATTAATAAACACTTAAACATGTGCTTGTATCTGTTTACAACTACATTAGTGTGTTATGAACTATTCATGGTGTACTACTTATCAATCATGTACAGAGTGTTATTGTCTCCTCAGTGGTTGGAACTGATTTTTCAGTCATGTTTTTGGCCGCTTGATGAATGTGAGTCCAATATTCACTGTCTTTTTAGTTTGTTTAGTCTTTGTTCTAGAGACGCTTCATGGAAATATCTGGCTCTTTATCTACTAAATGCTCGACTAAGTCTGCCAGCTAGTTGCTAACTGTTGGTGGTTTTTCAAAGCAGTTTGGGCCAGAAATGCCACCATTCAGCCGTGAGAGGGAACCAAAGTTGCGACAATGTGTTGACACTTGCGAGTCGCTATGAAGCTCAGTAGACCCCTTTTCACATTGTCATTTATTGTCTTTTTCATTGTCATTCGATACATTTTTGTTCCAGAAATATAGATTACTGCAGCTTTAATGTTTATTCTCATAGGTTGACCTTTTATAGCCATAGTCACAACGACCGAATCGTCATTTTGACACTTACTAACTGCAGCAAGTGGCTTCCATTACTTTATTCCTCAGGAATGATTTTTGCTGTGATAAATATACTTCCTCTCATTTGGTCAGGAACTGAAGGTCCACAGGAACTCACGCATGATTATAGCCCATTGCACACATTTCTTATCTTCTTCTTTTACTTAAAACAATTTCACGATCTAAAGAGATGCTATACATTTGTAACAACAGCCTTAATGTTAAAATGGACACCTACGAGATTTGAAGTTGCCACAGATAGCGTCAGTTTTTGGGGTTCCTGGAGTTTTCAACACTCTTCCGATGTCCTCACATCTGAAAACAACAAATTAGTATCTGCATAATCTGTAGTGTATCTATAACTAGGGTTGCAAAAGGTTGGGATTTTTGGGGGGGAAGTTACAGAAGACGTGATGTGGATGTTTCGGGCTCGTAGACGGATAATGTCAATCCCTCTCGATGGATGACTAATACATGATGCCCGTCATATTCCATCACATTACATGCATTGACATCCTTCAGCTTAAAAAAATAAACAATAATAGTGGAGAGGCAGCCTGACCTGGTATGTGTTTGACAGGCCGAGTGGAAGTCTGTCACGTTGCTGTAGGTTCCCTCTTGACACGGAGCGCAGATCGTATCATTCGTGTGAGCGGCTGCAAAAAGGAACACATTGACATTTTGTATGGTGGGAAATGCCCGCTGTACTGCATGGTAATTCACTTTGCTTTTTACAATGGAAGCTTACCTTGAACCTTGACTCCTTCTCCCAGAAGGCAGTGGGTCAGTGCCCAGCAGTGGTCACAGGGATCGTTGCTACAGTAGAAACCCTCCATACACCTACACACCGTATTCTCTTTAGCTGTACAGTCCTTTACTTTCTTCTGATTGTTAACTGAAAGAGTCAAAGAGAGACATCGTCTGTGCTGGAAGAGGGATCAGTCTTCTGTTGCCGCTACTGAGGTCTCTCCTATTCAGTGTATTTGTGTGTACAAATGTGGTCCCTGTTAAGGATACTCCATACCTTTACTTGAAGTAAAAGGTAGTTACGTGGTTTATGTGATAAAAATGGAAAATAGTTGATTTGTGATGCTGTTCACTCAAAGAGAAAATTGCAATATATACTACAAGGGGGAGAATAGGAAGAAACTGTTTGTGTTAGCAGTACAGAATAAGTATGTGTTTGCAAGCATGTACAATACTGTGTCTGTGTGTGCGTGTGTTTGTGTGTGTGTGTGTGTGTGTGTCTGTTTGTGACTTACTGGAACTGCAGTCCTTGCAGACGTGACATTTTAGCATGTGATTTTTTGTGGCTGTGTAACTACCAAGTACGCATGTAGCACACTTGGTTGTGTGTGTGTCATCACACTCAGCACGCATGTACTGCCCTGAGAGAGAAAACAGAGATATACACATTAATCTGATGTCAGGCTGGAAGGCAAATACAGTGTGTGAGGAATGCTAAAACGCTGAATAAATACTGTGTTGTGGTGCAGAGTTCTACAAAGAAGTTTGCCATCCAACGAGAAAAGATGAGATAAGTTAGTATTAGTAACTGTAGCTTGAAGATGGTGACTGACCTGCAGCACAGCGATCACAGCATCTCCCATCTTTTTGAGTGTACTTATCCTCACTTGTGCAATTCATATTCGCAGTTGTTGCCCATTCGATTACAGTCCTCCACCTGTGTAAAATATCTAAGCTGAAGACTACAGTGACTATCTCTCTCTACACTCTTCCTTGAAATCTGCTCATACCATTAGAAATGACAGCTATTTAATTACTCAAGGAGTGTCATTCAAGGTGCAATGTCTTTACCCGTTCTCATTTTCTGACTACTACTCTCTTTCTGCTGTCGCGACTGTCTGTGACTCCAGATGTGTTTCCCCTTCTCATTATGCCTTACCTACTTCTCATGGTTTTTCTAATCCTACACAGTGGAAAACCCCAATGACCCTAATCTGCTGTTTTCCCCTCCATGCCTCTCTCTCTCGGTCTCTTTCTTTGTGTCTGTCGCTCCTCATTTCCTTCCTGTCCTAGCCCTCTCACTGCGAAGTAAACTGTGTGTGTGTTTCCGTATAGCTACAGGACCCAACGACTGATTTTAGCACACTTAGTGCACAAAGCAAAGCAGCACAATGAGACATTTCCTCTCTCCACTACACCCTTTCCTTTCAGTTCATCGCCATTGTTTCCACTGAACCTTTGTCCCAGTGGCGCAGGGATGCTGCTCAGCTTACACTGCAAAGAGGTTTTGTAGTTAACGATCGATCTGAAAGGCTTTTGGCTCGCTGTGTCTTCCTGTCATCCCACTTTCCAGCAGTCACTCCCTCGTTACTGCAAACATACCAAAAAAACTATTTTGCTTTATAAAATGCCTGCGTTTGCAAAATATGAGTGAGAGAGAAAGGGGGGGTAGCGAGAAAGAATAAATTATGGAGAAAAGGGGAAGGAGAAAAGTTGATGTAGTTTATTTGAGAAGGGACTTGATGGGATCGCAATGATAAGATTAAGGTGGGTTTGGATTTTTTCCTTTCAGTACATTAAAACATATTACCTTGTAATGATTAGCTAAATATGTGGGGAGTACCTGTAAGATAAGGGGATGCTAATACATTTAGGTTATGGCATTGTGAATGGCTCTCTGGACTTTCTCACATTAAGTAGTACCTTTTTTCTTTCTTAACTTTGTGGTCTTTGCTTTTTCTCCGCTTCCCTCTCCTTTTCTTTACAATGTATCACCTCCTCTCTTGAATATTCGTATCTTCCATACCTTCCCCAGTCTTCTGATTCTCCTATTCTCCCGCCCGGCCTATTCAATGCTGCTGGGATGGGTGGAGTCTCCAGGGTATCCCACTGGATATTTGCCCGATGCCAGTCTAAACTGGAGCAGGTGTGCCCACAAAGGTCACACCCTCTCCATCAAACTCATGCACCTGGACCTGGAGGACAGCCAAGACTGTGAAAACGACGCAATAAAGGTCAGGAGTCATGATAAACTTCAAATGGTGGTCACGTAAGAAGTCAAGGTTAATAACTGATTACAGTAATGTTACTGTATCCTCTACAACAACATTATTTTCCAGGTCTTTTCAAATGGACACCTAATCTCAGTTCTGTGTGGCAAAAGGGAATTTGAGGATCTTCAGTCCACTGTTAACCCTTCGCTCGTCTCCTCTCCGGGCGGCTGCCTCTCCCTTACGTTCCACTCCGACTACTCGAACACCAAGAGGCACACCGGCTTCAGAGGGTTTTATACGGATCATGGTGAGATGTGGAGGAGAAAATAAAGGAACTACTGAGTTGTAAGAGTCCCAACAAAGTCCATTGTTTTTGTGCCCGTTTATTTCTCCATGTTCCCCATGAGATTCAGTTTGTAACTGAATGAATTCCATCGTCGTGAATACTTTTGTAATCACACTGTTAAGTCTTAGGATGGTGATATTGTCACACAACAATTCACAATGGTTGTAGTTTGTAGCTGTTAAAGCTGAATTGGAAACAGTTACTTTTTAAGATATATTTAATGTCTTAAGTGAAAACTTAAAATGAAAACTCAAAATAATCAGCGTCCAGGGTTATTTTGTCTAATGTGAATTGCATTTATTTTCCAATCTGAAATAAATAAGTAACGCGTATGCTTCTGAACAATCTTTTGCATTAAGACTTTCAGTTTCATTTGAAAGCTGCTGACTGTGGCTGATGTCTGATCTAACTGCTGATCAACCCCTTTGTACAGAGCCAGGTGGTTTCCTCTGTTTCCAGAGTTTATGCTAAACTAAGCTAAGCTAAACAACTAGTGGCTCCAGCCACGTCTTTAAAGCATAGTGAGAGTCGTGTTGATCTTCTGCTAGTGCTTTACTGTGAGACTGTTTGTATATTTTTATAATTCCTTGGGTTTAGTAGTAAGTGAATCATCATCACCACCAAAACAACAACGCTCCAACGATTGCTTTAAACTGACCTCTAATTAATTTGCTCCCTCAGACTTTGATGAATGTAAGGACGACCCTGACAACGGATGCACACAGTTCTGTCACAACTACATTGGAGGGTACCACTGCTCCTGTCGCCATGGCTACTACCTGGATGTGGACAAACACACTTGCACGGGTACAAATAATCTCACGACTCTAATCAGTAAATAACGTAAAAAATGAGGAGTTAAAATTGGACGGAGGAAGACAAATCAAGAAAGACGAATGAAAACTAAAAGATGAAGTGAAAATGAGGAAATAGAGGAAGCAGAAGCAGGCCAACTGGGGGGAAAGGAGGGAGAAGAGGAGAATCACACGATATAGAGGATGATTGTGTAATCATTGATTTTGAAATGAAATGTTTTCTTCAACACAGTGAGTTGTACTGAGGATCTGTCAGGGCAGAAAAATGGAGACCTATCCAGTCCCTCCTGGCCTGCTCCCTATGCAGAGAATGCTAACTGTCAGTACACCTTGTCTGCGGAGGCCACCCTGCAACTGGAGTTGCACTTTTTTGAAGATTTTGATGTGGAGCAAAGCCCTGATGGTCAATGCATCGATGCTCTGAGGGTAGGTGTTGAGTTCAAATACTTAAATACAACATTTTTCTAAAACTTCTAACTGGACAGAGCAGGAATCAAAGTGGAAGTTCAGACAAAAGCGTTGTAACCATGAATTTAACAACTAGTAAACATCTTATTTGGACCATTTTATAGGCTCTATGTGTTACAGATGTTCAATGTGGGTCTCATCAGACAAGTTAAAAAAAAAAAATAATAATGGTGGCTTTCTTTTCAGTGGGGATATTTGTGCAAACCTGTTTTTTGTTTTATATTTGCGATGGGTCATTTTCTAGGCTCTGTACAGGCTGAGCGACACTCACACACATTTATGTTTCACAAGAGGGGCCTGAGCAGAGAGGAGGTTGAGACATGTACAATGTGAGACATTTCCTTTGGTGTTTGCAGATCGAGACTCCCTCTGGGATTCTGGGGCCATTCTGTGGCCACACACCTCCCCCATCTCCCTTTCTCACTCACTCACATCAGGTCCAAATCCGCTTCACCTCTGATGGCTTTGGTACTAACAAAGGCTTCATGCTCCACTTCAGGACCAGAGGTACTGCAGCCTCCTCACTTGTGACATGATGGGAAAGCAGTATTATTATGAAATGTGTTGGTCACTGATCTCAAATGATCCTGATTGTTCTTTTCACATGTAAATTACAGACAAGGTGTGTCCATCAGTGGTGACCTCGCACTCCAGTGTGACTCCTCAGCAAGTAGAATATCTTAAGGGTGAAACAGTGACAGTAACTTGTGATCTTGGCTACGTTTTATATACTGTGAGTATACAGAGAACCAGAAGTTATAATAGATTTACATGTTATGTATTTAAGCCACTTCTAAGCTAATTAGGTTATCCTTTTGCAAAGTAGCAAGGCACCCGGACCCTGTCATCACAGTATGTGACGATATGTCAGAATACGGGTGTATGGACTCCCATTGACACCTGTGAACGTGAGTTTGACTGCAACCAGTTTTTCTGAAATGTTGTCTTGAATTTGTTTGTGTTTTTTCACATTGTCTTCCACAATGTTTTTTTCCCCCATGTGCAGCTGTGGATTGTGGATTTCCTAGTATCCCAAAAGATGGCATCCTTCAGTTGGTGGGCTCAGATAACCCACATACTCAGTACAAAGACCAGATTCAGTTTAGCTGCAGCTCAAAGTACTACACACTGGAAGGAGATGGTGAATATAAGAAGCTTGTACACATCTATTTACGGATTCCTTTCTTTGACTAGCTTTTAAGGATGCAACGTTTTCTGGTTTTCTCAATCCTTCGTTGTTTCACCAAAATGCTCTCTCCAATCTTTCAGACGTGTACACTTGCAGAGCCAGTGGTGAATGGGTATCAGGTGGAGGCCAGAAAGAGATGCCGAAATGCATTGCAGGTACGACCTTCAATGTATTGATCACGTTTTTCTCACATTTGCCACTTTTTAATCATATAAATCTATTAAAAACCTCTTGTGTATTTCAGTGTGCGGGAAGCCTGAAAATCACCCCTCAGGTGCAGCCAGAATTTTAGGAGGTGATGATGCAAACATGGGAGAGATACCGTGGCATCTTTTGCTTAAAGAGCCAAGTAGAGGAGGAGCAACATTGATCAATGACCGATGGGCTGTCACAGCAGCTCATGTCGTGGACACATTAAAGAATACCTCCTTGAGCCTGTATGGTGGACTGATAGATGGAAGAACCATATCAAACAGTGTGTCTAATGTAGTTGTCATGGACAGTGACAGGATCATAATTCATCCCGACTACGTCAAAGTCATTCCTCCTTTGGAACGCACAAATTTTGACAATGATATTGCTCTTATTAGATTAGCTTCCAGGGTGAATTTAGGCCCAAACCTCCTTCCCATTTGTCTGCCAACGGTAAACACGGACCTGTTGGAAGATGAGCAAGGCACAGTGTCAGGCTGGGGGATAACAGAATCCGAGACGGGGCGTCGTTTCTTCACATCTCCTTTGTTAAAATACGCTCATATCGGGATCTACTCCCTTGCAGAGTGTGAGAATACTCCTTACACACCTACAACTAAGAAACGTATGACTTTCACTAATAACATGTTCTGTGCTGGAGCAGAGGGAAAGGACAGCTGCAAGAAAGACAGTGGGGGTCCGTTTGTTTTGCCCATGTTGACTCACGGCAGTGGGCCATATCGTCTGACTGGCATTGTGTCCTGGGGACCCCCCTGTCATGAGAGGCAGTACAAGGGTTATTACACCAAGGTGGCTAGATATGTGGACTGGATTAAGGAGACAATAGATGCAACAGAAAAGTATTAGAAAGAAGAAAGATGAGGGGGGAAATACTTTTCTACTAAACACAATACTGTTATCAATTTCAGGAAATGTTTTTGAAAGTAAAGACTACAATCTTGTAATCAAATGTACCGACATGAATACCATTATGCTGTCATCACATTGTTACTTACCTTACTGTATTAAAGGAATTAGCAAATCTGCAGAGAATGTGTGTTTCAACCAATTTAATAATATACTGTCATTTTGTCTGTTGGGTGCCGATTTACACATATAGACTGTGTACAACCTTACAATAAACATGAGCAAATATATTGATGTTATACATCAAATTAAACAAGGCTATTGAACTTGGGCTACAAGAATCAGTAAGCCGTTTCCACACAACTCAAACACCAACTGAAAGAATTATGAAAATATCATAATCATCATTTTGTCGGGAGGCAGTATCCGGAACTAGCAACCCGTAGCTTGGTGCTATCAGAAAAAGCCAGATAGCAAAAAGCAAGAGGACTCCACACAGATTCTAAATATCTTTTCCAAATCCTTCTGCACCAAAGCATCTCCGAGATATGAGCCAAAGAACGCAGCAACATGAATCGCTTTAGCGCTTACAGTCACAAATGTTGGTTATCTTTGGCTTTTTTTTGAAAAAAACTTACCAAAATTTTTTTATTATTTTAACCTTTGCTGTGGATCCTTCCAAGAGATAATCATCCTGGAAATTCAGCTTTTGCTGTCTTTCATCTTTATTTACTCTTAACCAGTAACAGATATAATAATATTTACACATCTGAACAAAATCACACATGGTTTGCCTTTATTATAACACCAACATTATTCAAATAGCCTTTGTGAGATACACCCTTTTTAGTTTGGGTATGTTATTTTGAGCAGAAACCTAGAAAATAGCTTGGGGTTTAAAAGGTTAATCATCAGATACACACAAAAACCCATTTTCTATCAGGGGACTCCGAACACTTTAATTCTTAATATTTTAGTGTTTATTTCATAATTGATGTGTCTTTCACTCAGCACTGTATGTTTTACTGATAAAGCTTTTTATCAGACAAAAATGGCCTTGCATGTAAAACAATCACTTCAATAACTCTGTTAATGTTGTTGCTATGTATCAAAACGCAACAATTCAACTGAAACAGTTATCTTAATATGTATGATATAAACACATAGTTATGTTTACAGAGACAGCCTGGATGAGCTGTACATGAGAAATGTTCATAGACGGCAACAAACAAAATGTCATATAATTTTCTCTTCTTTTAATATAATGTCCTGTATTTATTTGTTCTAGGATTTATTCTTATATTTATGATTCTGTATGGTTTTTTTGACCAGAGAATAATAATGAGGGAGGATCATTATTTCGAAGTCTTTATGTAATCATCCAGACAAAAAGCACACTGTGCCCAATGGACTCCTCCTGGCAAGCAACAATCAGCTGCCTCTGGCAATGTGTTCATACCCAAATGTTTCACCAACATGTCAGCTTCTCATGTGAAAAGCATCTGCTTCTTTGCAGATGCTGATAAAAGTGTAAGAGCGCCCTCGAGTGATATAATGAGGTTTATGGGTGAGTTTGAAAAATGGTACCTGAGAGGTCAATCAAAATAGAGTTTATTTTGTTCTAAAGTCTCACTCAATAGATGATATTAATTAGAGATGTCTACTTAACAAGAACTTCCTAATTCTCTATTTTAAAGGAATTATTTGCAGCATCGACCCTGTCTCTGTCTGTTTGCCAAGACAAACAAGGCTTATTCCTGGCATCAACACAGTGAGTTGCTAAACACTTGAAATTACAGACTTTGTGACATTATTGTTTCATTTGAAGGTGAGACATTTGCTCAGGCAGCAGCGGATCAGTTGACGCTCATATATAACATTTAATCCAAAGATGGGGTGGACTTTCTTTATCATCTTGTAAGTTTCTATGGACTTTAAAACCCATTTGTTTGTTGGAATTAAATTGTTTTTATCGTTAAATTCTAGCTTGACTCCAAATTTCCCTGTGAATACCTTCTGTCATTGTGGAGCTGTTTCTTATATCATTTAGGATCTTGTGTACAACCATGTATTGAATGAGCCGTGTTTTATAGGTTGACTGAGAGATCCGACTCTCAGCATGACACCATATGTAAAGCCTCAACATATTATATGGTTGCAACTGTAGCGTTGATTGTGTCACTATGTTTGCTCTTTTTCTGTTTGCGCTAACTTTGGACCACAAACTGATAAACGGATCGAACTCTCTCTGCCCCTGCACCTCTCCAGGTTTCTGTATGTGTCAGTGTGTGAGTGCCGGCGGCTTCCTGATCCAGAGCCTCTAATGCATGGGGCGGTCCAGTCCCCCCAGTATCCCCAGCCTTACTCTCCCAACTTGCAGGAGCAGTGGGACCTCAGTGTGCCCGAGGGCTACCAGATCCAAATCACCTTCACACACCTGGATATTGAAGCTTCTACAGGCTGCTATTACGACGCCCTCACAGTCAGCACTATTTAGTAACACATATAAAACAAACAAAAGACCAGTGTTGTGGGGGTTTTGTTTCTGGAGGTTTGGTCTTGCTTGGTCACAGGCAGTTCACATGAGGGTTCTCCTTCAAGTCTCAGCAACTGTTTGTCACTCACTGGGGTCAAATCTGACCCCCAACATCCCTTTTTTCAAAATAGATGTACGGTTTACAATATTAGTTAAACTCAAATGCCACTTGGAGGCAGTAAAATGGGTAAACACAACATTTCTAAATGAGTTGTGCTTCAGGCCACGAGATGAGGTACCTGTTAGTCCAATGTTCACTCTGCTTTGGTCACTAACTCCTGATGGAAGTATGTGCCTTAGACCTGTGAGCCATTAAACCAAAACAATGAGCTGAAAAGACCTCTGTGGATCTGGGAATTAAAGATCCTGGTGATAATTTGTCAATTTTCGACCCACAATTTATTCCATTGTTAACATGAAAATATAGATTAGACTTAGAAGCAGACTTGGACTCAAAGACAGGTACTCCAGATGCAACTTTGACTCAACTGCAACACTGCAATAGATTTGGCTTCTGATAAGTGCTGCATGGAGTATTAAACCCTTCTCACTGAAGATTTGATCCCTCTTATGATCCCTCAGCTTCTCTATGATGCAAAGATCCTGGGAAAGTTTTGTGGCCAGGAGAACTCGGCTGATGGGCATCACCCGGGCAGCCAGCCTATCCCGTCTCCAGGCAACAGACTAACCCTGATATTCCAAACGGATGACAACAACCCAGAGCGCCATCAAAATGTGGGCTTTTCTGCACAGTACCAGGCAACAGGTCGCACATTTCTATTTTCTGTCACTTCACTCTTCCACAACTGAATGACTTCCCACTAACTTGTCGCGTCTCTCATTATCAGACGTAGATGAGTGTTCTGCACCAGAGCCTCGAGATGGCTCGGGTCCTCTCTGCTCTCAGATCTGCCTCAACACTGTTGGCTCATACCTCTGCGCCTGTCACCACGGCTACGAGCTTCGGCCAGACCAGCGCAGCTGTGTGTGTGAGTTTTGTGCAGAATCACACTCATTTAAAAGGTTGTCAAACAATTTTCAACCGCTTTGACCAAATCCAACGTCTACTTCAGTCAGGGATACTTGTGTCAAGGAACTGACCATTTATGGTAAATAGTTATACGACTAGATTGGTCAGAAAAGGCTTTTCTATTTGAAGGAGCTCTCAAAGAATCAGAGTAGCAACAAAGTCTTTGCTATAATCAACACACTTTATTGAACGGTAGATCTTAGTCAAGTTAGCATTGCCATTCATTGCTGATAGCTAAGCCTTTGATGAATGAGCCTCTGACCGAGAAGCATGAATGAAGCACCTGATTGAATTTGACCTGAATGTTTCTTTACTGATTTCTCAGTATCCTGCGGAGGAGGTATATTTGATGAGCTAGAGGGACATCTGTTCAGTCCAGGATACCCGAGCCCCCCACCTTATGCTGTGTCCTGTCAGTACATTATTTCTGTAGAACCTGGCTTCACTGTCACTCTTAACTTCACTGACATCTTCCACATTGAGAGCACGGACACTGTGCAAGGCCCAAACTGTCCCCATCATTGGTTGCAGGTAATGACGAGCAGCTATATAAATAGATGGAAACAAACTGAGCATACAAAGATATGTTAAATACTGAGCTGTGCACTCCTCTCTTTAAAGATGACCATCCCAGACAGAGAGCCCATCAAGTTGTGTGGTGGAAAGAGTCCAGGTCAGATAGTCACCAACTCCAACACTGTCAGACTGGACTACCACACTGATGATGAAGGCCTGAGCCAAGGCTGGAGCCTGGACTACAGCACACACAGTGAGGGAGCGAGAGGAATGAGGGCAGAAAAGAGCCAATAAGCTATTAAACTGCTATTGATTGTCAAAACATTGTCCACCAGTTGGTTACTATATGTATGCAGCGGATGTCACATGTCTGTTTGTTCATGGCGTTTCTAGGAGTAAAGTGTCCATTTCCCGGTAATATGGCTAATGGCAGGGTCACTCCTATCTTGACTGAATATTTCTACAGAGACTACATCTTTGTGCGCTGTGACCAAGGTTACAAGCTGATGATGGTTAGATGAAACTACACTTTCTTTTCTTTATTTGTCACTGTGAGCGATATAAACAGATACAGATACAATATTAGATACAGATATTGGCTGATCAGTTTGCCTCTTTTCTCTGTCAGGACGGTCAGGAGATCGAGGCTTTCTCTACCATGTGCCAGAGCGACGAAAAGTGGCACCTCACTCTGCCAAAATGCCACAGTATGTTACCTTTAAGCTCAGACAGAACACCTATTCTAAAATGAATGGGATCTGTATTCGGATTAACTACAATTAAAGTCTTCTTGATCATTTTCTGTGTTACTGGAAAAATAGTAATTTGTCTTTGTTTTGTTTTCCTGCAGTAATTGATTGTAGAGAACCTGAACCTCTGCTGAATGGAGGGGTGACCTTCCTGTCTGGCTTTCAGAATCAGTACCGTTCTGTTGTCCAGTATCACTGTAATGAACCGTTTTACACTCTCCTTGGGGGTATAAATGGTAAGATAATAACATATTTTCCTACCATTCCCACCAGCAGTTGGTTTCCATTGATATAGCAGCAAACAACTATATCTAAAGATATATTGGTGTCAAGTCAAACTGAGCAGAGAATGAATTTGCCCTTCCTCTGTGTGTGTTGTTATCCGAGCCTCTCATTGCTATGTTGATATAGCCAGCCATATGTGCATGTTAGTGCATGTTAGTGCATGTGAGCGTGCCCCACTGCCACAGTTCTTCACTGCTCTCATATGGCGGTTACGCTGGCAGCAGCATCCCGGAAGTGTAGCACCCACCCTCCACTTCCCCATCAGGTAAACACTGTTAGCTCTGTCAGCACTGTTTCCATAGTTTGCACCGTTAGCACACAGTTAGAGCTCCGTTAGAGCTCCATTAGCGCACCGTTAGAGCACCTTTAGAGCACCTTTAGAGCACCTTTAGAGCACCGTTAGAGAACCTTTAGAGCACTTTTAGAGCTCCGTTAGCGTACCGTTAGAGCACAGTTAGAGCACCTTTAGAGCTCCTTTAGAGAACCTTTAGAGCTCCATTAGCGCATCGTCAGAGCATCTTTAAAACACCTTTAGAGGACCTTTAGAGCTCCTTTAGAGAACCTTTAGAGCACCATTAGAGCTCCATTAGTGCACCGTTAGAGCACCTTTAAAGCACCTTTAGAGCACCTTTAGAGCTCCGTTAGCCTACCGTTAGAGCACAGTTAGAGCTCCGTTAGAGCTTTGTTAGCGCACCGTTAGAGCATTTTTTAGAACTAATGGTCACTAAAGAGTAACTTAACACCAACTTAACATAACAACATTTCACTGCCCTCCAAGCATCACTGGTGGATGTGTTCAGAAGTGTGCACTGTTGCACCTGTGACTCCATCCAACAGTGATATCAAGGTGTACTGACATACTCTGGAGTAACTTCTTCATCACTCAAGATAAAGATTAAAATCAAACTCCCTGCTCTCCAGTTGTCTTCACCTGTGAGGCAGACAGAAAGTGGAGACCTAACAACGATATCATTGTCAGTCCAACATGCATACCAGGTATTGCTTTTCATTACAAAAATAAAACCCTGCAAAACTTAATCAATATCTTAATTGGATCACAAAGTCTGTACTTTTGTGAAACTTGATAAATACATGCACGCCTGTATCCCTCCAGTTTGTGGCCAGCCCACAAAACTCATCTATGCCTACCAAAGGATCATTGGAGGCAGTGAAACTCCAGACTATGCCATCCCCTGGCAAGTGCTACTGAGTAGAAATGGACAAAGAGGAGGAGGCATGGTGATCGGAGACCGTTGGATAATGACAGCTGCTCATGTTGTGGTAGTAATGGGAAATCCAGTTTCAAAAGAGACCATACGGGTAAGTCTGCTACGAGAGGTATTATCTCCATGCCCATGGCCTCACTGATTTTTTTAATTGACATTTAATTCATTTTATGCTGTTGATTTCAGATTTACATGGGACTTACTGACGTTAACATCAGGTTGGGCTCTCCTGTGTTGGCTTCCTCGGTCCACGTTCACCCTGAATACAATAACTCCAACTCCGTAAACTTCAACCATGACATTGCCTTGATCAAAATGCAAGACTCGGTCACATTCAGCTCATCCATTATGCCAATATGTTTGCCAGCAGCGGGCGCCACATACATCAATGGCATGATGGGGTAAATGTTCAACTCTTTCATTTAATTATGCTGTATTATTCATGTTATGTTATTTTATTTATCTTTTCCACTTAACGTTTCGTGAAATCAGTCATGGCTGGTAATGTTTCCAACTTGTGAGTCTGTGTGAGTGTCGTCATGGCAAACGGGTCCTGGTGACAACGACTGTAGTTGGAACTACAGCAAAGGCGGTTTTCAGTACTTTGCCAGGATTTTATATTTCTGCAGACCGATTTCCTCTTTGCGATAGTGTCACAAAGGTGGAAGATGCAGTCACGAAACTTTACAGGTGTGATCTTGAGAAGATGAGTCTGATTTGAGTAAGGGCGTTAGAAGTTGGGGGTGCGAAGTGGGGAAGGGGCCATTGCCATTGACCATGTGAATTTTGTCCAGCTACATGTTTTGTTTTTTTCTACTGAATTCACTATATGACCTTCTCTTCTACCTTTTTTCAGACTGGTGTCAGGTTTTGGAATAACAGAAATTGACGATAGACGGATTTTGACAAATAAGATGAATTATGTGCACCTCCCTGTGGTGACGCAGGAGACATGCAGTAATTCAATCACTTTGTTGAAGAGGACAAGAAACGGTGTGCCAAGTCTGACTGAGAACATGTTTTGTGCTGGAGTCCCTGAAGGGGGGAAGGACTCCTGCCAAGGTGACAGTGGAGGACCCTACTCCCTGAGAGAAGACGGACGGTTCTGGGCTGCTGGGATCGTCAGCTGGGGGATTGACTGCGGAAAGCAGGGAACATATGGAGTCTATACCAGAGTCGCCAACTACATAGACTGGATCAATAAAACGATGCAGGAGAACTGAAATTTACATTAATTAATTACGACATTATAAAAATAGAGAACTAATTTAGCTCAAAATGTTCTCTTTCTGCATTGTTAATGCATTCAATGTCACAAAAAGCTATGCAATAAGATAAAAAGATCACGTACAAATAACGATTTTAACAATTAAAAAACTTCCTAAAACTATTAAAGAAATGTCATACTGATTGTAAAAACATTTTTTTAATAAAGTCAAATAATACAAACCTAAATGTGCCTTTTCATGCATGATTATTCTGATATATCTCCTCTCTTCTTCTCTGGGATTGTCAGCTGGGTTTTTTGTTGAAATTATGGATTCTACACCAGAGTCACGAACAACATCAACAAGACGATGCTGGAGAACTGCATTGACTAAATTTAATCATTAAATTAATAAAACCTGGTGTGCTGAATAAAACCATAGACCAAAAGAGTATTGCCATATAAAAACAAATGAGGAAGAATAACATAGAGCATAAAGATCTTCCTCGTAAGTGATGATGGTGAGGTACAGCCAGATAAGTATTGACTGTGTTGACCGTGTTGACTGTGCTCCACCAGATCCTGAGGTAAATATCTATTCTTTGAAATATGTATTTTTAGTCACAAATTCACACATAATTACAAATTGTGTTCATATACAAAACGTGCTCTCATTGGACGATCGTTCCTCTCACTTGCGCATGCGCCAACAGCGAGACAGTTCCTGCTGGCGTCTACCTCACAGTTTACTGTTGGATTATTTAACATCAGCCTACTTGCCGTCAGGTCCTTAGTGCTTTATGGATGAGAAGAGAAAAGGATGTGAATACCCAGACTCTCGCGATGCAATGAGCTGCTGTTAGTTGTTGAAATCAAAAGTGAAAGTGCGTTGATGCTTTCGCGTTCACAGCAGTTGTTTCACTTTGTTTGGTCTTTGTATTCTTCTAACGATACACTTTTCCTAAAGCACACTTAATTTATTAAAACGTGAAAACGAGAACCCATGATGGTGATTGTAGCGATTGTGTTTGGATACTTGCTGACGTGCGTTTGTGGTAAGAGCGTTCATCTTTACATATTAATTACGGATATAGTGGCAATAAATTGACCTTTAGATTATCACGTTCAGTAAAACACTTTTTAGATAAGTATTCATGTCAGTGTCTGCGAGAGCTTATTTCAGCTTTGTGAATTCCTGGAAATAACCACTGAATTGGCACTAATATTTGGTAAAATACAGTCTACATGTTGTACTTAATCAAATTTTAAAAAGCTGCTGATCTATTCTAACCTAGAACATGTTTCTTGGTTCAAAGCAGTTCATCTGAACAGTTTGTCTCAAGGCAAGTCAACACTTAAACATATATGAAAAACAACGTTTTGAGTAATAAATGAATGATGCATTACTTAAAGGGAGCAGTTTGTTAATGTACATTCCTCTGGAAATCAACAATTGCTTTTAACGTCAAAACAACTAAACAAACTATAATAAGTCTCTGTCAAAGCCCTGTTTTTTATTTTCCTATAATTTGTAACAAATTACACAATTGTTCCAAAAAACATTCAATACATTATTAGATAGTAACGGACCCATAAATAAAGCCATACTCCTATTTGTGTTTAATAGTAGCCTTGTTTACCTGAGTGTGTTAAAGAATGTCAACTTTTTTTCGAATGTTAAAATTGGTCAACCTCCTTGTTTCTCAGCTGACAGGGTTGCAGATGTGGTACTTTCCTGCACCCTGGTGGACGAGGGAGTCAGACTTGGTGGCGTGGGAGGTGGCACACTCTTAACACGGACCCCGGCCACTCTTGTCCTAAGAGACGTTCCAGTGGCTTCTGACGAATCACTTGAAACACTCACTTCGTTTGTCCTGCCTTCAATCCCTGACCCAGATGCCATCCTGTTAGAAGTTAAAGGTTTCCCTGCCTTCTCTACGTATCAAGTTTGTTGTAATATAAGCACAACCTTGTGTTGAACTTCTCCATTCATCCCTCTGTGGCAGTGTCATCGCCTGAGATCCCCAACGCACATGTGTTGCTCCATGCGGACTGCAATGAGCAGGAGGTGATGTGCGAAATAAGCCGCTACTCTCCTGGTGGATCCCAGGAAACTTCCGGATCGGCTTATTTTATGGTGTCTCTTAATGTGGAGGGAGTTGAGTTCAGCACTGCGTTGATTCTGCAGACTTCAATGTTGGAGAAGGACCAGTCGACCATCATGCAAAACAAACTGGGTCTGCCTCTTAGCCAGTCGGGAACCCTTCTGACTGAGGGTGAGATCCAGTGACAGTTCAACCAAAAGTCAAAAATACATATTTTTCCTCTTACCTGGAGTTTGTTGGACAGACGGACACAGAGACGTCTGCATTCTCTCCAATTTAATGAGACTTTATGACACTAAGCTTGTGGTGCTCAAAGCGCCATCAAAATTAATTTGAAAAGCTCTACAGCAATACGTCTCTCCAGAAGTCGTGACCCGGTTTCCACAAACTTTGTTGCGAGACATTGCTGTTGAGTTCTTCAAATGCATCTGGCACTTTGAGAACCACAAGCCGGGTGCCATAATGTCCCATTGCATTGAAGAGAAAGCAGACATATTTATGGCCGATATCTTCAAAATAATCTAAATTGACAAATAAGAGGAATATGTATTTTTGATTTTGGGGTAAACTTTCCCTTCAATATCTCATTTCATCTTCTCGTTCAATCATTCATATTATCATTCTCACTACTTTTGTCTTTGCTTTCTGTCCCTCAGTGATATTCCTGGTCTTTTCCCACGTGAAGTCTATGTCGGCCCCTCTGAGAGGCGACGTTATCCTCAACTGTGGCTTCAAGCAGCAGGAGATACCTTTAGCACAGGAAGTGGCCGTTGAATGGCGACTGCAACACAGGGGAAAAGGGTGGAAAGTGCTTGAAATGATGACGAGGCTGGATGAGGCCGAAGGGAGCACAGTGGGTGAGTGCTGTGTAGACAGGTCCGACCTCTTCTGGTTTATCCTGAGTCTTTCTGTGACAGCACTGATAATGTGGAAGGTCGTACATTTGTAGAGGCTTCAGTGGCATGCAAGTTCACGAATATACTGTATAATGCATATAGACTCAAAACACTAATTTATAGTGAGGCTTTGAGGAAAATGTTGGCAAATTTCACAATCACAAAAAGAACTAAAAGCTCTTTGGCTATCTAGACTAGTCTTTTAACAGCCACATGCAGTTAAATGTCAGGAAACTGCATAAAATACACAAATGGGAGAGGACAAGAAGACAGCAGTACCGATCTAAGTATGTGAAATAAAATGCTTTCTTATTATCATCAAAGGCGAGATAGTAAGAAGATCTTGAGATGAGATGAGTTTTGTCAATTCCTGTTTGATTTTCTGGCATCAGTGAATGCAGAAAGAAGGGGATCAAGCATGGATGCCTCCCAGGTGGTTGGAGAGGGTGACGCCTCTGTGACTCTGACCAAGCTGAAGGTTTTGGACGAGGGCACCTACATCTGTACTGTCAGTATTGGCATTTTTCACGCTCAGCAGGTCATTCAACTCCAGGTTGTTCGTAAGTTTGACCCTAATCTCTCAATTCCAAAAAAATCCACTGATTGTCTTTCATTTAATGTTCTGCTTCTCTTCGTTTCAGAACCACCTCATGTTTCACTCTCAGAGGAGAAATTGGTTTTGAAGACAAAGTCCCCCCAGACGCTGAGCTGCCACTGCGCCAATTACTATCCACTAGAAGCTCATGTGTGTTCCAGAACACGTTGAAATGCACCTACTTTTATGAAAAATGCTATCGTGATCAAGTTTGACTGATTGAGTCCCAGTTCATAAGTCTCTGCTGCCTTCTGCCTTTCAGATGCAGTGGTTATCCCTCGCACCTACAGACACAGAGCCCACAGTGCTTCCAGATCAGGGCTCTCTGTCCAGCCATCGACAGCATGGTGACGGGACGTATTCCCTGTCATCTCATCTCTCTGTGCCCCCCACCGTCTCCCCTGGGACTGAAATTACCTGCAGGGTGTCTCACCCAGCCCTGGACGGCCCTCTCTCCGTCAGTCTGGTGGTAGAAAGACCACAACCAGGTACTAATGTGTGTCTGTTGCAGCAATGTTTAACTGCTGAGAGGCAGAGAAATAACATAACTAAATCATGCTATGAGGTAGCTGATTTGTATTACATCCTGTATGTTGTACTTAATGACAACACTGTATACAAATCCTTAATCCTGTTCTGTGTCTTTCACTCTGCAGGTTCCTATTGGTGGGTTCTGGGTTTCATGGTCGTCACTTTGCTTTTCTTCTACCAGGTCATGAGATAAGTCAGTAGGATATATTATAGGATATACTCCTGACTTAAACCTGAGCCCAGAGATACTTTCTTTTTGTCATTTGTGTGTCTGTAAGTTATTACTAATTTTATTAGAAGCCATCACCGGTTCTAGGCTCCTACTGAACTGAAAGAAATGACATTTTGGGGGAAAAATCTATTTTACTTTTGAAATGTATAACTTGTTTGCTTTATACATTTGCTGTTGAGTAGTTTTGGTGGTTTTACTCATGAAGAGTTGTAGTAAGCAAATTTGGAGGTTGCGTTTCTGTTGCTCGTGGCAACCCAGGGGACGTGCAGACAAGATTCACAATAAAAAAGGAGCCTCGGAGGCAGTTGATGTGAAACAAAATGTGTCCTTTCATAAAGAGATTGGGGTAAAGGGGATGGGGTCAAACTCAAACTAAAGATTCCTAAAGTTACTAAAGTCTCCATAAGATGGTTCATAAGATCCTCCTGGTCTTCTGCAGTCGGTCTGCCTGCTCTGATTACCTGATGGGCTGCAGGTGTGACCGATGCCGCGCGCTTCGTACTTTCCGGCAAAAAGCTTCTTTTTTTTTGCACATTAATTATTCACAGACATTTTTGATGTTAAGAGGTAACACTTGTGTTTTTCTTTTGCACTGTAATTTGGTACACTTTTTGAAAATTAGCCTGTTTTTATGGCTTGCTTCTGTGTGTGACATTGTTACTAATTTAGTATTTTACTTTACACAATGGACATTGTTTAAGGTATTTGAACTTCATCAATATCAGCACATTTCTTGTATCCAATCTCTCTTGTAGATAAATCAAAAATCTGTATATTGTAATAAGTTGTAAGTTCTAAGATGGCTCAACATGTCAAGAGAATACAACAAAGGTTCTGTTGATGATTTATTTATTGGCATCAGCAAAAGTGTTAAGCATGCATTTCTTTTTTCAAATCCACTTGCATCATCTCACTGCATTTTCAGGTTGTAAATCACAAAACATGTTCTCATATCTCATGTGGTAATTACCTAATAATATTGTTACACAATATCATCAGATAATTATAGATAACTGCTAGAATTATGCATCTTTATTTTATCAACTCTCAAAATCAGTCCGAGGAAAGGAAAAATAAGATTTTCTTTTATATCCAACAACCCCCCCCCCCCCCCCCAAAAAAAACCTGGAAGAATTTATAAACACATTTTCAGGAGCATAATCTGACAGATGTGCACTATTGTTCTATCCATAATAATACTACATGTTTTAGCAGTTAACTATAGTAGGAGTTGTTTGCAGTCTCTGAATATTAATAAATAAATAAATACAAATGTGGCAACCCCTTAGCATCATTGCATTGCATAAGCAGTAATTATCAGATACACAGGTCATTGAAACCACTAACAAAAGAAAAATGTACAATCGGCAGTTAGATTCAGAAATGGCAGATACACAGATCACACAAATAGGCAAAACTATGGACACGGTTTGCCATGCAAGTTAGGAACAAACTCATGTTGCATTTACTGCATGTGAGTCTTTTTTTATGTGAGTGACGGGGTTGGGGGACGGGATGGCCACGGTGGCTCTTGGCTTCTTAATCATCTCCTTTCTCTCAGGTCCACTTAAACAACAATCAAACAAACACTGTATCTGCACAACTTCCAAAACAAGTTGGCATTTGTAGCTTTTTAAATTTTTTTATTTAATTTTTTTTAATGTGATGCTTCACATTCATCTGTCTATGGCTGTGACTCTGTCCGCTCAGAGGGAAGAGACCTTCCTCTGGGTCCATTCATGTGTTCTCAGTAGATTGTCTGTTAGTGGCTGCTTGTCAGTTTCTCCTGCTGTGCATATCACAATGCCACTAAGCATAACAGGACTACTATGCATCGGCCTGTGGTTCCAAAACCAAGGTGAAATGAAGCATAGCTATACAACTACTTTATCAATATTTGTTTATCAGTCCAGAGGTTTGTCTTATTTATACAGGGGGAAAATGTATACTAATTTTCCCTCAAACACTTCTTCCTTTCCTTATAATTTCACACAGTCTCGTTTCCCTTTTAAAATGTATTTCCCTCATTGTTACTGAACGTTGTAGAAAGTTAGGCAGGAAAGGGAACAAAAAAGGTACCAATAAAAAACAGCTAAACTCTGAAAAAGCTATCGGCTAGAATGCTTTGGATCACAAATACACACACGCACATACATCAAAAATGTTCCTAATATTGATCTAACATGACCTTGTGTTAGTAAGTAGCAATGACGGTAGCAGTTGTGAAAGAAGGGGTGTGTTAGTTAGGCATGTCAGTATCAACTTACAAATGTAGGACTCTCAAAAAAATGGAAATATGAACAAGCTTTGGCGTATCTGGGATAGAAAGGACTGCAAACTCTTGTTCAACCTCCCTGCACTCATTCACCATCTGTACAGTTCACATTTACCCCCCATAGCTCCGTTCGAAGGGCGTAGCCTTGTGTGTTCCCATGTCACAAGTACTTTCTCTCTCCCTCCTTGCTGTTTCACTCCGCCTGCTGCGTTCTTCAATAATACATGAGGTGCAGAGACAGGAGAGAGTGAGTGAGACACCAAAACAGTGGAAGAAAGCAATCAGGAGGGAGGGAGAGGGGGACAAAGAGAGCGGAGACACCTATAAACACTACTGTCATGTATAAGTGCAAGATGGTTTGATGGAAGACTGTGTGAAGAGAAGAAGGAGAGGATGGATAAAAGGGAAGGAGGGGCTCTTGGGTATCTTTTTTTTTCTATTCCCCTTCATATTATTCTTAAGTCCATATCCATCTGTAATGATGGGCTGAGCTCAGTAGAAGAAGTACACTGGAAATGAAGGAGAGGAAGTCATTAGTCTAATGGATATGGCAAAACATCACTCACAATTTTAAAAAAAGGAGAGAACCGTCAGTTAAGCTCTCGGTCTTGTACAGTGTTTACAGGAATGCTTTTTTAAATAAAGAACTGGTTCAATTAGTATTAAAATCATGTATTACTGTCATTAGACGTCATGTGTAATTAACAATCAGAGGAGAAGCATGCAGGCCAGACATACAAATAAGTTGGTGCTGTCTCTGTATCTTAATTCCCTGTCAAAATGAACAGCACTACTATGTCATCAACTATACTGACTAACACCATATGAGCAATTGTCATCTACAAGTAATGTTCTTCATATAACTGTTCCTTTGCTGTTAAGAGGATAACACTTAATAATCATCTGCTTTTTTTTAATTTAAAGAATCGTATCCGTTTATAAAAGCCTACAAATGATCTGCATGTCAATCAATAGACCAATATTGTATTAGTATCTAGATGCTACTTACAGAATATTATTCCAACCACAATGACTCCAATGATACCCATCATGATCATCATCTGAGAAGAGAAAACAATAACATTTACTATAATGGGTTTTTGTTGTTATGGAGGAATTTAAGACACACTATGTTCAATGCCTGCAAATCGAAAGGAAATGCATCTGAACAACACGACGACACATTTATTACACTGAGTCTCTACAGTAACACACTTCTTTTCCCCAAAGCATCTGTTTTAACAGCAGCTCATTAACAGATTAGTGTGTGGACAGCAGGATTACCAGAACCGACACTGCGTTCTTCCCAGCGCACGAACAGTCACGTGAACAGTTGATCAACTACGAGCTCGATGTACAGACTATATATCTTTTGCACCACATACAAATAGGAATACTGTTAATTCAGAGCCGGGTTACATTGCAAGTTTCTTTCAATAACAACAATATGTTTAATGAAGCCACACTAATGTGCCCACCTTGCAGTTCTTCCACCAGTACTTGTTCTTTAGCTTAGCTGCGCAGCTTTCAAACTGGGAGGCTCCGGCTTGGAGAGCGTCCGCTCTGTCATCCAGCTCTGAAAGCTTCTGGTCCCTTTCCAAAACCTTGTCTACGTTCACCCGCATGATATCCACCACCTAGCCCACGGTGGCGAGGATGAGACGGCATTCAGCAGCGATGGAGAGGAGAGACCAAGAGGATGACAAGTGAGGTTAAATGAAAGGAAGCCAGATGTCATAAATGACAGTAAATAAGTAGTCGTAATCCATTTGCAGATTATATATTAAGAAGACAAGATCTCTCTAGATAACATAAAGCGACAATACATTATTTTGTGTGTACATTAAGTCTATATATTTAATGATTTCACATTGCATGCTAACATCAAATTTTGGCCCACAATCTTTGTCTGGCCTTGTCCAGCTCACCTCCTCGACTTGGGCCTGTGTCTGCTGTAGCCTGCGGTTGCTGGAAGTATTGGGTGGGCCAGGAGGTGCGCCGCCTGGGGCTCCATCGGCACCAGGGGCTCCTGGAGCTCCACCTGGGGCAGCAGCATCGGGGGCAGACCTGAGAAGAGGCACAGGGGAGGGGAAAAGGAGTCGAAGTTGGGATAAAAGGGGACCTTGTTGGTGAACTGAGGCATGCTTATGGCATGTAGAGAGCACTTCATTTGAATGTAAAAGGAAAAAGGCTAGGAAAGAGATTCACAGGTTGAGGAGAAAATTAAGCTAATTTGCCTGATTAGTACAAATCACAGTCACTGCAGGACAAAAACATAATTGTGCACATCAGGAACAAGAATGTCTTAACCTCATGAACCATCATTCATTCGACAAGAGCAAGGGATGATATGGTGACCTCAAATCCTCTGATTTACAATATGCTGTGTAACGAATGTATTTTCTTCTTTAATCTGTGGTGTAAAATTACCATAACACACTCAATTCAACCCCAAGGCTTTACAGTGGCAGCAGTCGACCCCTGAATACATGATGTAGCGATGATGGTGTAACGGAAAATGTCACTTGCGTCAGCAAAATCCATCAAGCAGAAAATAATCAGTTTAGTTTTCCGACCCCCACCATGGAAAAACATACAAGGAATGATATTGTTTTGAATATAAACGCTATTTATCCGTAGAAGCTTAACTAAGATGTTGATTTATTTTTATTTTGCTAATGTGAAAAGAGCGCAGCAGAAAAGCCGCATTAATACTCACATCTTCTATGCAGCTGTTTGAACTGACTCACGGGCAGCGGAGGAGGGGTGAGGGATCTGAGGTGGAGAGGGAGTGTCTGAAGTACAACAAGAGAGGATGAAAAAAAAACAGCAAGATCATAGAAGAAGAAAAAAAACAGACGAAAATTTCTAGTCACCGGTCGAAAAAGTCCAAATGTACAATCAGCAAAGTCAGTAAAGTGCCGCGCGGACAGTAAACAGGCGGCCGGCGTTTGCGCAGTGGAGCCGATCTTCTAGCGATGCATTCACACTGCAAGTCGTCAACAAAGTACCGCAATATACCGAGGCACGTGAACGGACCGGGCGATAATTCACCGTGTGACGGGACTGGAGAGCAGGAAGTGAAGGAGAGCGACGCGAGCTCAGGAGAAAAGTACTTCTAAATTATAATCCATTCAAGCGAAATGTCCACGGACGTTTATAATAATCCCGCATATGCAGTTGATGCGGAGACTCCTCGCAGAGCTGCTTTTGGATGCGGAGACGCAGGCGCTGATTGGCTGGTTGTGGAGTTGCCTCTTGGAAAAGCTAATGGCAAATGCGTGCAATTTGAAAATTAAAAGGAGAACAAAAAAAGTCCAGTCGTGAGAAATCAGTTTTTTGTCTCTGATTTCGGATTGATGTTGCCCCCCCACCTCCCTCTATCTCGATCCTTTTTTTTCTCTCTGCGCGGACGGATGTGCGTCTTGAGGGAAGTGCGGTAGTTGCGCCCGTGTAAAGTGCTGTGGCGCTGGAGGCTACTGCAATAATGCGTTTCTCCTCCTGCCTGCACTTGGACTCGTAACGACAGTGCGGTACCCCCTCCCCCCTTCGCTCTCTAGACCCTCTCCACTTTGCAGTACTGCAGCTCTCTTTGTCGGATAGGGCGGCAGGACGACACTGCGGTACAGCGGATGCTCACTCCTCCAGTGGCGTGAACACACCTTTTCTTGACTGGGGGTGACCCAAATGGGGCACCGCATGGATAGCGGTAATAAAATAGCATCACTTTTCCTTTTTTGTACACACTACTATCTCATGTAAATACTAACATGACAGTATCTTACATTCCCATGTTTATTTTTTTTAAAAAAGGTACAAAATGTGAGATTGAGATAATTTCACGAAACAGAAGGCTAAACTATTGGAGAGATGGAGAGAATTGTTGCTAATACTATTAACTATTATATATAATATTAGAGATGAAGAAATGGCCCTCATTTGGGCTTATTTTCTGTAACCAGTGTCAAAGCACGGCTGGATACTTTGCTAGATGCTGATGCCTACATGCTCTCATGCAGCACTACTTACAGGAAGTGTTCCAAACAAAGTTGTCACTTTGTGGCAAAAGCAATGTGAATTTCTACACTGTAACTCGTGTAATGATTCTTTCAATTAACTAACTCATTAAGAGTTAATATGTTAATAACTCAAATTAAATCAAGTACATTTTCAAAACTTTTGATTATCTTTTGTCAATACAATGTCAAAATATGAAAGAAAAATAATGTAAGAGCCCAAAATGATGTCATCGGAAAAGCAGCACAACCTGACATTTTTAGGTGCTGGGACCAAAAGTGTGTGTGTGTGTGTGTGTGTGTGTGTGGGGGGGGGGGGGGGTATTTCCCCCAATTCATGACTTAAACTAGTAATCTGCTACAATTTTCTGTTGAGTAATCGTTTCAGCAATAACTTGAAGGTTGACAGAATAAAAAATGTACTGCAGTCAATGAGGAAACACCTGAGCCACAGGCCCAGATTTAATATACAAGGGAGACGATATATAAGGACTCTCTAGATTTTACATTGCTAAAAGGTTGCAAAATGCAATATTTACAACATATCCTACAATGAAGGAAGATGTCATGAAAACTACTGCATATGAGGTTTGCTTTAACTAATAATCCAACCAACTACAATATGTACATTAAGGAGGAAAATGTTATCTTTTCTATTCTGTTCACTGTATGTCGCTATAACATGAATTCACAGAATTGCTGGGTGTAAAACCTCCCTACGGTTTGGGTACTGGCTAAAATGCATCTGTGCTTAACAGCAGCCAACCGCTCCAAAAATGCCACGAATGTGCTAAATCCTGTATGTATGTAAAATGACAAACGTTTAAGTCTAAGAGAGCATTGAATAGGGTCTTGTTTCATACTTTGATCGGATCGTTCCTTATTTAATTAAATATGTTACCATTTTAAGGCAGTTACCTGTTCATATGGCCTCCAAGTAAGATAACAATATAATTAAAAATAGTTTTGCCAGTTTCTTCAGTGAAGGGCTTCAGCTGACCGTCAAGAATCTTGGTGCAGAGTTTTGACTTGCAGACAGTTTCTTCCACACCCTCCTCCTCCTTAATATTTGTTTTTGCAATTACTCTTAATTCTTAGTACTCCTAGTTGAGCTACAACCGTGACCTCTTTTTCCATTTTGATTCTTAACTCACATATTGGAAAAAGTGAGACGAATGAAGTCAGCCTGTAAAAATAAGGATAAGTCTCAGGACAAAAGGGCCATTGCAGGAATAAAACATACCAAAAAGTATGACCATCCATTCGACCAGAATTATATTGACATCTTGTCTACATGTTTGTGTACGGTACTTTGAGCATTTCTTGTTCAGGTTGCATGCGTCAGTGTGATTGAGAACTTTTGGAGGCCAGTAGAGTTTTAACTATTCAGTCTTTCAAAATAAAAAGCTTATATTTGAGTTATATTGTTCTATTATTATATTGCAGTTTATAAATACGTCACAAATATCATTAATTTGTAGCAGATGCATGTATTTTTCTTCATTCTCATTTTAAATCATCTTGCCACTGAGATTATTATTATTATGAATGTGTTTGTCAGGAAAATCAGTCCAAAAACTATCAATAAACCAAAGAACAATAAGAATGCTGCTCTGTAAACACACAAATCTTCTCTTTATATAATTTTTGATAATAAAAAAAAAAGAATCCTTTGACAGCATAAAATTACACAGGTAGACTACAACAGTCCTTATTGGCAGGTCAGATGTATTTGCCAGTATGGTTTGTTCAACGTTAGCGGCGTTTGCCAGTGCGATTGAAGCGTCTGTAGAGGAAGCGGATCCTCTTCTCCAAGTTGTGTTTGTCCAGGGTCATCATTCTGTCTCCCACCATCTTCTTCTTTCTAACTAGACGATGCATTTCATTGCCTTTGAAAGCCTTCAGCCAGCAGGGAGCCACAATGAGGTCTTTGGGATGAGCATTAAAGTCTCCTGCAGGCACAAAGTGTGGAGATCAAAAAACTCAGCAAAGAACTATCTGAGCCAGTGCTCAAGCTCAATGTATGTTTTTAAATAGTCTCCTATGGACTTTTGCTGTTAAGAATGTATTATACTGCAGATTCTCAATTCAGCCCTTTTCTGGCAAAAAATAAATCATGGCATTGGCCAAAACTGTGGTTCCTCTAAACCAATACTCTAAATAATTCCATGAAATACCTAAGATGCCTATGTTATCATAAACTCCAAACATGCTCCTCTTCTCAGTCCACCTGTCCACCTTCTTCAGCTGAGGGATGGCATGCATCCTGATCTGACAGCATGTACCTAAAGAAAACACATCGTTTCACATCAGTACCTTTTAGTTATGTTAGTCACTAGAATAAATGATTAGTCAACATTTAAAAAAAAATTGCAAACCTTTTTTTTTTTACATGGATCAATCATTTAGGTCATTTATCAAAAAAAACTAATATTCTTCTCAAATGTGAGGTTTTGCTGCTTTTTCAGTTTTGAATCCAGCCATGTAAACTGTACATCTACAAGGAAGCACACCTACATATACTGACCTCAGGTGAATAAATACTTTCCTTGTTTATAACTGAAAATAGGGTTCTAATTTTGATTTATGATGTAATATGACTAGTTTTGCATCCTTATGGGGTCTGGTTCTTGTGCTTTTGTAAGATCTCATTTCCCTACGGGGAGATTGTCATTTAATGTATGGTCATGCAAAGTTAAAAGACAACTACGGAAAATAGGTGCTGTATAATACAGACACAAAAAGGTTTGTCTGCACATTAAACTCAGCAACTACTCACCGGTAGAAATGGTCCTGGCTGTGTTGAGCAGAGTCCCAGCAGACTGACAGAAGGACGCTCCAGCTTTCAGTAACACTCCCAGAACAGACATTTTTCCTACAATAACACAATAACTATCAACTTCACATGAAAGGTATTCAGTTTACTTGGACAACGAAGTTATTCGATGCATATTCAAGATGTGTTCAATGTTTCTTTCAAACCCAACGTTAGCTTTTAAATCATCTTTGCATTGACCCTTAGCTTAAGCTAGCACATTAGCTAGCCGCATCAAATTACGTATTGGGGACATAGTTACCACTTTTCACGTCCAGCTGCGACCTTGTGCCACTTATATCTTTCGCAACTGTTACAACAACACGTACGTTGTAGCCATAAGCGGACATATAACACTTAAAGGTGTGTTATTGAGTCTTCGACGTGCTCTTAGTGGCCGCCTCCATCTTACCATAGATGTTACTTATGTTATATCCCACAATGCATTGCACCGGTTTCTTCTTCTTTAGTGCTTATTGGCGGTTCGCAAACCATCTTAGAGGCACATTACCGCCACAAACCAGACTTGCCTACGGAACGAGAGAAGCAGTCAATTAAATAAATGATTAAATCAATAATTAATTTAACTAAATCAGTTTCTTTAAAAAATATTAAAGTTGCGATATCCGACACTGGGAGCATTTTGACTGCTTCCCAGCAGCTCTCAACACGTGGAAGGCAAACCGGAGGCTCACAGATATCAGTGCAAACAGGGGCTCCAAAAGAAAGCCAACACAGAGGGGGAGAGTGACGTCATTGTCTGCTCAGCAGCACATTACTACACTATATCTTCACATAGTAAATAGTTGTCCGCTGCTATATTAATACTCCAAGTGCCAAATACAGCTGCTTTAATAATATCAGAGTATATTTTGTCTGCTGTTTTTCCTCAAGAGGCCTGAATATTGAATGTCATGAAACTGTATGTTTACATGCTTAATTCTGAGTGGTTGTTTGACCACCAACATGAGCAGGGACTCAACGGAAGTGTGTAGCCAAACCGTAAACCTCTCAATTCTGTACAGTATAGATTATTCCATTGAATTGAATTCTAATTGATCATCTGTTATATGGATCTTATTGGCAAAAGACTGTCAGATGCATTTTTTATTTGGCAGGGCCATCCAATCCAAACATCCCAGTATGATTCAATGCAAAAAAAGACGCATTTCTATTTTGTAGTTAAATATTTAATATTATTATATGATATAAAACATTATTCATACAATTCTGTATATTAATATATATATATATATACATATATCATATAATAATATTCAGTATAATTTATAAATACCATATAATATAAATATACAACATAAATATCATAAATATTGTATAATAAAATATAAATATTGTATAATATAAATCACACATATATATATGTATATATATATATATATATATATATATATATATATATATATATATATATATATATAATCGAATAGAACATGTTTATATATTAAGATGCCCCTATGAACCTTTTTAGGGTTAAAGTGTGGCTGTTTCTATCCACCATTGTGTTTCTTCACCGCAATCCTGTGTCTGTCGTCCAGACGTTCACTTTGCCCAACATGGCTGCTTGACGGAGTTATCCATGTGTGTCCTGGTGTTCTCATTTTTTCTCTGTGCTTCATGTCCCTTACTCCCATATCTGTCCATGCTGGATCTGTCCTCGTTGATTTATAAAGCAAAATACGGCATTAGGTGTCAGGACTCAGCCAGCCGGACTCCCTCCTCAGCCCGTTCACACAGTGACACCCGGTACCTCAGAGCGCTGCCAGGGAGCTACGGGCTTGGAGGCGGGGCCAAGCCAGGTGAGCTCCAACTCACACCTGAAGCCACTCAGCTCGTCCCACAGCTGCAGCTCGTCAGCTCGTTGTATTCGGGGGGATAAAGATCAGGACTGTCTGTGCTGACGTTGCGAGTTCGTGCCATGATGTCCGTGAACTTTCCCTCGTGTCTTTGCTGACTTTTTTTGTGTGGAGTATTTTCTTGGATTTTGTGGGGTTCGATGTTCGATCACCCGTGGACTAAGGGGACACTTTGAGTTTTTTGTGTTTCTTTTCTAAGCGACTTGTTGTGCTCAATAAACTACGCCGTGTGTTCGGCTAGAACTAAACCTTGCTGTTGTCGTGCGCTTGGGGTCAGAGACAAACCATAACATTAGGACGACAGCATCCAGCTAACCAAACGTTCCGGCTCTACGGAAGCTTCCTGTGCTGCTTCCCTTTCAGCCAGTCTGTTGTCTTAAGTCCTGTTGACCTGGGCCCAGCTGTTTTACCTGTTGTTTCTCCGCCAACGTTTTTCTCTCAAACGGGTCTCGGAGGGGAGATTTGTGCATGTGCTCGTGCTCGCTGTCATGTCGTTAAAAAAGCGCTTGACGAGAACGCGCAGCTTGAATCGAATTTAGGACGCTGATTTGTCACGCACAGACGGACGGACACGACACGCACGCACAGACAATAAGATATAAGATAAAGAGCAGTAGCGGGCGATAGGTTGCAGTCAGTTACCATACAGCTGTCACAGTACACTATATGTCAATAAAAGGTTTTGTGACTTACAACCATCTGTGGTGCTGCCTCTATACGGTCCGAGACTCATGGGGTACGGGAGGAAAACTTTGCAGTGGCGCCCAACGTGGGGCAGACAGATGGAGTTGCAGGAATCGCATACGTCGCAGGAGCTTTGGGCATCCTTTAGCAGAATCACATACGTTGCAGCAGCTTTGGGCATCCTTTAGCAGAATCACATACGTTGCAGCAGCTTTGGGCATCCTTTAGCAGAATCACATACGTCGCAGCAGCTTTGGGCATCCTTTAGCAGAATCACATACGTTGCAGCAGCTTTGGGCATCCTTTAGCCAAACCGCATACGTTGCAGCAGCATCGAGCATCCTCTAGCGCAGGCATGTCCAAGGTCTTAGAATGTGTTAGTTATGGCTCGCTAGCTCAGTCAGAATAAATAAATCATACAACTGTAAAGATGTAATTCCTCCTTTCACCACACGGTGGCAGCACCGTTCTAATGCTATCTGGTTCTGCATCCGATTGTGTTTGTCTAATTTGTAAAGAGGCGGTTGCCTTGTTTAATGCTATATTAATTTGTACACTACATAATACTATTGCCCATTAACATATTATAAATGTGCTACCAGTATCCTAAAGGCCGAATGATCTTCCCAGATAGTAATCAAAATCACTTTATTGAATTAAAGTTTACATGTATTACTAAACAGAACACAACAATGAACCATCAAACATTGAACCGCAAACAGGATCCATATGATGTAGCTAGTTTTTCTTTGGCTGAACTGCTCATTGTTACACTTTGGCCTGATGACGTGTCCGAGGCGCTCGTCTGTGGACATTCTTTAATAACAGTATCTGTTAAGAGAAGAGAGAGAGCTGATGTCACAGCATATTCATACAACATGTTCTTATATTTTGACTACGCAGGAAATCCTGTTGAACCAATATTATTTAAAACAGTAAATCAGTATTAATATTAAGGAACAATATCAATATGACATGCCAATATTCCTACCAATGCAGGTCAAACATATATTTCATAATTGGTCGAAATAATAACGTGGCTGTCCGACCAATGTTGTCCTGTCTGCCAATTAAAAAAAAGCTTTGGTTTCATCAAAAGTAGTAGGTGAAACGTGACGTGATATAATAAGAGCACTGTACGTTACTTTTAAATAGGTAAATGGAGAAACTCGTTTCTAATTTTGACTCGTTTGACCCGCTAATGAGCATGCTGCGTTTGCTGAAATGCAAGTTGTGGTTATATTTACATTAAAACTCAGGTGCCGTCTCATCTGTGTGATACTTGGATGTATTCACCAGGAGGCTCTCATTTTTCTGATTCTCAGATGAGTCTGTATTTTCAGCAGAAATACAGCTTTCCTCTCTCAAATTCTGATGGCCAGCAAGTATTTGCTCTTCCTGCCTCATCTTGAGCAATCTTTTAGGATCACAGATGGATTTTTGTTGTTTAGCTGTCAGAGACTTTAATTCCGCAAGCTCATTACTGGTGCTCGCATTCTGCACACTTAAAAATTGTTCCCTTTTCTGAAAATCCTTTAGAGCTTGACTCAATTGTTTGATCTCTGACATATTGTTGACAATAATTCTGTTTTTCTACAACCTCATCTGCATCCCTTTTGGCTAAGTGAACTTCTCTTACTTGACAGTGAAGGTCTTGCACTGCTAAACACAAACGTTCAATGTCTTTTTGTTTTTCCTTTTTCGGAGATTCGAGGTGGACCTCATTAGCAATCAAGCTCTGGTTCTCCTTAGTCAGGATTGTCTTGTTATCCTGCAGATCTTCAACTTCTGCCTGCAGATTACTATTCTTTGCCTTTAGAATGTCTTTCTCAAATTCATTCTGGGCCAGTTTATCAGTAATTAAATTATTCTGCTGGATCAGAGCGATCTCTCTTTCCTCGTAATCCTGCAACGTTGCCAAAAGGTTTTTAAACGTTGTTTTCATTGTCGTTATGCCATGACTTTCTTTCTGAATGTCCTCTAAAACGCAGCTCAATGTCATCAACAGTTGCATTCAGACTGTAAATCTCTGCTTGCTTTTGGTTGTTTAGAAATTCTAATTCTAACTCCTTCTCTTCCAGCTTTCTCGTGAGCTTAGAAATTTCCTCATGGTGACATATTTCTAATTCATGCACCGCCCTGTCAGTTATACGCCTGGCTTCAGATGTTTGTTGCTGTCCAAAAAGCTCTGTCTGGGAGTTCAGTGATTGCATTTCAAGATACATAGATTCCTCCTGGTCATGAGACTCAAGGGAGAACGCTGACCCATCGATATGTGATTCCTCCATTTGTGGAGTAGCGTGTAAATAATCTAGAGACATTTGTATTTCTTTTGTCTTTCACCACAATGCCTTTCGCCGCCACTAGGCTCACCTTCTCCACGCTGTCGAGAAAAATCACGACCGCGCTGTTCATGCGGGCGGCGGACTTCACGCTGCCGTGACCCACCACCCGCCCCACCGCCATACTGCAGTCCTCCACCGAGCACACGAAACACGGCGCAACCCGTACACCGTGTCAGAGAGAGAGAGATTTGATTTTTACAAAACCTTTATTTTACATAAAAACCATACGAACAAACACAAACAGACACATTTTAATTACATTAGCTAACTAGAACTAAACTACAAATAAATCTTCAAGCCTCCGTGGAGTCGGGAGCTTCCTCTTCTTCTCCGTCACGTCCTCGTCCTCCGAGCAGGGAAGCCACCGCCGACACGCCTCCAAGTCCAGGACCGGCTACCTCCGTCAGTCTCCGCAGGGTCGCTCCTCTGGAACTCGGTCCTTTTGTGACAAAAATGCCTCATACTCCTCTAGTGCTTTACCAACAGTAAGAGCTATCTTCCTCAACCTATAGCCCTCCCTCAGTAAACCTTTTCCCGGCTTTATTGGCCATGTGGAACCGAATGGACCTAAACAGTCTCGGCAGGTCAGAGAAGTGCACCTCTATCAGGATCCTCTGGTTCTTAGTTCTACTTAGACAACCCTTTATCCTTTCCACACTGTATAAGCCTGGGTGCTCCTCACCTTCATCAGGAAAGGAGTCCTCTTCCATACTGGACGCAGAATCAGACTCCTCGTCCCCTTTGCCCGAAACTCCCTTCTTGGCCCGTGAGCTTTCCCCTTCCTAGTTTACGAAAATCAAAGACAAAATTAACATCCATTAACAGATGAAGAATAAAGAGACAACAAAGTTTGCCATATAGATGAACGGTAGCGTTTTATTATGACACTGGAACTTATCTTAAAATAACTTGACAAGAGTTATTCCGCCTCACGCAAAGGACGTCTTCAGTGGTTAACTGCGCATACGTATTCGAGTAGAGCGCTGCCGAGTTTCTCCGAGCTTTGAAGATGGTTCCCCCTCACTCATTATTTTAAATTAATCAGTGTGATACTCAGATGCCGTCGTCTCATCAGTGTGATACTCAGATGCCGTCGTCTCATCTGTGTGATACTCAGATGCCGTCTCATCAGTGTGATACTCAGATGCCGTCTGTAAGATTCGTGTTCAAAGCTCCGGGTCCCGTGGCCGCAGGAAATTCAGGATTCAAGTTAAAGTTTAACAATATTTAATGGCAAAGATAATACTCATGTAGCGTTCACGATCGTGGGGCCAGAAAGGAGGAACTCTCCACAGACGGAGTGCAGCTCCCAGGGAGCCACAGACCGGGGCTGTCTCGAGTCTCCAGACCAGTAGAACCATGTCCCCAGAACAAATGCTCGGCTATTAGTATGGTCATGCAAATGAATTCACACCTAAAGGTTAGTTCCATTGGTCAGTTCAAAGGATGCCGCCATTCTGTTCGCTACGCCAATTAGTAAACAGGCGAGGTCAAAGCTCACTCTTCCGGTCAAGGACAGGAAGTTCCCCTTCACAATAAAACCCTATTATCCTGACCATTGTCTAAACAATAAAACATTCATTCTCATGCATCATACAGTTAATCATTACATTTGTCATTAAAACAGAATAATAAAACAGTGATCCTCTCTTATGTTTCATAATACATTCCTCCAGAATATTCCTCATAATATCCCAAATTAATTATCATATCTTTCTTTATGTATTAATTTAAAACATAAACTTCTCTTATCTACATGTGCAAATATATATAAAATCCACTACAACTTAACACGTCTCAGATGCCGTCTCATCAGTGTGATACTCCGATGCCGTCTCATCTGTGTGTTACTCAGATGCCGTCTGAGATGTATTCACCAGGAGGCTCTCATCTCTGATTCTCAGATGAGTCGGTATTTTTAGCAGAAATACAGCTTTCCTCTCTCTGATTCTCAGATGAGTCGGTATTTTCAGCAGAAATACAGCTTTCCCCTCAAATTCTGATGGCCAGCAAGTATTTGTTCCTCCTGCCCCATCGTGAGCAATTTTCTAGGATCACAGATGGATTTTTGTTGTTTAGCTGACATTGATTAAAATGGGCATTCTACCTGCTTGTGTTAATACAGCGGAAAGAAACTCTGGGTTACGATCCTACTTTCAGGACACCTACTTTCAGGACACCTTTTGCACGGCTAAACCACAAAGGTCTGGTCTTCAGGTCTTCAGGCACTCTCATCTGTGTGATACTCAGGTGCCGTCTCATCTGTGTGATACTTGGATGTATTCACCAGGAGGCTCTCATTTTTCTGATTCTCAGATGAGTCTGTATTTTCAGCAGAAATACAGCTTTCCTCTCTCAAATTCTGATGGCCAGCAAGTATTTGCTCTTCCTGCCTCATCTTGAGCAATCTTTTAGGATCACAGATGGATTTTTGTTGTTTAGCTGTCAGAGACTTTAATTCAGCAAGCTCATTACTGGTGCTCGCATTCTGCACACTTAAAAATTGTTCCCTTTTCTGAAAATCCTTTAGAGCTTGACTCAATTGTTTGATCTCTGACATATTGTTGACAATAATTCTGTTTTTCTACAACCTCATCTGCATCCCTTTTGGCTAAGTGAACTTCTCTTACTTGACAGTGAAGGTCTTGCACTGCTAAACACAAACGTTCAATGTCTTTTTGTTTTTCCTTTTTCGGAGATTCGAGGTGGACCTCATTAGCAATCAAGCTCTGGTTCTCCTTAGTCAGGATTGTCTTGTTATCCTGCATATCTTCAACTTCTGCCTGCAGATTACTATTCTTTGCCTTTAGAATGTCTTTCTCAAATTCATTCTGGGCCAGTTTATCAGTAATTAAATTATTCTGCTGGATCAGAGCGATCTCTCTTTCCTCGTAATCCTGCAACGTTGCCAAAAGGTTTTTAAACGTTGTTTTCATTGTCGTTATGCCATGACTTTCTTTCTGAATGTCCTCTAAAACGCAGCTCAATGTCATCAACAGTTGCATTCAGACTGTAAATCTCTGCTTGCTTTTGGTTGTTTAGAAATTCTAATTCTAACTCCTTCTCTTCCAGCTTTCTCGTGAGCTTAGAAATTTCCTCATGGTGACATATTTCTAATTCATGCACCGCCCTGTCAGTTATACGCCTGGCTTCAGATGTTTGTTGCTGTCCAAAAAGCTCTGTCTGGGAGTTCAGTGATTGCATTTCAAGATACATAGATTCCTGCTGGTCATGAGACTCAAGGGAGAACGCTGACCCATCGATATGTGATTCCTCCATTTGTGGAGTAGCGTGTAAATAATCTAGAGACATTTGTATTTCTTTTGTCTTTCACCACAATGCCTTTCGCCGCCACTAGGCTCACCTTCTCCACGCTGTCGAGAAAAATCACGACCGCGCTGTTCATGCGGGCGGCGGACTTCACGCTGCCGTGACCCACCACCCGCCCCACCGCCATACTGCAGTCCTCCACCGAGCACACGAAACACGGCGCAACCCGTACACCGTGTCAGAGAGAGAGAGATTTGATTTTTACAAAACCTTTATTTTACATAAAAACCATACGAACAAACACAAACAGACACATTTTAATTACATTAGCTAACTAGAACTAAACTACAAATAAATCTTCAAGCCTCCGTGGAGTCGGGAGCTTCCTCTTCTTCTCCGTCACGTCCTCGTCCTCCGAGCAGGGAAGCCACCGCCGACACGCCTCCAAGTCCAGGACCGGCTACCTCCGTCAGTCTCCGCAGGGTCGCTCCTCTGGAACTCGGTCCTTTTGTGACAAAAATGCCTCATACTCCTCTAGTGCTTTACCAACAGTAAGAGCTATCTTCCTCAACCTATAGCCCTCCCTCAGTAAACCTTTTCCCGGCTTTATTGGCCATGTGGAACCGAATGGACCTAAACAGTCTCGGCAGGTCAGAGAAGTGCACCTCTATCAGGATCCTCTGGTTCTTAGTTCTACTTAGACAACCCTTTATCCTTTCCACACTGTATAAGCCTGGGTGCTCCTCACCTTCATCAGGAAAGGAGTCCTCTTCCATACTGGACGCAGAATCAGACTCCTCGTCCCCTTTGCCCGAAACTCCCTTCTTGGCCCGTGAGCTTTCCCCTTCCTAGTTTACGAAAATCAAAGACAAAATTAACATCCATTAACAGATGAAGAATAAAGAGACAACAAAGTTTGCCATATAGATGAACGGTAGCGTTTTATTATGACACTGGAACTTATCTTAAAATAACTTGACAAGAGTTATTCCGCCTCACGCAAAGGACGTCTTCAGTGGTTAACTGCGCATACGTATTCGAGTAGAGCGCTGCCGAGTTTCTCCGAGCTTTGAAGATGGTTCCCCCTCACTCATTATTTTAAATTAATCAGTGTGATACTCAGATGCCGTCGTCTCATCAGTGTGATACTCAGATGCCGTCGTCTCATCTGTGTGATACTCAGATGCCGTCTCATCAGTGTGATACTCAGATGCCGTCTGTAAGATTCGTGTTCAAAGCTCCGGGTCCCGTGGCCGCAGGAAATTCAGGATTCAAGTTAAAGTTTAACAATATTTAATGGCAAAGATAATACTCATGTAGCGTTCACGATCGTGGGGCCAGAAAGGAGGAACTCTCCACAGACGGAGTGCAGCTCCCAGGGAGCCACAGACCGGGGCTGTCTCGAGTCTCCAGACCAGTAGAACCATGTCCCCAGAACAAATGCTCGGCTATTAGTATGGTCATGCAAATGAATTCACACCTAAAGGTTAGTTCCATTGGTCAGTTCAAAGGATGCCGCCATTCTGTTCGCTACGCCAATTAGTAAACAGGCGAGGTCAAAGCTCACTCTTCCGGTCAAGGACAGGAAGTTCCCCTTCACAATAAAACCCTATTATCCTGACCATTGTCTAAACAATAAAACATTCATTCTCATGCATCATACAGTTAATCATTACATTTGTCATTAAAACAGAATAATAAAACAGTGATCCTCTCTTATGTTTCATAATACATTCCTCCAGAATATTCCTCATAATATCCCAAATTAATTATCATATCTTTCTTTATGTATTAATTTAAAACATAAACTTCTCTTATCTACATGTGCAAATATATATAAAATCCACTACAACTTAACACGTCTCAGATGCCGTCTCATCAGTGTGATACTCCGATGCCGTCTCATCTGTGTGTTACTCAGATGCCGTCTGAGATGTATTCACCAGGAGGCTCTCATCTCTGATTCTCAGATGAGTCGGTATTTTTAGCAGAAATACAGCTTTCCTCTCTCTGATTCTCAGATGAGTCGGTATTTTCAGCAGAAATACAGCTTTCCCCTCAAATTCTGATGGCCAGCAAGTATTTGTTCCTCCTGCCCCATCGTGAGCAATTTTCTAGGATCACAGATGGATTTTTGTTGTTTAGCTGACATTGATTAAAATGGGCATTCTACCTGCTTGTGTTAATACAGCGGAAAGAAACTCTGGGTTACGATCCTACTTTCAGGACACCTACTTTCAGGACACCTTTTGCACGGCTAAACCACAAAGGTCTGGTCTTCAGGTCTTCAGGCACTCTCATCTGTGTGATACTCAGGTGCCGTCTCATCTGTGTGATACTTGGATGTATTCACCAGGAGGCTCTCATTTTTCTGATTCTCAGATGAGTCTGTATTTTCAGCAGAAATACAGCTTTCCTCTCTCAAATTCTGATGGCCAGCAAGTATTTGCTCTTCCTGCCTCATCTTGAGCAATCTTTTAGGATCACAGATGGATTTTTGTTGTTTAGCTGTCAGAGACTTTAATTCAGCAAGCTCATTACTGGTGCTCGCATTCTGCACACTTAAAAATTGTTCCCTTTTCTGAAAATCCTTTAGAGCTTGACTCAATTGTTTGATCTCTGACATATTGTTGACAATAATTCTGTTTTTCTACAACCTCATCTGCATCCCTTTTGGCTAAGTGAACTTCTCTTACTTGACAGTGAAGGTCTTGCACTGCTAAACACAAACGTTCAATGTCTTTTTGTTTTTCCTTTTTCGGAGATTCGAGGTGGACCTCATTAGCAATCAAGCTCTGGTTCTCCTTAGTCAGGATTGTCTTGTTATCCTGCATATCTTCAACTTCTGCCTGCAGATTACTATTCTTTGCCTTTAGAATGTCTTTCTCAAATTCATTCTGGGCCAGTTTATCAGTAATTAAATTATTCTGCTGGATCAGAGCGATCTCTCTTTCCTCGTAATCCTGCAACGTTGCCAAAAGGTTTTTAAACGTTGTTTTCATTGTCGTTATGCCATGACTTTCTTTCTGAATGTCCTCTAAAACGCAGCTCAATGTCATCAACAGTTGCATTCAGACTGTAAATCTCTGCTTGCTTTTGGTTGTTTAGAAATTCTAATTCTAACTCCTTCTCTTCCAGCTTTCTCGTGAGCTTAGAAATTTCCTCATGGTGACATATTTCTAATTCATGCACCGCCCTGTCAGTTATACGCCTGGCTTCAGATGTTTGTTGCTGTCCAAAAAGCTCTGTCTGGGAGTTCAGTGATTGCATTTCAAGATACATAGATTCCTCCTGGTCATGAGACTCAAGGGAGAACGCTGACCCATCGATATGTGATTCCTCCATTTGTGGAGTAGCGTGTAAATAATCTAGAGACATTTGTATTTCTTTTGTCTTTCACCACAATGCCTTTCGCCGCCACTAGGCTCACCTTCTCCACGCTGTCGAGAAAAATCACGACCGCGCTGTTCATGCGGGCGGCGGACTTCACGCTGCCGTGACCCACCACCCGCCCCACCGCCATACTGCAGTCCTCCACCGAGCACGCGAAACACGGCGCAACCCGTACACCGTGTCAGAGAGAGAGAGAGATTTGATTTTTACAAAACCTTTATTTTACATAAAAACCATACGAACAAACACAAACAGACACATTTTAATCACATTAGCTAACTAGAACTAAACTACAAATAAATCTTCAAGCCTCCGTGGAGTCGGGAGCTTCCTCTTCTTCTCCGTCACGTCCTCGTCCTCCGAGCAGGGAAGCCACCGCCGACACGCCTCCAAGTCCAGGACCGGCTACCTCCGTCAGTCTCCGCAGGGTCGCTCCTCTGGAACTCGGTCCTTTTGTGACAAAAATGCCTCATACTCCTCTAGTGCTTTACCAACAGTAAGAGCTATCTTCCTCAACCTATAGCCCTCCCTCTCAGTAAACCTTTTCCCGGCTTTATTGGCCATGTGGAACCGAATGGACCTAAACAGTCTCGGCAGGTCAGAGAAGTGCACCTCTATCAGGATCCTCTGGTTCTTAGTTCTACTTAGACAACCCTTTATCCTTTCCACACTGTATAAGCCTGGGTGCTCCTCACCTTCATCAGGAAAGGAGTCCTCTTCCATACTGGACGCAGAATCAGACTCCTCGTCCCCTTTGCCCGAAACTCCCTTCTTGGCCCGTGAGCTTTCCCCTTCCTAGTTTACGAAAATCAAAGACAAAATTAACATCCATTAACAGATGAAGAATAAAGAGACAACAAAGTTTGCCATATAGATGAACGGTAGCGTTTTATTATGACACTGGAACTTATCTTAAAATAACTTGACAAGAGTTATTCCGCCTCACGCAAAGGACGTCTTCAGTGGTTAACTGCGCATACGTATTCGAGTAGAGCGCTGCCGAGTTTCTCCGAGCTTTGAAGATGGTTCCCCCTCACTCATTATTTTAAATTAATCAGTGTGATACTCAGATGCCGTCGTCTCATCTGTGTGATACTCAGATGCCGTCTCATCAGTGTGATACTCAGATGCCGTCTGTAAGATTCGTGTTCAAAGCTCCGGGTCCCGTGGCCGCAGGAAATTCAGGATTCAAGTTAAAGTTTAACAATATTTAATGGCAAAGATAATACTCATGTAGCGTTCACGATCGTGGGGCCAGAAAGGAGGAACTCTCCACAGACGGAGTGCAGCTCCCAGGGAGCCACAGACCGGGGCTGTCTCGAGTCTCCAGACCAGTAGAACCATGTCCCCAGAACAAATGCTCGGCTATTAGTATGGTCATGCAAATGAATTCACACCTAAAGGTTAGTTCCATTGGTCAGTTCAAAGGATGCCGCCATTCTGTTCGCTACGCCAATTAGTAAACAGGCGAGGTCAAAGCTCACTCTTCCGGTCAAGGACAGGAAGTTCCCCTTCACAATAAAACCCTATTATCCTGACCATTGTCTAAACAATAAAACATTCATTCTCATGCATCATACAGTTAATCATTACATTTGTCATTAAAACAGAATAATAAAACAGTGATCCTCTCTTATGTTTCATAATACATTCCTCCAGAATATTCCTCATAATATCCCAAATTAATTATCATATCTTTCTTTATGTATTAATTTAAAACATAAACTTCTCTTATCTACATGTGCAAATATATATAAAATCCACTACAACTTAACACGTCTCAGATGCCGTCTCATCAGTGTGATACTCCGATGCCGTCTCATCTGTGTGTTACTCAGATGCCGTCTGAGATGTATTCACCAGGAGGCTCTCATCTCTGATTCTCAGATGAGTCGGTATTTTTAGCAGAAATACAGCTTTCCTCTCTCTGATTCTCAGATGAGTCGGTATTTTCAGCAGAAATACAGCTTTCCCCTCAAATTCTGATGGCCAGCAAGTATTTGTTCCTCCTGCCCCATCGTGAGCAATTTTCTAGGATCACAGATGGATTTTTGTTGTTTAGCTGACATTGATTAAAATGGGCATTCTACCTGCTTGTGTTAATACAGCGGAAAGAAACTCTGGGTTACGATCCTACTTTCAGGACACCTACTTTCAGGACACCTTTTGCACGGCTAAACCACAAAGGTCTGGTCTTCAGGTCTTCAGGCACTCTCATCTGTGTGATACTCAGGTGCCGTCTCATCTGTGTGATACTTGGATGTATTCACCAGGAGGCTCTCATTTTTCTGATTCTCAGATGAGTCTGTATTTTCAGCAGAAATACAGCTTTCCTCTCTCAAATTCTGATGGCCAGCAAGTATTTGCTCTTCCTGCCTCATCTTGAGCAATCTTTTAGGATCACAGATGGATTTTTGTTGTTTAGCTGTCAGAGACTTTAATTCAGCAAGCTCATTACTGGTGCTCGCATTCTGCACACTTAAAAATTGTTCCCTTTTCTGAAAATCCTTTAGAGCTTGACTCAATTGTTTGATCTCTGACATATTGTTGACAATAATTCTGTTTTTCTACAACCTCATCTGCATCCCTTTTGGCTAAGTGAACTTCTCTTACTTGACAGTGAAGGTCTTGCACTGCTAAACACAAACGTTCAATGTCTTTTTGTTTTTCCTTTTTCGGAGATTCGAGGTGGACCTCATTAGCAATCAAGCTCTGGTTCTCCTTAGTCAGGATTGTCTTGTTATCCTGCATATCTTCAACTTCTGCCTGCAGATTACTATTCTTTGCCTTTAGAATGTCTTTCTCAAATTCATTCTGGGCCAGTTTATCAGTAATTAAATTATTCTGCTGGATCAGAGCGATCTCTCTTTCCTCGTAATCCTGCAACGTTGCCAAAAGGTTTTTAAACGTTGTTTTCATTGTCGTTATGCCATGACTTTCTTTCTGAATGTCCTCTAAAACGCAGCTCAATGTCATCAACAGTTGCATTCAGACTGTAAATCTCTGCTTGCTTTTGGTTGTTTAGAAATTCTAATTCTAACTCCTTCTCTTCCAGCTTTCTCGTGAGCTTAGAAATTTCCTCATGGTGACATATTTCTAATTCATGCACCGCCCTGTCAGTTATACGCCTGGCTTCAGATGTTTGTTGCTGTCCAAAAAGCTCTGTCTGGGAGTTCAGTGATTGCATTTCAAGATACATAGATTCCTCCTGGTCATGAGACTCAAGGGAGAACGCTGACCCATCGATATGTGATTCCTCCATTTGTGGAGTAGCGTGTAAATAATCTAGAGACATTTGTATTTCTTTTGTCTTTCACCACAATGCCTTTCGCCGCCACTAGGCTCACCTTCTCCACGCTGTCGAGAAAAATCACGACCGCGCTGTTCATGCGGGCGGCGGACTTCACGCTGCCGTGACCCACCACCCGCCCCACCGCCATACTGCAGTCCTCCACCGAGCACGCGAAACACGGCGCAACCCGTACACCGTGTCAGAGAGAGAGAGAGATTTGATTTTTACAAAACCTTTATTTTACATAAAAACCATACGAACAAACACAAACAGACACATTTTAATCACATTAGCTAACTAGAACTAAACTACAAATAAATCTTCAAGCCTCCGTGGAGTCGGGAGCTTCCTCTTCTTCTCCGTCACGTCCTCGTCCTCCGAGCAGGGAAGCCACCGCCGACACGCCTCCAAGTCCAGGACCGGCTACCTCCGTCAGTCTCCGCAGGGTCGCTCCTCTGGAACTCGGTCCTTTTGTGACAAAAATGCCTCATACTCCTCTAGTGCTTTACCAACAGTAAGAGCTATCTTCCTCAACCTATAGCCCTCCCTCTCAGTAAACCTTTTCCCGGCTTTATTGGCCATGTGGAACCGAATGGACCTAAACAGTCTCGGCAGGTCAGAGAAGTGCACCTCTATCAGGATCCTCTGGTTCTTAGTTCTACTTAGACAACCCTTTATCCTTTCCACACTGTATAAGCCTGGGTGCTCCTCACCTTCATCAGGAAAGGAGTCCTCTTCCATACTGGACGCAGAATCAGACTCCTCGTCCCCTTTGCCCGAAACTCCCTTCTTGGCCCGTGAGCTTTCCCCTTCCTAGTTTACGAAAATCAAAGACAAAATTAACATCCATTAACAGATGAAGAATAAAGAGACAACAAAGTTTGCCATATAGATGAACGGTAGCGTTTTATTATGACACTGGAACTTATCTTAAAATAACTTGACAAGAGTTATTCCGCCTCACGCAAAGGACGTCTTCAGTGGTTAACTGCGCATACGTATTCGAGTAGAGCGCTGCCGAGTTTCTCCGAGCTTTGAAGATGGTTCCCCCTCACTCATTATTTTAAATTAATCAGTGTGATACTCAGATGCCGTCGTCTCATCTGTGTGATACTCAGATGCCGTCTCATCAGTGTGATACTCAGATGCCGTCTGTAAGATTCGTGTTCAAAGCTCCGGGTCCCGTGGCCGCAGGAAATTCAGGATTCAAGTTAAAGTTTAACAATATTTAATGGCAAAGATAATACTCATGTAGCGTTCACGATCGTGGGGCCAGAAAGGAGGAACTCTCCACAGACGGAGTGCAGCTCCCAGGGAGCCACAGACCGGGGCTGTCTCGAGTCTCCAGACCAGTAGAACCATGTCCCCAGAACAAATGCTCGGCTATTAGTATGGTCATGCAAATGAATTCACACCTAAAGGTTAGTTCCATTGGTCAGTTCAAAGGATGCCGCCATTCTGTTCGCTACGCCAATTAGTAAACAGGCGAGGTCAAAGCTCACTCTTCCGGTCAAGGACAGGAAGTTCCCCTTCACAATAAAACCCTATTATCCTGACCATTGTCTAAACAATAAAACATTCATTCTCATGCATCATACAGTTAATCATTACATTTGTCATTAAAACAGAATAATAAAACAGTGATCCTCTCTTATGTTTCATAATACATTCCTCCAGAATATTCCTCATAATATCCCAAATTAATTATCATATCTTTCTTTATGTATTAATTTAAAACATAAACTTCTCTTATCTACATGTGCAAATATATATAAAATCCACTACAACTTAACACGTCTCAGATGCCGTCTCATCAGTGTGATACTCCGATGCCGTCTCATCTGTGTGTTACTCAGATGCCGTCTGAGATGTATTCACCAGGAGGCTCTCATCTCTGATTCTCAGATGAGTCGGTATTTTTAGCAGAAATACAGCTTTCCTCTCTCTGATTCTCAGATGAGTCGGTATTTTCAGCAGAAATACAGCTTTCCCCTCAAATTCTGATGGCCAGCAAGTATTTGTTCCTCCTGCCCCATCGTGAGCAATTTTCTAGGATCACAGATGGATTTTTGTTGTTTAGCTGACATTGATTAAAATGGGCATTCTACCTGCTTGTGTTAATACAGCGGAAAGAAACTCTGGGTTACGATCCTACTTTCAGGACACCTACTTTCAGGACACCTTTTGCACGGCTAAACCACAAAGGTCTGGTCTTCAGGTCTTCAGGCACTCTCATCTGTGTGATACTCAGGTGCCGTCTCATCTGTGTGATACTTGGATGTATTCACCAGGAGGCTCTCATTTTTCTGATTCTCAGATGAGTCTGTATTTTCAGCAGAAATACAGCTTTCCTCTCTCAAATTCTGATGGCCAGCAAGTATTTGCTCTTCCTGCCTCATCTTGAGCAATCTTTTAGGATCACAGATGGATTTTTGTTGTTTAGCTGTCAGAGACTTTAATTCAGCAAGCTCATTACTGGTGCTCGCATTCTGCACACTTAAAAATTGTTCCCTTTTCTGAAAATCCTTTAGAGCTTGACTCAATTGTTTGATCTCTGACATATTGTTGACAATAATTCTGTTTTTCTACAACCTCATCTGCATCCCTTTTGGCTAAGTGAACTTCTCTTACTTGACAGTGAAGGTCTTGCACTGCTAAACACAAACGTTCAATGTCTTTTTGTTTTTCCTTTTTCGGAGATTCGAGGTGGACCTCATTAGCAATCAAGCTCTGGTTCTCCTTAGTCAGGATTGTCTTGTTATCCTGCATATCTTCAACTTCTGCCTGCAGATTACTATTCTTTGCCTTTAGAATGTCTTTCTCAAATTCATTCTGGGCCAGTTTATCAGTAATTAAATTATTCTGCTGGATCAGAGCGATCTCTCTTTCCTCGTAATCCTGCAACGTTGCCAAAAGGTTTTTAAACGTTGTTTTCATTGTCGTTATGCCATGACTTTCTTTCTGAATGTCCTCTAAAACGCAGCTCAATGTCATCAACAGTTGCATTCAGACTGTAAATCTCTGCTTGCTTTTGGTTGTTTAGAAATTCTAATTCTAACTCCTTCTCTTCCAGCTTTCTCGTGAGCTTAGAAATTTCCTCATGGTGACATATTTCTAATTCATGCACCGCCCTGTCAGTTATACGCCTGGCTTCAGATGTTTGTTGCTGTCCAAAAAGCTCTGTCTGGGAGTTCAGTGATTGCATTTCAAGATACATAGATTCCTCCTGGTCATGAGACTCAAGGGAGAACGCTGACCCATCGATATGTGATTCCTCCATTTGTGGAGTAGCGTGTAAATAATCTAGAGACATTTGTATTTCTTTTGTCTTTCACCACAATGCCTTTCGCCGCCACTAGGCTCACCTTCTCCACGCTGTCGAGAAAAATCACGACCGCGCTGTTCATGCGGGCGGCGGACTTCACGCTGCCGTGACCCACCACCCGCCCCACCGCCATACTGCAGTCCTCCACCGAGCACGCGAAACACGGCGCAACCCGTACACCGTGTCAGAGAGAGAGAGAGATTTGATTTTTACAAAACCTTTATTTTACATAAAAACCATACGAACAAACACAAACAGACACATTTTAATCACATTAGCTAACTAGAACTAAACTACAAATAAATCTTCAAGCCTCCGTGGAGTCGGGAGCTTCCTCTTCTTCTCCGTCACGTCCTCGTCCTCCGAGCAGGGAAGCCACCGCCGACACGCCTCCAAGTCCAGGACCGGCTACCTCCGTCAGTCTCCGCAGGGTCGCTCCTCTGGAACTCGGTCCTTTTGTGACAAAAATGCCTCATACTCCTCTAGTGCTTTACCAACAGTAAGAGCTATCTTCCTCAACCTATAGCCCTCCCTCTCAGTAAACCTTTTCCCGGCTTTATTGGCCATGTGGAACCGAATGGACCTAAACAGTCTCGGCAGGTCAGAGAAGTGCACCTCTATCAGGATCCTCTGGTTCTTAGTTCTACTTAGACAACCCTTTATCCTTTCCACACTGTATAAGCCTGGGTGCTCCTCACCTTCATCAGGAAAGGAGTCCTCTTCCATACTGGACGCAGAATCAGACTCCTCGTCCCCTTTGCCCGAAACTCCCTTCTTGGCCCGTGAGCTTTCCCCTTCCTAGTTTACGAAAATCAAAGACAAAATTAACATCCATTAACAGATGAAGAATAAAGAGACAACAAAGTTTGCCATATAGATGAACGGTAGCGTTTTATTATGACACTGGAACTTATCTTAAAATAACTTGACAAGAGTTATTCCGCCTCACGCAAAGGACGTCTTCAGTGGTTAACTGCGCATACGTATTCGAGTAGAGCGCTGCCGAGTTTCTCCGAGCTTTGAAGATGGTTCCCCCTCACTCATTATTTTAAATTAATCAGTGTGATACTCAGATGCCGTCGTCTCATCAGTGTGATACTCAGATGCCGTCGTCTCATCTGTGTGATACTCAGATGCCGTCTCATCAGTGTGATACTCAGATGCCGTCTGTAAGATTCGTGTTCAAAGCTCCGGGTCCCGTGGCCGCAGGAAATTCAGGATTCAAGTTAAAGTTTAACAATATTTAATGGCAAAGATAATACTCATGTAGCGTTCACGATCGTGGGGCCAGAAAGGAGGAACTCTCCACAGACGGAGTGCAGCTCCCAGGGAGCCACAGACCGGGGCTGTCTCGAGTCTCCAGACCAGTAGAACCATGTCCCCAGAACAAATGCTCGGCTATTAGTATGGTCATGCAAATGAATTCACACCTAAAGGTTAGTTCCATTGGTCAGTTCAAAGGATGGCGCCATTCTGTTCGCTACGCCAATTAGTAAACAGGCGAGGTCAAAGCTCACTCTTCCGGTCAAGGACAGGAAGTTCCCCTTCACAATAAAACCCTATTATCCTGACCATTGTCTAAACAATAAAACATTCATTCTCATGCATCATACAGTTAATCATTACATTTGTCATTAAAACAGAATAATAAAACAGTGATCCTCTCTTATGTTTCATAATACATTCCTCCAGAATATTCCTCATAATATCCCAAATTAATTATCATATCTTTCTTTATGTATTAATTTAAAACATAAACTTCTCTTATCTACATGTGCAAATATATATAAAATCCACTACAACTTAACACGTCTCAGATGCCGTCTCATCAGTGTGATACTCCGATGCCGTCTCATCTGTGTGTTACTCAGATGCCGTCTGAGATGTATTCACCAGGAGGCTCTCATCTCTGATTCTCAGATGAGTCGGTATTTTTAGCAGAAATACAGCTTTCCTCTCTCTGATTCTCAGATGAGTCGGTATTTTCAGCAGAAATACAGCTTTCCCCTCAAATTCTGATGGCCAGCAAGTATTTGTTCCTCCTGCCCCATCGTGAGCAATTTTCTAGGATCACAGATGGATTTTTGTTGTTTAGCTGACATTGATTAAAATGGGCATTCTACCTGCTTGTGTTAATACAGCGGAAAGAAACTCTGGGTTACGATCCTACTTTCAGGACACCTACTTTCAGGACACCTTTTGCACGGCTAAACCACAAAGGTCTGGTCTTCAGGTCTTCAGGCACTCTCATCTGTGTGATACTCAGGTGCCGTCTCATCTGTGTGATACTTGGATGTATTCACCAGGAGGCTCTCATTTTTCTGATTCTCAGATGAGTCTGTATTTTCAGCAGAAATACAGCTTTCCTCTCTCAAATTCTGATGGCCAGCAAGTATTTGCTCTTCCTGCCTCATCTTGAGCAATCTTTTAGGATCACAGATGGATTTTTGTTGTTTAGCTGTCAGAGACTTTAATTCAGCAAGCTCATTACTGGTGCTCGCATTCTGCACACTTAAAAATTGTTCCCTTTTCTGAAAATCCTTTAGAGCTTGACTCAATTGTTTGATCTCTGACATATTGTTGACAATAATTCTGTTTTTCTACAACCTCATCTGCATCCCTTTTGGCTAAGTGAACTTCTCTTACTTGACAGTGAAGGTCTTGCACTGCTAAACACAAACGTTCAATGTCTTTTTGTTTTTCCTTTTTCGGAGATTCGAGGTGGACCTCATTAGCAATCAAGCTCTGGTTCTCCTTAGTCAGGATTGTCTTGTTATCCTGCATATCTTCAACTTCTGCCTGCAGATTACTATTCTTTGCCTTTAGAATGTCTTTCTCAAATTCATTCTGGGCCAGTTTATCAGTAATTAAATTATTCTGCTGGATCAGAGCGATCTCTCTTTCCTCGTAATCCTGCAACGTTGCCAAAAGGTTTTTAAACGTTGTTTTCATTGTCGTTATGCCATGACTTTCTTTCTGAATGTCCTCTAAAACGCAGCTCAATGTCATCAACAGTTGCATTCAGACTGTAAATCTCTGCTTGCTTTTGGTTGTTTAGAAATTCTAATTCTAACTCCTTCTCTTCCAGCTTTCTCGTGAGCTTAGAAATTTCCTCATGGTGACATATTTCTAATTCATGCACCGCCCTGTCAGTTATACGCCTGGCTTCAGATGTTTGTTGCTGTCCAAAAAGCTCTGTCTGGGAGTTCAGTGATTGCATTTCAAGATACATAGATTCCTCCTGGTCATGAGACTCAAGGGAGAACGCTGACCCATCGATATGTGATTCCTCCATTTGTGGAGTAGCGTGTAAATAATCTAGAGACATTTGTATTTCTTTTGTCTTTCACCACAATGCCTTTCGCCGCCACTAGGCTCACCTTCTCCACGCTGTCGAGAAAAATCACGACCGCGCTGTTCATGCGGGCGGCGGACTTCACGCTGCCGTGACCCACCACCCGCCCCACCGCCATACTGCAGTCCTCCACCGAGCACGCGAAACACGGCGCAACCCGTACACCGTGTCAGAGAGAGAGAGAGATTTGATTTTTACAAAACCTTTATTTTACATAAAAACCATACGAACAAACACAAACAGACACATTTTAATCACATTAGCTAACTAGAACTAAACTACAAATAAATCTTCAAGCCTCCGTGGAGTCGGGAGCTTCCTCTTCTTCTCCGTCACGTCCTCGTCCTCCGAGCAGGGAAGCCACCGCCGACACGCCTCCAAGTCCAGGACCGGCTACCTCCGTCAGTCTCCGCAGGGTCGCTCCTCTGGAACTCGGTCCTTTTGTGACAAAAATGCCTCATACTCCTCTAGTGCTTTACCAACAGTAAGAGCTATCTTCCTCAACCTATAGCCCTCCCTCTCAGTAAACCTTTTCCCGGCTTTATTGGCCATGTGGAACCGAATGGACCTAAACAGTCTCGGCAGGTCAGAGAAGTGCACCTCTATCAGGATCCTCTGGTTCTTAGTTCTACTTAGACAACCCTTTATCCTTTCCACACTGTATAAGCCTGGGTGCTCCTCACCTTCATCAGGAAAGGAGTCCTCTTCCATACTGGACGCAGAATCAGACTCCTCGTCCCCTTTGCCCGAAACTCCCTTCTTGGCCCGTGAGCTTTCCCCTTCCTAGTTTACGAAAATCAAAGACAAAATTAACATCCATTAACAGATGAAGAATAAAGAGACAACAAAGTTTGCCATATAGATGAACGGTAGCGTTTTATTATGACACTGGAACTTATCTTAAAATAACTTGACAAGAGTTATTCCGCCTCACGCAAAGGACGTCTTCAGTGGTTAACTGCGCATACGTATTCGAGTAGAGCGCTGCCGAGTTTCTCCGAGCTTTGAAGATGGTTCCCCCTCACTCATTATTTTAAATTAATCAGTGTGATACTCAGATGCCGTCGTCTCATCAGTGTGATACTCAGATGCCGTCGTCTCATCTGTGTGATACTCAGATGCCGTCTCATCAGTGTGATACTCAGATGCCGTCTGTAAGATTCGTGTTCAAAGCTCCGGGTCCCGTGGCCGCAGGAAATTCAGGATTCAAGTTAAAGTTTAACAATATTTAATGGCAAAGATAATACTCATGTAGCGTTCACGATCGTGGGGCCAGAAAGGAGGAACTCTCCACAGACGGAGTGCAGCTCCCAGGGAGCCACAGACCGGGGCTGTCTCGAGTCTCCAGACCAGTAGAACCATGTCCCCAGAACAAATGCTCGGCTATTAGTATGGTCATGCAAATGAATTCACACCTAAAGGTTAGTTCCATTGGTCAGTTCAAAGGATGGCGCCATTCTGTTCGCTACGCCAATTAGTAAACAGGCGAGGTCAAAGCTCACTCTTCCGGTCAAGGACAGGAAGTTCCCCTTCACAATAAAACCCTATTATCCTGACCATTGTCTAAACAATAAAACATTCATTCTCATGCATCATACAGTTAATCATTACATTTGTCATTAAAACAGAATAATAAAACAGTGATCCTCTCTTATGTTTCATAATACATTCCTCCAGAATATTCCTCATAATATCCCAAATTAATTATCATATCTTTCTTTATGTATTAATTTAAAACATAAACTTCTCTTATCTACATGTGCAAATATATATAAAATCCACTACAACTTAACACGTCTCAGATGCCGTCTCATCAGTGTGATACTCCGATGCCGTCTCATCTGTGTGTTACTCAGATGCCGTCTGAGATGTATTCACCAGGAGGCTCTCATCTCTGATTCTCAGATGAGTCGGTATTTTTAGCAGAAATACAGCTTTCCTCTCTCTGATTCTCAGATGAGTCGGTATTTTCAGCAGAAATACAGCTTTCCCCTCAAATTCTGATGGCCAGCAAGTATTTGTTCCTCCTGCCCCATCGTGAGCAATTTTCTAGGATCACAGATGGATTTTTGTTGTTTAGCTGACATTGATTAAAATGGGCATTCTACCTGCTTGTGTTAATACAGCGGAAAGAAACTCTGGGTTACGATCCTACTTTCAGGACACCTACTTTCAGGACACCTTTTGCACGGCTAAACCACAAAGGTCTGGTCTTCAGGTCTTCAGGCACTCTCATCTGTGTGATACTCAGGTGCCGTCTCATCTGTGTGATACTTGGATGTATTCACCAGGAGGCTCTCATTTTTCTGATTCTCAGATGAGTCTGTATTTTCAGCAGAAATACAGCTTTCCTCTCTCAAATTCTGATGGCCAGCAAGTATTTGCTCTTCCTGCCTCATCTTGAGCAATCTTTTAGGATCACAGATGGATTTTTGTTGTTTAGCTGTCAGAGACTTTAATTCAGCAAGCTCATTACTGGTGCTCGCATTCTGCACACTTAAAAATTGTTCCCTTTTCTGAAAATCCTTTAGAGCTTGACTCAATTGTTTGATCTCTGACATATTGTTGACAATAATTCTGTTTTTCTACAACCTCATCTGCATCCCTTTTGGCTAAGTGAACTTCTCTTACTTGACAGTGAAGGTCTTGCACTGCTAAACACAAACGTTCAATGTCTTTTTGTTTTTCCTTTTTCGGAGATTCGAGGTGGACCTCATTAGCAATCAAGCTCTGGTTCTCCTTAGTCAGGATTGTCTTGTTATCCTGCATATCTTCAACTTCTGCCTGCAGATTACTATTCTTTGCCTTTAGAATGTCTTTCTCAAATTCATTCTGGGCCAGTTTATCAGTAATTAAATTATTCTGCTGGATCAGAGCGATCTCTCTTTCCTCGTAATCCTGCAACGTTGCCAAAAGGTTTTTAAACGTTGTTTTCATTGTCGTTATGCCATGACTTTCTTTCTGAATGTCCTCTAAAACGCAGCTCAATGTCATCAACAGTTGCATTCAGACTGTAAATCTCTGCTTGCTTTTGGTTGTTTAGAAATTCTAATTCTAACTCCTTCTCTTCCAGCTTTCTCGTGAGCTTAGAAATTTCCTCATGGTGACATATTTCTAATTCATGCACCGCCCTGTCAGTTATACGCCTGGCTTCAGATGTTTGTTGCTGTCCAAAAAGCTCTGTCTGGGAGTTCAGTGATTGCATTTCAAGATACATAGATTCCTCCTGGTCATGAGACTCAAGGGAGAACGCTGACCCATCGATATGTGATTCCTCCATTTGTGGAGTAGCGTGTAAATAATCTAGAGACATTTGTATTTCTTTTGTCTTTCACCACAATGCCTTTCGCCGCCACTAGGCTCACCTTCTCCACGCTGTCGAGAAAAATCACGACCGCGCTGTTCATGCGGGCGGCGGACTTCACGCTGCCGTGACCCACCACCCGCCCCACCGCCATACTGCAGTCCTCCACCGAGCACGCGAAACACGGCGCAACCCGTACACCGTGTCAGAGAGAGAGAGAGATTTGATTTTTACAAAACCTTTATTTTACATAAAAACCATACGAACAAACACAAACAGACACATTTTAATCACATTAGCTAACTAGAACTAAACTACAAATAAATCTTCAAGCCTCCGTGGAGTCGGGAGCTTCCTCTTCTTCTCCGTCACGTCCTCGTCCTCCGAGCAGGGAAGCCACCGCCGACACGCCTCCAAGTCCAGGACCGGCTACCTCCGTCAGTCTCCGCAGGGTCGCTCCTCTGGAACTCGGTCCTTTTGTGACAAAAATGCCTCATACTCCTCTAGTGCTTTACCAACAGTAAGAGCTATCTTCCTCAACCTATAGCCCTCCCTCTCAGTAAACCTTTTCCCGGCTTTATTGGCCATGTGGAACCGAATGGACCTAAACAGTCTCGGCAGGTCAGAGAAGTGCACCTCTATCAGGATCCTCTGGTTCTTAGTTCTACTTAGACAACCCTTTATCCTTTCCACACTGTATAAGCCTGGGTGCTCCTCACCTTCATCAGGAAAGGAGTCCTCTTCCATACTGGACGCAGAATCAGACTCCTCGTCCCCTTTGCCCGAAACTCCCTTCTTGGCCCGTGAGCTTTCCCCTTCCTAGTTTACGAAAATCAAAGACAAAATTAACATCCATTAACAGATGAAGAATAAAGAGACAACAAAGTTTGCCATATAGATGAACGGTAGCGTTTTATTATGACACTGGAACTTATCTTAAAATAACTTGACAAGAGTTATTCCGCCTCACGCAAAGGACGTCTTCAGTGGTTAACTGCGCATACGTATTCGAGTAGAGCGCTGCCGAGTTTCTCCGAGCTTTGAAGATGGTTCCCCCTCACTCATTATTTTAAATTAATCAGTGTGATACTCAGATGCCGTTGTCTCATCAGTGTGATACTCAGATGCCGTCGTCTCATCTGTGTGATACTCAGATGCCGTCGTCTCATCTGTGTGATACTCAGATGCCGTCTCAGATGCCGTCTCATCAGTGTGATACTCAGATGCCGTCTCATCAGTGTGATACTCAGATGCCGTCTCATCTGTGTGTTACTCAGATGCCGTCTGAGATGTATTCACCAGGAGGCTCTCATCTCTCTGATTCTCAGATGAGTCGGTATTTTTAGCAGAAATACAGCTTTCCTCTCTCTGATTCTCAGATGAGTCGGTATTTTCAGCAGAAATACAGCTTTCCCCTCAAATTCTGATGGCCAGCAAGTATTTGTTCCTCCTGCCCCATCGTGAGCAATTTTCTAGGATCACAGATGGATTTTTGTTGTTTAGCTGACATTGATTAAAATGGGCATTCTACCTGCTTGTGTTAATACAGCGGAAAGAAACTCTGGGTTACGATCCTACTTTCAGGACACCTACTTTCAGGACACCTTTTGCACGGCTAAACCACAAAGGTCTGGTCTTCAGGCACTCTCATCTGTGTGATACTCAGGTGCCGTCTCAAATCCGTGTGATACTTGGATGTATTCACCAGGAGGCTCTCATTTTTCTGATTCTCAGATGAGTCTGTATTTTCAGCAGAAATACAGCTTTCCTCTCTCAAATTCTGATGGCCAGTAAGTATTTGCTCTTCCTGCCTCATCTTGAGCAATCTTTTAGGATCACAGATGGATTTTTGTTGTTTAGCTGTCAGAGACTTTAATTCCGCAAGCTCATTACTGGTGCTCGCATTCTGCACACTTAAAAATTGTTCCCTTTTCTGAAAATCCTTTAGAGCTTGACTCAATTGTTTGATCTCTGACATATTGTTGACAATAATCTGCTTCTGTTTTTCTACAACCTCATCTGCATCCCTTTTGGCTAAGTGAACTTCTCTTACTTGACAGTGAAGGTCTTGCACTGTTAAACACAAACGTTCAATGTCTTCTTGTTTTTCCTTTTTCGGAGATTCGAGGTGGACCTCATTAGACTTCACGCTGCCGTGACCCACCGCCATACTGCAGTCCTCCACCGAGCATGCGAAACACGGCGCAACCCGTACACCGTGAGAGAGAGAGAGAGATAATTTAATAGGAAAGATTAGATTGGATACATTTAAGAGAGAGAGAGAATTTAATAGGAAAGATGAGATTGGATACATTTTAGAGAGAGAGAGATAATTTAATAGGAAAGATGAGATTGGATACATTTTAGAGAGAGAGAGATAATTTAATAGGAAAGATGAGATTGGATACATTTAAGAGAAAGAGAGAGAATTTAATAGGAAAGATGAGATTGGATACATTTAAGAGAGAGAGAGAGAATTTAATAGGAAAGATGAGATTGGATACATTTCAGAGAGAGAGAGAGAGATAATTTAATAGGAAAGATGAGATTGGATACATTTAAGAGAGAGAGAGAATTTAATAGGAAAGATTTCCTTAATCGGTACCCAAAGAATATGATTTAGTTGCCGCAAACAATTTGCCATTATTGAGCGTGTTAGCCTGCAATACAGTGGCTGGTCTAGTCATTAAAGAACAGGGACTACTTTGTTCACCTACGCACACAAACTGAGAAACAGGTCACTTTTATGAGGAACTCCAGAAATGTGTCTGAGAAAGCTCTCAAAGCTAGATACTTAGTAGCTGAACTGGTGGCCAAACGAAAAAGCCCTCACACTGTGGCATTATTACTACGTGCCTGCAAAGCCATTGTGAACGAGATGCTCGGCCCTGACGCAGCTAAAGTGCTGTATTATGCTACAATGTGACATGTAACTTTGTTGGTGTTGGTGTGCCATGGGACGTTTTTATTGTACAAAATGTGCCACGGCTCAAAAAAGGTTGATGAACACTGAGTTAGAGACCCGAGCTCACGTTACTGGAGCCGCTGCGCTGTTAAGAGCAGCTCGGCTGCTCACATCGGGCCGTCTCTTTAAGCATGTAATGAGGTTAATGGACCACCGTGAGCAGCTAGTCGGGTCATGAACCTGAAATATCTCTTTCAAAGTCCGGTAACGGTGCAATCTTTGAGATTAACTACACTGCTCAACTGAACTTGGTTATTTTGCTACTTTTGTTTTGTGGTCCGCAGCAACACTAACTATTTACATGTTGTTATGTTTGAGGGAGCCAGGAGCAAACGGATCAGTTCACCAAGCTGAGGGGGAGAATGGTGCCTCTTCTTAAGCCATTAGTCCATTTGTAAAATCTCTATTTGACCATCTTGTATTTCAGGTTACAGTTAATGAGCTCTCATCCTACACAAAGCCTTTACTAATACGACAACCACGGGCAAACCCCTTGTATGTGTTTTTGTATTGCTGTCACAGAGATGCACATTGTCACTCTCAACTTTATGTTTAATTGTTTAGTGCGTCATTGATGGCATTCATGGTCATGACATTATTTATTTGATTGCATTTGCTTCAGTTGGTGGTACTAGTGTGCCCATCTAAACAGTGGACTTCACCTCCAAGCGGCACCTGCCACCTGTATAAGGACCCCAAAATGGCACCTGTCAAGAGACACGCTTACGACGCGGACTTCAAACTCAAGGCTATCAGTCACGCAGCAGAACATGGAAATAGAGCAGCTGCGAGAGAATTCAACATTAAATGTAGTTTTACAGAACTTAGTTCGGGAACAATGACCACGCCCCGAACGCAGCTCACTTCCGGTGCACTTAAGTACTTAAGTCCAGCACACCTGTTCATCTTCACATCCCTCCCCCCAACCCCTTTGTTTCTAACATATTGTTCTCTCCCTCTCACAGGAACAACGGGAGACTCCGCTCTCCGAAGCTTCAGACAAGACTACCCCCATCCACGAGTCTCCACTCCCCCGTTCCCACCAGTCACGGGGACACCGTCGACCTGGAGCCCTGCTTCAGATGGGAGCCCTCCTCAGCGGTCATCAAGGCCTCCAAGAAGGCCACAGGCCAGTACAACCTTGCCCACAAATCCTAAAAAATTCTGATCTCTGATGCCTCATTTTTTGTTATTTTATTTGTGTTTGGGTTATAAAGGCTACTGTTTAAGCACTTTATTTGTTGCACTTATTTATTTGTTGCACTTTTTTGTTTCATAAAGAAAAATATTTCTCCCTAACTAATCTTGTGTCATTTTTTGCTCTTAAGAATACAATTATTAACAATATAGGTTAGGTTTCAGTTAATAATTAGTTAAATACCATTGTAATCAAAATGTCAATCAACCTACCTTGGTTAAATCTTAAACACAGGTTTATTAATTAGGCTATATTGTGGTACATAGACAGTCATTGAGGCACAACAATAGTTTTCTGGTTGAATGTTCAGCTCAAGTCTAGAAGGCCCTGCAAGTCATGAGCAGATGGACATGAATCAGAATAAGTTCAGGTATTGCACATATTTAGCATAACACCCAAAGATCCACTAGAATGCATGAACGAATATCTACTTAAACCAACATTTCCTGGAGGCGGACCACCATGTCTGCTTCACAGAATGTAACCAATGTTGTCCATCTCCAGCCGCCCCTATCAACGACTATGGGCCCCACAAACCACCAGAATGCAGGGCACAACATGGGTACAACGCCAAATGAATTCCAATTTCCTGATATTTGAGCCACCAACGTGTGTGGCTGCGTGCACAGCAAAACGTTGGTCACCCCCGACAAAATCTCACTCCAAGGTTTTTTGAAAAGTTGGCAGCTCTGTAATTGTAAGATGCGAATTCAGGCTCTTACGCGGTGACGCCAGACAGAAACTGCTGGCTACGTCAGGAGACTGTGGAAGCGAAGCCATGTGAGCGCGTCCGGGCCGGGACTGTATGTATACAGATGACTCTTGTTTGTTATGATTAAATAATGATTATTATATATCTCTGGCTTCGGAGCTTCTTCTTCCAAGCACCAGGCAGCTCGAGATTCTCTAAACTTTTATACCACCTTCCCGTGTCTGGACAGCTCTCTGCTGAGGAACTCGTCGGTGATGAAAGGAGGGACGTTCGACAGGACTACCTTGGTGGCGGGTTGGCATAAAACTTTTAACAGCTGTTAAATTCTCTCTGTTAACAGCCGTTTCGTGCACGTACTGACCTGCACGAAACGGCTGTTAACGGTGATTCCTGTCTCGACGACCGCGTTCACCTTCTCCACCCAGTCTAGGAAAACAACCACGGCACTGTTCATACGAGCGGCCGACACGACTCCGCTGTGGCCGACCCTGTCCCCCACAGCGATGCTGATGTCCTCCACGTTGCAGGGGAACGGGGCACAGATTTTAACACCATGTTTGCGGGTGAGCAGTTTGGATGTCCTGCTAGCCATGGTGCCACCCACGCCACCGGCAAAATGCCGGTGAGGTACAAAAATAATAAGAAACCCACAATATACACCAAACACCAAACTAATGTGAAACTGTGATTTATTTAAACTATGTGAAAAATATATCATCAACCGAGTAAACTAAACGAAAAGACGCACACACTCGATCACCACCACCGGCTCACAGCTCACACAGAGAGAGAGAGAGATTTGTTTTGATTTTTACAAAACCTTTATTTTACATAAAACAATATGAAGAAACGGACACATTGTTTTGTTTTTTAAATGTGTTTATTTGATAATGGACAGTGCACATTAATAGAAACATTTCTGTAAATATGCCAGAGTTAGCCAAGAGGCTATTTTTCATCTGTAGTCCCACGAGGCAGATGTTATAAAACAAACCTAAAAACATAAGATTACATATACAATGTACAAACAAGAAAAGAAAATAAGATGTTAAATTGGACAGAATAAAAACATCCATGTCAGAGTAAATTAAATATATAACCACAGACAGGTAAACAACAACAAAAATACTTTTGTGCAGTAATTGTAATGACATTAACTAAATAAAACAACAAATAAATCCTCAACATCATCTGTGTCCCTGAGAGGAGATGAGATTGGATACATTTAAGAGAGAGAGAGAGAATTTAATAGGAAAGATGAGATTGGCTACATTTAAGAGAGAGAGAGATAATTTAATAGGAAAGATGAGATTGGATACATTTAAGAGAGAGAGAGAGAGATAATTTAATAGGAAAGATGAGATTGGATACATTTAAGACAGAGAGAGAGAATTTAATAGGAAAGATGAGATTGGCTACATTTAAGAGAGAGAGAGAGAATTTAATAGGAAAGATGAGATTGGATACATTTAAGAGAGAGAGAGAGCATTTAATAGGAAAGATGAGATTGGATACATTTAAGAGAGAGAGAGAGAATTTAATAGAAAAGATGAGATTGGATACATTTAAGAGAGAGAGAGAGAATTTAATAGGAAAGATGAGATTGGATACATTTAAGAGAGAGAGAGAGAATTTAATAGGAAAGATGAGATTGGATACATTTAAGAGAGAGAGAGAGAATTTAATAGAAAAGATGAGATTGGATACATTTAAGAGAGAGAGAGAGAATTTAATAGGAAAGATGAGATTGGATACATTTAAGAGAGAGAGAAAGAATTTAATAGGAAAGATGAGATTGAATACATTTAGGAGAGAGATAATTTAATAGGAAAAATGAGATTGGATACATTTAAGAGAGAGAGAGAGAATTTAATAGGAAAGATAAGATTGGATACATTTAAGAGAGAGAGAGAATTTAATAGGAAAGATGAGATTGGATACATTTAAGAGAGAGAGAGAATTTAATAGGAAAGATAAGATTGGATACATTTAAGAGAGAGAGAGAGAGAATTTAATAGGAAAGATAAGATTGGATACATTTAAGAGAGAGAGAGAGAGAATTTAATAGGAAAGATGAGATTGGATACATTTAAGAGAGAGAGAGAATTTAATAGGAAAGATGAGATTGGATACATTTAAGAGAGAGAGAGAGAATTTAATAGGAAAGATGAGATTGGATACATTTAAGAGAGAGAGAGAGAATTTAATAGGAAAGATGAGATTGGATACATTTAAGAGAGAGAGAAAGAATTTAATAGGAAAGATGAGATTGGATACATTTAGGAGAGAGATAATTTAATAGGAAAAATGAGATTGGATACATTTAAGAGAGAGAGAGAGAATTTAATAGGAAAGATGAGATTGGATACATTTAAGAGAGAGAGAGAGAATTTAATAGGAAAGATGAGATTGGATACATTTAAGAGAGAGAGAAAGAATTTAATAGGAAAGATGAGATTGGATACATTTAGGAGAGAGATAATTTAATAGGAAAAATGAGATTGGATACATTTAAGAGAGAGAGAGAGAATTTAATAGGAAAGATAAGATTGGATACATTTAAGAGAGAGAGAGAGAGAATTTAATAGGAAAGATGAGATTGGCTACATTTAAGAGAGAGAGAGAATTTAATAGGAAAGATGAGATTGGATACATTTAAGAGAGAGAGAGAATTTAATAGGAAAGATAAGATTGGATACATTTAAGAGAGAGAGAGAATTTAATAGGAAAGATAAGATTGGATACATTTAAGAGAGAGAGAGAGAGAATTTAATAGGAAAGATGAGATTGGATACATTTAAGAGAGAGAGAGAATTTAATAGGAAAGATGAGATTTGATACATTTAAGAGAGAGAGAGAATTTAATAGGAAAGATGAGATTGGATACATTTAAGAGAGAGAGAGAGAATTTAATAGGAAAGATGAGATTGGATACATTTAAGAGAGAGAGAGAGAATTTAATATGAAAGATGAGATTTGATACATTTAAGAGAGAGAGAGAGAGAATTTAATAGGAAAGATGAGATTGGATACATTTAAGAGAGAGAGAGATAATTTAATATGAAAGATGAGATTGGATACATTTAAGAGAGAGAGAGATAATTTAATAGGAAAAATGAGATTGGATACATTTAAGAGAGAGAGAGATAATTTAATAGGAAAGATGAGATTGGCTACATTTAAGAGAGAGAGAGAATTTAATAGGAATGATGAAATTGGATACATTTAAGAGAGAGAGAGAGAGAGAGAATTTAATAGGAAAGATGAGATTGGATACATTTAAGAGAGAGAGACATAATTTAATAGGAAAGATGAGATTGGCTACATTTAAGAGAGAGAGAGGTTGCCCGTTAAATGGCCTTAATAGGAAAGATGAGATTGGCTACATTTAAAAGCCAGAATAACAAAGATTTTGAAATAAGTACAGAAAAAAAATAAATATGATTAATTCAGAGATAAGACGGATCTGCTAACCGCTGACCCACAGTCGGTAAACATTGATTAAAATGGGCATTCTACCTGCTTGTGTTAAATACAGCGGAAAGAAACTCTGGGTTATAGAGTTTCTCGACTGACTATGCCTTTGATTACAAATCTTGGACGTCACGTCCTTAAGAATTTGCCTCAGACGGCCAGCAAGTATTTTCTCCTCGTCCAGAGGAGTGTGTAAATAATTTTGAGACATTTGTATTTCTCTGATTCTTCTGCGTTCCTGCTGTCTCTTAAAAGTCCTCAAACACTTCTACCTGCTTGTGTTAAATACAGCGGAAAGAAACTCTGGGTTATAGAGTTTCTCGACTGACTATGCCTTTGATTACAAATCTTGGACGTCACGTCCTTAAGAATTTGCCTCAGACGGCCAGCAAGTATTTTCTCCTCGTCCAGAGGAGTGTGTAAATAATTTTGAGACATTTGTATTTCTCTGATTCTTCTGCGTTCCTGCTGTCTCTTCAAATTCCTCAAACACTTCTACCTGCTTGTGTTAAATACAGCGGAAAGAAACTCTGGGTTATAGAGTTTCTGGATTGACTATGCCTTTGATTACAAATCTTGGACGTCACGTCCTTATGAATTTGCCTCAGTGATTCCTGTCACAGGACCTCACATCGGATCAGGAAAATATTCCCAAAAAACAGAAAAAAACCTTTCACAGGAAAAAAGGGTAGAAACCTTCAGGAGAGCAACAGAGGAGGATCCCTCTCCCCGGAAAGACAGAGGTGCTATAGATGTCATGTGTACAGAATGAACAATGTTACAGAGCATTTCACTCAATATGAATCATCACAGTTCACATTAGGCGAGAGGTCATCATTCACACTCACCTCAGCCAGAGAAAATGTTTAGAGGGGAGGAAGTGCGCCGTATTGAAGAGTGCCGAAGTTCTTTACTAGGTCGTTGACGTCAAATTGAAATGGTAAGCAGACAGAGGCTGTGTAGTCGGCAAACATTGCAGTTAATCCTACTACAAGAAGTATTGTCGCAATTACAAGAAGTATATTCACAATGCTGATGCCAACATACAATCCTACTTTCAGAACACCTTTTGCACAGCTAAGCCACAAAGGTCTGGTCTTCACGTCTTCAGGCGTACTCTCATCTGTGTGATACTCAGATGCCGTCTCATCAGATGCCGTCTCATCTGTGTGATACTCGGATGCCGTCTCATCTGTGTGATACTCAGATGTATTCACCAGGAGGCTCCCATCCCTCTGATTCTCAGCTGAGTCGGTATTTTCAGCAGAAATACAGCTTTCCTCTCTCTGATTCTCAGATGAGTCGGTATTTTCAGCAGAAATACAGCTTTCCTCTCTCAAATTCTGATGGTCAGCAAGTATTTGTTCCTCCTGCCTCATCTTGAGCATTTTTTTAGGATCACAGATGGATTTTTGTTGTTTAGCTGTCAGAGACTTCAATTCAGCAAGCTCATTACTGGTGCTCGCATTCTGCTCACTTAAAAATATTTGCCTTTTCTGAAAATCCTTTAGAGCTCGACTCAATTGTTTGATCTCTGACATACTGTTGACAATAATCTGCTTCTGTTTTTCTACAACCTCATCTGCATCCCTTTTGGCTAAGTGAACTTCTCTTACTTGACAGTGAAGGTCTTGCACTGTTAAACACAAACGTTCAATGTCTTTTTGTTTTTCCTTTTTCGGAGATTCGAGGTGGACCTCATTAGCAATCAAGCTCTGGTTCTCCTTAGTCAGGATTGTCTTGTTATCCTGCAGATCTTCAACTTCTCCCTGCAGATTACTATTCTTTGCCTTTAGAATGTCTTTCTCAAATTCATTCTGGGCCAGTTTATCAGTAATTAAATTATTCTGCTGGATCAGAGCGATCTGTCTTTCCTCGTAATCCTGCAACGTTGACAAAAGGTTTTTAATCTTTATTTTCATTGTCGTTTTGCCATGACTTTCTTTCTGAACGTCCTCTAAACGCACCTTAATGTCATCAACGGTTGCATTCAGACTGTAAATCTCTGTTTGCTTTTCGTTTTTTAGAAATTCTAATTCTAACTCCTTCTCTTCCAGCTTTCTCGTGAGCTTAGAAAATTCCTCATGGTGACATATTTCTAATTCATGCACCACCCTGTCAGTTATACGGCTGGCTTCAGATGTTTGTTGCTGTCCAAAGAGCTCTGTCTGGGAGTTCAGTGATTGTATTTTAAGATACATAGATTCCTCCTGGTCATGAGACTCAAGGGAAAACGCTGACCCATCGATATGTGATTCCTCCATTTGTGGAGTAGCGTGTAAATAATTTAGAGACATTTGTATTTATTTTGTTCTTCTGCGTTCTTGCTGTCTCTTAAAAGTCCTCAAACACTTTTGTTTACCTGCTTGTAGAATACAGCCAAAAGGATCTGGGTTATAGAGTTTCTGGACTGACTTTGCCTTTGATCACAAATCTATGACGTTGCGTTCCGGGTCTGCGACTGGACACGCCCATTTTACACGGGCTGCGTCAGAGATGACGTGTGCGTTCTTGAGACAGGCATTTTCCCAGAATGCATTTTTCACCAGCGACAGGGGAAAATGGCGGAGGAGAAAATTCACATTAGAAAGTAGACATTTTCTAAATACTACCGTTGTTGAGTAACGGAATGTAATGTAAGGATGTTTTCGGGCGAGAAGTTAGTTGTGTTAGCATCAAATCTGGTGTTGGTTTGTCGAGATTCAGCCGATTTAAGGATATGCGTCAACGATTACGGAGATTTGAGGTCCGGCTCTTGGGTTCAGTGAGCCTCGCAGCACCGGGGGTCAGCGCTCATGTTGCACGCCAAGAGAAGCCTGATCTCGGCAGGACTCTTTTAAATGATCCGCTGGCTCCGATGTCTCCGTAGCGATTACACATAATAATAATTCGGTTTTGGAGGATCTAACAAGCAATCTCTGGTCTCATAGTTTCCCCCCTGGGGATGAATAAATTACATATCTAATCGTATTATTTGTTCACAAGTAAATCAGTTTGACTGAGGGTTAAGATTTATAACTTTATATTTAAATTGAATTTAACTGGACCAATTTGTTATTTATAAAAACGATACATATACAATTATATGTGTATCTATATAAATATATATAATAGATATATATAAATATATATATATAATTATAAACACAAACAATTAACGTTATGTGTATCTACATAACTATATATATATATATATGAAATATATATATATATATTTATAAACACAATATATATACAAGTATATGTATATCCATATATATTTTGTTTTTGTACACAATGTATATATCTCTACAATCTCATATGTGTATGTCTGTGAAATGCAGAATTTGTCTCCTTCAAATGCAGCCGAGAAATTAATATTTGATGTGATTTATATTGACACTTTTTAATGTAGTCATTGAAAAACAAGGTACCTTATAACATCACCGTTTTGTTTAAATGATCGGTTACGTTACGTGACGTTAGTTAGAGACCCGAGCTCACGTTACTGGAGCCGCTGCGCTGTTAACAGCAGCTCGGCTGCTCACATCGGCCGTCTCTTAAAGCATGTAATGAGGTTAATGGACCACTGTGAGCAGCTAGTCGGGTCATGAACCTGAAATATCTCTTTCAAAGTCCGGTAACGGTGCAATCTTTGAGATTAACTACACTGCTCAACTGAACTTGGTTATTTTGCTACTTTTGTTTTGTGGTCCGCAGCAAAACTAACTTTTTACATGTTGTTATGTTTGAGGGAGCCAGGAGCAAACGGATCAGTTCACCAAGCTGAGGGGGAGAATGGTGCCTCTTCTTAAGCCATTAGTCCATTTGTAAAATCTCTATTTGACCATCTTGTACTTCACGTTACAGTTAATGAGCTCTCATCCTACACAAAGCCTTTACTAATACGACAACCACGGGCAAACCCCTTGTATGTGTTTTTGTATTGCTGTCACAGAGATGCACATTGTCACTCTCAACTTTATGTTTAATTGTTTAGTGCGTCATTGATGGCATTAATGGTCGTGACATTATTTATTTGATTGCATTTGCTTCAGTTGGTGGTACTAGTGTGCCCATCTAAACAGTGGACTTCACCTCCAAGCGGCACCTGACACCTGTATAAGGACCCCAAAATGGCACCTGTCAAGAGACACGCTTACGACGCGGACTTCAAACTCAAGGCTATCAGTCACGCAGCAGAACATGGAAATAGAGCAGCTGCGAGAGAATTCAACATTAAATGTAGTTTTACAGAACTTAGTTCGGGAACAATGACCACGCCCCGAACGCAGCTCACTTCCGGTGCACTTAAGTACTTAAGTCCAGCACACCTGTTCATCTTCACATCCCTCCCCCCAACCCCTTTGTTTCTAACATATTGTTCTCTCCCTCTCACAGGAACAACGGGAGACTCCGCTCTCCGAAGCTTCAGACAAGACTACCCCCATCCACGAGTCTCCACTCCCCCGTTCCCACCAGTCACGGGGACACCGTCGACCTGGAGCCCTGCTTCAGATGGGAGCCCTCCTCAGCGGTCATCAAGGCCTCCAAGAAGGCCACAGGCCAGTACAACCTTGCCCACAAATCCTAAAAAATTCTGATCTCTGATGCCTCATTTTTTGTTATTTTATTTGTGTTTGGGTTATAAAGGCTACTGTTTAAGCACTTTATTTGTTGCACTTATTTATTTGTTGCACTTTTTTGTTTCATAAAGAAAAATATTTCTCCCTAACTAATCTTGTGTCATTTTTTGCTCTTAAGAATACAATTATTAACAATATAGGTTAGGTTTCAGTTAATAATTAGTTAAATACCATTGTAATCAAAATGTCAATCAACCTACCTTGGTTAAATCTTAAACACAGGTTTATTAATTAGGCTATATTGTGGTAAATAGACAGTCATTGAGGCACAACAATAGTTTTCTGGTTGAATGTTCAGCTCAAGTCTAGAAGGCCCTGCAAGTCATGAGCAGATGGACATGAATCAGAATAAGTTCAGGTATTGCACATATTTAGCATAACACCCAAAGATCCACTAGAATGCATGAACGAATATCTACTTAAACCAACATTTCCTGGAGGCGGACCACCATGTCTGCTTCACAGAATGTAACCAATGTTGTCCATCTCCAGCCGCCCCTATCAACGACTATGGGCCCCACAAACCACCAGAATGCAGGGCACAACATGGGTACAACGCCAAATGAATTCCAATTTCCTGATATTTGAGCCACCAACGTGTGTGGCTGCGTGCACAGCAAAACGTTGGTCACCCCCGACAAAATCTCACTCCAAGGTTTTTTGAAAAGTTGGCAGCTCTGTAATTGTAAGATGCGAATTCAGGCTCTTACGCGGTGACGCCAGACAGAAACTGCTGGCTACGTCAGGAGACTGTGGAAGCGAAGCCATGTGAGCGCGTCCGGGCCGGGACTGTATGTATACAGATGACTCTTGTTTGTTATGATTAAATAATGATTATTATATATCTCTGGCTTCGGAGCTTCTTCTTCCAAGCACCAGGCAGCTCGAGATTCTCTGAACTTTTATACCACCTTCCCGTGTCTGGACAGCTCTCTGCTGAGGAACTCGTCGGTGATGAAAGGAGGGACGTTCGACAGGACTACCTTGGTGGCGGGTTGGCATAAAACTTTTAACAGCCGTTAAATTCTCTCTGTTAACAGCCGTTTCGTGCAGGTACTGACCTGCACGAAACGGCTGTTAACGGTGATTCCTGTCTCGACGACCGCGTTCACCTTCTCCACCCAGTCTAGGAAAACAACCACGGCACTGTTCATACGAGCGGCCGACACGACTCCGCTGTGGCCGACCCTGTCCCCCACAGCGATGCTGATGTCCTCCACGTTGCAGGGGAACGGGGCACAGATTTTAACACCATGTTTGCGGGTGAGCAGTTTGGATGTCCTGCTAGCCATGGTGCCACCCACGCCACCGGCAAAATGCCGGTGAGGTACAAAAATAATAAGAAACCCACAATATACACCAAACACCAAACTAATGTGAAACTGTGATTTATTTAAACTATGTGAAAAATATATCATCAACCGAGTAAACTAAACGAAAAGACGCACACACTCGATCACCACCACCGGCTCACAGCTCACACAGAGAGAGAGAGAGATTTGTTTTGATTTTTACAAAACCTTTATTTTACATAAAACAATATGAAGAAACGGACACATTGTTTTGTTTTTTAAATGTGTTTATTTGATAATGGACAGTGCACATTAATAGAAACATTTCTGTAAATATGCCAGAGTTAGCCAAGAGGCTATTTTTCATCTGTAGTCCCACGAGGCAGATGTTATAAAACAAACCTAAAAACATAAGATTACATATACAATGTACAAACAAGAAAAGAAAATAAGATGTTAAATTGGACAGAATAAAAACATCCATGTCAGAGTAAATTAAATATATAACCACAGACAGGTAAACAACAACAAAAATACTTTTGTGCAGTAATTGTAATGACATTAACTAAATAAAACAACAAATAAATCCTCAACATCATCTGTGTCCCTGAGAGGAGGTCCTCACTCCCTTCTGGGTCCTCTTATCATGGAGAAACCACTTTACTCTGCCAAGACTGTACCCTCGTGGGGAATCACTGCCCCCAGAGGATCCAGATTCAGAATCTTAGTCCTCCTCCATACTAGATTCAGACTCCCCGTCCCCATTTCCCGAAGCTCCTTTCTTCGCCTATGAACTTTCTCCTTCCTCCCTGCTCTTCCTCTTCAAACGGTGAGCCTGAAGCTCCTCCACTCCTGTTTGTCAACATGACAACCTCTTCCTGCGCACAATTTTCTTTCCCTCCAGCACCCACCCGACCACCCTGCTGAACCCCACCCGTCCCTCCCTGTCCTCCCAGCCCCTCCTTCCTTACCTGCGACACTACCTGCCCGTGTCTCACCAGCTCATTGAGCAAAACCTCGTCCATGATAAACGGAGGCACATTGTCCACCGTGACTCTGACCGCCGGTGTTAACAGCGGCAGAACCGGCACCACCGTGTCTTTCACCACGATGACTTTCGCCGCCCCTAGGCTCACTTTCTCCACGCTGTCGAGAAAAATCACGACCGCGCTGTTCATGCGGGCAGCGGACTTCACGCTGCCGTGACCCACCACCCGCCCCACCGCCATACTGCAGTCCTCCACGGAGCACGCAAAACACGGCGCAGCCCGTACACCGTGAGAGAGAGAGAGAGATAATTTAATAGGAAAGATGAGATTGGATACATTTAAGAGAGAGAGAGAGATATAGGAAAGATGAGATTGGATACATTTAAGAGACAGAGAGAGCATTTAATAGGAAAGATGAGATTGGATACATTTAAGAGAGAGAGAATTTAATAGGAAAGATGAGATTGGATACATTTAAGAGAGAGAGAATTTAATAGGAAAGATGAGATTGGATACATTTAAGAGAGAGAGAGAGAATTTAATAGGAAAGATGAGATTGGATACATTTAAGAGAGAGAGAGAGAGATAATTTAATAGGAAAGATGAGATTGGATACATTTAAGAGAGAGAGAGAATTTAATAGGAAAGATGAGATTAGATACATTTCAGAGAGAGAGAGAGAATTTAATAGGAAAGATGAGATTGGATACATTTAAGAGAGACAGAGAGAGAGAATTTAATAGGAAAGATGAGATTGGATACATTTAAGAGAGAGAGAGAATTTAATAGGAAAGATGAGATTAGATACATTTCAGAGAGAGAGAGAGAGATAATTGAATAGGAAAGATGAGATTGGATACATTTAAGAGAGAGAGAGAGAGAATTTAATAGGAAAGATAAGATTGGATACATTTAAGAGAGAGAGAGAGAATTTAATAGGAAAGATGAGATTGGATACATTTCAGAGAGAGAGAGAGAATTTAATAGGAAAGATAAGATTGGATACATTTAAGAGAGAGAGAGAGAGAATTTAATAGGAAAGATGAGATTGGCTACGTTTAAGAGAGAGAGAGAATTTAATAGGAAAGATGGGATTGGATACATTTAAGAGAGAGAGAGAATTTAATAGGAAAGATGAGATTGGATACATTTAGGAGAGAAAGAGGGAATTTAATAGAAAAGATGAGATTGGATACATTTAAGAGAGAGAGAGAGAATTTAATAGGAAAGATGAGATTGGATACATTTAAGAGAGAGAGAGAGAATTTAATAGGAAAGATGAGATTGGATACATTTAAGAGAGAGAGAGAGAATTTAATAGGAAAGATGAGATTGGATACATTTAAGAGAGAGAGAGAAAATTTAATAGAAAAGATGAGATTGGATACATTTAAGAGAGAGAGAGAGAATTTAATAGGAAAGATGAGATTGGATACATTTAAGAGAGAGAGAGAGAATTTAATAGGAAAGATGAGATTGGATACATTTAAGAGAGAGAGAGATAATTTAATAGGAAAGATGAGATTGGCTACGTTTAAGAGAGAGAGAGAGAATTTAATAGGAAAGATGGGATTGGATACATTTAAGAGAGAGAGAGAATTTAATAGGAAAGATGAGATTGGATACATTTAAGAGAGAGAGAGATAATTTAATAGGAAAGATGAGATTGGATACATTTAAGAGAGAGAGAGAGAATTTAATAGGAAAGATGAGATTGGATACATTTAAGAGAGAGAGAGAAAATTTAATAGAAAAGATGAGATTGGATACATTTAAGAGAGAGAGAGAGAATTTAATAGGAAAGATGAGATTGGATACATTTAAGAGAGAGAGAGAGAATTTAATAGGAAAGATGAGATTGGATACATTTAAGAGAGAGAGAGATAATTTAATAGGAAAGATGAGATTGGATACATTTAAGAGAGAGAGAGAGAGATAATTTAATAGGAAAGATGAGATTGGATACATTTAAGAGAGAGAGAGAGAATTTAATAGGAAAGATGAGATTGGATACATTTAAGAGAGAGAGAGAAAATTTAATAGAAAAGATGAGATTGGATACATTTAAGAGAGAGAGAGAGAATTTAATAGGAAAGATGAGATTGGATACATTTAAGAGAGAGAGAGAGAATTTAATAGGAAAGATGAGATTGGATACATTTAAGAGAGAGAGAGAGAATTTAATAGGAAAGATGGGATTGGATACATTTAAGAGAGAGAGAGAGAATTTAATAGGAAAGATGAGATTGGCTACATTTAAGAGAGAGAGAGAGAGAATTTAATAGGAAAGATGAGATTGGATACATTTAAGAGAGAGAGAGAATTTAATAGGAAAGATGAGATTGGATACATTTAGGAAAGAAAGAGGGAATTTAATAGGAAAGATGAGATTGGATACATTTAAGAGAGAGAGAGAGAATTTAATAGGAAAGATGAGATTGGATACATTTAAGAGAGAGAGAGATAATTTAATAGGAAAGATGAGATTGGCTACATTTAAGAGAGAGAGAGAGAGAGAATTTAATAGGAAAGATGAAATTGGATACATTTAAGAGAGAGAGAGAGAGAGAGAGAGAATTTAATAGGAAAGATGAGATTGGCTACATTTAAGAGAGAGAGAGAGATCATTTAATAGGAAAGATGAGATTGGATACATTTAAGAGAGAGAGAGAGAGAATTTAATAGGAAAGATGAGATTGGATACATTTAAGAGAGAGAGACAGAATTTAATAGGAAAGATGAGATTGGCTACGTTTAAGAGAGAGAGAGGTTGCCCGTTAAATGGCCTTAATAGGAAAGATGAGATTGGCTACATTTAAAAGCCAGAATAACAAAGATTTTGAAATAAGTACAGAAAAAAAAAATATATGATTAATTCAGAGATAAGACGGATCTGCTAACCGCTGACCCACAGTCGGTAAACATTGATTAAAATGGGCATTCTACCTGCTTGTGTTAAATACAGCGGGAAGAAACTCTGGGTTATAGAGTTTCTCGACTGACTATGCATTTGATTACAAATCTTGGACGTCACGTCCTTAAGAATTTGCCTCAGACGGCCAGCAAGTATTTTCTCCTCGTCCAGAGGAGTGTGTAAATAATTTTGAGACATTTGTATTTCTCTGATTCTTCTGCGTTCCTGCTGTCTCTTCAAAGTCCTCAAACACTTCTACCTGCTTGTGTTAAATACAGCGGAAAGAAACTCTGGGTTATAGAGTTTCTCGACTGACTATGCCTTTGATTACAAATCTTGGACGTCACGTCCTTAAGAATTTGCCTCAGACGGCCAGCAAGTATTTTCTCCTCGTCCAGAGGAGTGTGTAAATAATTTTGAGACATTTGTATTTCTCTGATTCTTCTGCGTTCCTGCTGTCTCTTAAAAGTCCTCAAACACTTCTACCTGCTTGTGTTAAATACAGCGGAAAGAAACTCTGGGTTATAGAGTTTCTCGACTGACTATGCCTTTGATTACAAATCTTGGACGTCACGTCCTTAAGAATTTGCCTCAGACGGCCAGCAAGTATTTTCTCCTCGTCCAGAGGAGTGTGTAAATAATTTTGAGACATTTGTATTTCTCTGATTCTTCTGCGTTCCTGCTGTCTCTTCAAATTCCTCAAACACTTCTACCTGCTTGTGTTAAATACAGCGGAAAGAAACTCTGGGTTATAGAGTTTCTGGATTGACTATGCCTTTGATTACAAATCTTGGACGTCACGTCCTTATGAATTTGCCTCAGTGATTCCTGTCACAGGACCTCACATCGGATCAGGAAAATATTCCCAAAAAACAGAAAAAAACCTTTCACAGGAAAAAAGGGTAGAAACCTTCAGGAGAGCAACAGAGGAGGATCCCTCTCCCCGGAAAGACAGAGGTGCTATAGATGTCATGTGTACAGAATGAACAATGTTACAGAGCATTTCACTCAATATGAATCATCACAGTTCACATTAGGCGAGAGGTCATCATTCACACTCACCTCAGCCAGAGAAAATGTTTAGAGGGGAGGAAGTGCGCTGTATTGAAGAGTGCCGAAGTTCTTTACTAGGTCGTTGACGTCAAATTGAAATGGTAAGCAGACAGAGGCTGTGTAGTCGGCAAACATTGCAGTTAATCCTACTACAAGAAGTATTGTCGCAATTACAAGAAGTATATTCACAATGCTGATGCCAACATACAATCCTACTTTCAGAACACCTTTTGCACAGCTAAGCCACAAAGGTCTGGTCTTCACGTCTTCAGGCGTACTCTCATCTGTGTGATACTCAGATGCCGACTCATCTGTGTGATACTCAGATGCCGACTCATCTGTGTGATACTCAGATGCCGTCTCATCAGATGCCGCCTCATCTGTGTGATACTCAGATGCCGCCTCATCTGTGTGATACTCAGATGCCGCCTCATCTGTGTGATACTCAGATGCCGCCTCATCTGTGTGATACTCAGATGCCGTCTCATCAGATGCCGTCTCATCAGATGCCGACTCATCTGTGTGATACTCAGATGCCGTCTCATCAGATGCCGTCTCATCAGATGCCGTCTCATCTGTGTGATACTCGGATGCCGTCTCATCTGTGTGATACTCAGATGTATTCACCAGGAGGCTCTCATCCCTCTGATTCTCAGCTGAGTCGGTATTTTCAGCAGAAATACAGCTTTCCTCTCTCTGATTCTCAGATGAGTCGGTATTTTCAGCAGAAATACAGCTTTCCTCTCTCAAATTCTGATGGTCAGCAAGTATTTGTTCCTCCTGCCTCATCTTGAGCATTTTTTTAGGATCACAGATGGATTTTTGTTGTTTAGCTGTCAGAGACTTCAATTCAGCAAGCTCATTACTGGTGCTCGCATTCTGCTCACTTAAAAATATTTCCCTTTTCTGAAAATCCTTTAGAGCTCGACTCAATTGTTTGATCTCTGACATATTGTTGACAATAATCTGCTTCTGTTTTTCTATAACCTCATCTGCATCCCTTTTGGCTAAGTGAACTTCTCTTACTTGACAGTGAAGGTCTTGCACTGTTAAACACAAACGTTCAATGTCTTCTTGTTTTTCCTTTTTCGGAGATTCGAGGTGGACCTCATTAGCAATCAAGCTCTTAGTCAGGATTGTCATGTCATCCTGCACATCTTCAACTTCTGCCTGCATATTACTATTCTTTGCCTTTAGAATGTATTTCTCAAATTCATTCTGGGCCAGTTTATCACTACCTAACTCATTCTGCTGGATCAGAGCCATCTCTCTTTCCTCGTAATCCTGCAACGTTGACAAAAGGTTTTTAATCTTTATTTTCATTGTCGTTTTGCCATGACTTTCTTTCTGAACGTCCTCTAAACGCACCTTAATGTCATCAACGGTTGCATTCAGACTGTAAATCTCTGTTTGCTTTTGGTTTTTTAGAAATTCTAATTCTAACTCCTTCTCTTCCAGCTTTCTCTTGAGCTTAGAAATTTCCTCATGGTGACATATTTCTAATTCATGCACCGCCCTGTCAGTTATACGCCTGGCTTCAGATGTTTGTTGCTGTCCAAAGAGCTCTGTCTGGGAGTTCAGTGATTGTATTTTAAGATACATAGATTCCTCCTGGTCATGAGACTCAAGGGAAAACGCTGACCCAACGATATGTGATTCCTCCATTTGTGGAGTAGCGTGTAAATAATTTAGAGACATTTGTATTTATTTTGTTCTTCTGCGTTCTTGCTGTCTCTTAAAAGTCCTCAAACACTTTTGTTTACCTGCTTGTAGAATACAGCCAAAAGGATCTGGGTTATAGAGTTTCTGGACTGACTTTGCCTTTGATCACAAATCTATGACGTTGCGTTCCGGGTCTGCGACTGGACACGCCCATTTTACACGGGCTGCGTCAGAGATGACGTGTGCGTTCTTGAGACAGGCATTTTCCCAGAATGCATTTTGCACCAGCGACAGGGGAAAATGGCGGAGGAGAAAATTCACATTAGAAAGTAGACATTTTCTAAATACTACCGTTGTTGAGTAACGGAATGTAATGTAAGGATGTTTTCGGGCGAGAAGTTAGTTGTGTTAGCATCAAATCTGGTGTTGGTTTGTCGAGATTCAGCCGATTTAAGGATATGCGTCAACGATTACGGAGATTTGAGGTCCGGCTCTTGGGTTCAGTGAGCCTCGCAGCACCGGGGGTCAGCGCTCATGTTGCACGCCAAGAGAAGCCTGATCTCGGCAGGACTCTTTTAAATGATCCGCTGGCTCCGATGTCTCCGTAGCGATTACACATAATAATAATTCGGTTTTGGAGGATCTAACAAGCAATCTCTGGTCTCATAGTTTCCCCCCTGGGGATGAATAAATTACATATCTAATCGTATTATTTGTTCACAAGTAAATCAGTTTGACTGAGGGTTAAGATTTATAACTTTATATTTAAATTGAATTTAACTGGACCAATTTGTTATTTATAAAAACGATACATATACAATTATATGTGTATCTATATAAATATATATAATAGATATATATAAATATATATATATAATTATAAACACAAACAATTAACGTTATGTGTATCTACATAACTATATATATATATATATGAAATATATATATATTTATAAACACAATATATATACAAGTATATGTATATCCATATATATTTTGTTTTTGTACACAATGTATATATCTCTACAATCTCATATGTGTATGTCTGTGAAATGCAGAATTTGTCTCCTTTAAATGCAGCCGAGAAATTAATATTTGATTTGATTTATATTGACACTTTTTAATGTAGGTATTGAAAAACAAGGTACCTTATAACATCACCGTTTTGTTTAAATGATCGGTTATGTTACGTGACGTTAGTTAGAGACCCGAGCTCACGTTACTGGAGCCGCTGCGCTGTTATCAGCAGCTCGGCTGCTCACATCGGCCGTCTCTTAAAGCATGTAATGAGGTTAATGGACCACCGTGAGCAGCTAGTCAGGTCATGAATATCAAAATGTTTGATCTAAATAAATGATTTTCCCTCTTATGACTTACAGACTTGAAGGATGTAGTGTGCGGTCATCAACTTTCTCTAACTCATCAAGAAATCCCCAAATCATCTGCATTCCCTCATGCTCAAAGCTTGTTTCCATGTGAGGGGCATTTTCCTTCAAAGTGCCTTCACCTCATATTCAGATACAGTGAGGTGAGTAAACATCGGCTGTAGGAGAGACCACCTCACAATGAGTGACACACAATTGACCCCACATTCTTATTGTGAGAAAAAACCAAACTAATGCCACAGCAGTAACAAAAAATACATTGAATCACATTCGTTTGGGGTGAGGAGGAGGTTCTGGGTGGATGAAATGACAAGATGTAAGACATACATATCATCGTATCACTCACCCAGCAGTCACATGGCTGTTACCACGGAAAATATCTCAAGATGAAGAAAAACAGCTCTGTGGTTTCACCCACATATTCTCTGGCATATCTATCCATCTCCGTGACAGTCCAAACCTCAATGTGTCTAGATATGCGTTCTACATACCTTTTTTATAATAGTTTTTGTTAAGTTTCCGCAAAAAGTAGTTGTGATATATCAAATTCTTTTTACATCTTTTTTTACCTTCTTCTTTTACCTCCTTACCTTATTATTTCCGTCATTAGTGTCTTTTTAAGGTCTATATCTTTTAAATGTCTATATCTAAAGAGCTTTATTAATACAGAACACAGGTGTATACAATACAGGAATGTACTCATGTATTATACAGGTTAAGTATACTACAGTGATCAACCGTATTTAGCATTTATTTGCAGTATATAAACATTTAATAAACTATTTTAAAAAAACACTAATGTAGTTATCAGCTTATATGTGGATACTTTTATGTACTAATGTAATAATCAACAATTATAACTTCTCCCATGTAGAAATATTTTAAATTGTAACAACTGTTTTTACACTTTATTCAATGTTTGTTTGTACTGTATACCAGCACTTATGGCACTTATCAACAATTATCATTGTTGATAAATGTATCGATAATATCTGATTGGAGCTATATTAGTGAGTTATAAACAGTTCATCAAATGTTTATGTACTCCTTATAAATGATAAAGTTAAGTTTTTTCAATCGGGGATAAATACATATTATTTATGGCAATACATATTAAAAACACAGCCTGAGCTACTTCTACCTTTATTTTTCCATTCTTTAAATATTAACAATTAACTGCATTAAATGAAAGAGGCTAAAATGTCGGCTATCAAACACACATTTGACTGGCAGTGTAGGTCTGTTTCTACTGCAGCGACAGGAATTGACGGAAAGGAAAAACAGAACCGAGCGTGGAGGCGATGATTCACTTTCACGAATATTCATCGGAAGATGATACCATATAACTGAATGGCCACGTTCTCATAAACCTGTTGATGATGATGATGATGGTTGGGAGGAGAACTGTGCGTTAAGCGGTGGTTCTGACTGGCAGTGACGAAGGAGAGGTGACAGGGTGGTTTGGCGTTTGCGGTTTTGCCATTTCGGTTTCAAAGCAACAACTGAAGGGATTCGTAAACAAGTAACATTCATTGCATGTGTGGAGAATAATTGTAAAGTATTTGACAGCATATTTCAAGCTCAGCACTATTTTTAAGGGACAAATACAGTATGCACAAACTATCCGATACTGTGCTTGTGTCGTGTGTAAGCTTCGGCTTTCAAATTGAATAATGTTACATATCGTTACACAATTTATTTGATGTGAAGAAAGAAACGGAAAGAAGTAGAGAGAATCCGTGGGAGGAAGTGGGTCTCCCTGTTTACATCTTGTCAGTTTCCAGGCTGACAAAGACAGACGCATCAAAGCCGGGCTTGTAGCTGAAGTCACATGATCAGCAGAGCAACTACCAAATACTCCGCCTCCTTTTGGCACCTACAGGTTCATATAAATACCTCACAAAAACACATCGGAGAGCACACTTAGCAAAGAAAGACGTTTGCGATTTGAAAAGAGAGCAAATAGAGATTCAAGAAGGGGATAGAGATTACAGGGACATTTGTGGAAACGTTGAAACAAATAAATAAAAATCAAACCAACATAAAGATGCCGTTGGACTATTTCATCTTTGTGATGATCACCTTTCTTTTGACAGGTAAATATATACTTTTTTTACCCTGATGTTTGTCACCTTTGGTATAAACATCTCCATGAGATGCATCTATTTGTTTTGCACATTTTCTTTCTAAAGTGAATATCCTGTTGTTTCTTCTGCAGCGGCTCATTGTGAGGAAACTGAGGTTTTTGCTGAAGCCGGCTCTCGGGCTGTGCTCCCCTGTAAATGTAGCCCGCTGTACCCATTTATCCCCACCATCCTCTGGAGTAAAGCCAACAAAGGGTAAGACACAACGTTTCGTTTGCTGCCTCCACTTGTCTACATTCTTTTCCCCGTTTTGATTCATCTGTCCAGCTAGAAACAACCACAGATCCCACACATTGCCTCCCTCCTTCAACTCCACAGTTGCAGCTACATGCTGATGACTCTGGATTGTTTGTGACACCTTCCGTCCACAGCACTGTTTGGAGAAAGGAAAGGAATGGTCTGCAGTACTGGGGCTATAGCTGGTTTCAACGCGTTAGATGCCCCAACTCCCGGTTTGAAAAAGGCGATTTCAGCCTGCAAATCAACAATGTCAGGGAGGGGGATGGAGGAGTTTACTCTTGCAGGGTGGAGCATGGAGACCAGGTCGTTGTAAAAGTGGTCACGCTCAGAGTCACTGAGGGTAAGAAACCCAGATGTGTTCTCCAATGTAGCATGCCAAGATAGTAATTCCACCAATTTGAAGATTTTTAGCTGCTATCATTTATAAACAAATCATTATAAACTTCACACAAATAAAACTCACGACTCGTTAGATCTGTCATAAATTAGCTGTAATATATGTCAATAATCTCATCCATGTCTGCATCCTTCACAGTGTCCATCTCTTCCTCGGTTCCCGTTTTTGGGATCGGCGTTTGGATCAGCTGTAAAGTGACTCCTTGGCCTCACGGAGCCACTGTGCGGTGGACATTGAACAACAGCCCATTTGTGCCTCAGGCTGGAATCGCCGCAAACAGGGGTACCACTGAAAATGTTGTGAGGGAAAAGGCAACCGCAAGACTGACTGGAAACTGGACCTGTGTGGTGGACTACAAGGGCAAAGAGGGGCGAGCTTCGGCAGCTCTGGCTGTGAAGGGTAAGAATCTGAGCAAAAGGGATTATTATCTTCAGGAAATTAAGTTTGGTTTACCTTTTTTCTCTTAACCTCTCCCTCCCTCTCTTTTCTCTCACAGGTGTCATCCACCCATCCAAAGACGATACTAAAGTGTATGCTGCTGTGGGATCTGCAGTCACACTCCCCTGTGTGTTCTCCCCTAGTTTGATCCCCTCTAATCCTGTCTGGGAAAAACTGAAACCCGGGTTTCTTTTTAAACCTGCTCCTGGTCGCCTTCCTACCTCGTTCTCGTCATCGTTCTCTCAGCACCCCTCTGATCAATCTGCCAGTTTGAAAGAAGTCGGGTTGGAGGATGAGGGCAGGTACAGATGCTCTGGCAGCATAGCAGGACAACGGTTGACTCGAAATATGCAGCTTGTCGTTGCCAAAAGTAAGCTTGCTTGGGTTCAGTTTAAGTTTAATCCACAGAATCTTTCTTTTTGCCACCAACACTACATTGTCTTGTTTTTCTCTCAGTTCACAGCAGCATCCCGTCAAAGGACACAGGCTCTGCAACGCTGACCTGCCAACTGACAGACACGAGCGAGGTCACCGACTATGAGTGGGTTCATGTGGTCTATGACCTCAATGGCACCCGATCAGTTGGGTCCCTCCAGAAAGGGAAGTCTGTGAGTATAAGCAGAGTGTCCAAGGAGAACCAGGGCGAATGGGCATGTCGTTTCTACGGGAGAGACGGCATTTTGGGAAATATAACATACCACATTCAACTGATGAGTAAGTATACGTTTTCTGTTTGTGTTGTGGGAAATTAATATACTCAAAATATTCCTACATTGATGCCCATGCAATAATATCATATTGTGCCTTTATCTGATTTTTTTTTTACATTGTCTTTTCCACAGGTGGTCTAAGTGGACAAACATCTTTGGGTGTCTCACATAACACTGCTGCCATGGTTGGTCTCAGCTTTCTCCTCCTTGTCCTGCTGTTGATCTTGGCTCAGATGTACAAGAACCACCGACGGGTAAATATCTTCTGAAACGTACCACTGTTCAAAACAACGAGGAGGAAAGCATTTTTGTGTAACTAACATTTCATTTTCCCCATGAATTTTCACCTTGAAATGCGTGTCTCTGTTTCGAGATGTCACTTTATTCCAGAATTTTGCTTGCAAGAAATCGTATTAAACGACTTCTCATATAATATGGAAATTAAGTATTAAAAAATGCCAAAAAATGACACTTTGCGTCTCTTTTTCCACAGAGGAAGAGGATCTTTCAGTACCCTGCACTGGAGACAATTGTTCATACCGTCTCAAATGAGCGGGAGGAGAGAGAAAGAAAACAAGTGAAAAACTAAAGACATTAAAGCAGAGGCATCTAAACTGAAGTGAGATCTATCTTCTTCATCTTTGCAATATTTTGGGAGACTTCTGTTTGCACAATAATTGTAAATACTGTATTTTCAGAGCAAACATTGTAGTGGTATTGTTGAATTTGAAATGTTGTGTATTATCTTGTTATTTGTGTCTTGTTATCTTGTATGTTTTCAATTATCTACTGTATGTGATTTGTTTCTATGTAAACATATTGAGAATACAATGTTTTACAAATAAAGTACATTTAATGGAAATACATCTGGTGAATTCTTTATTATATTATTATTATTATTATTATTATATACAATCTGTAATTTACAGGTAAATGAAATGGGAAAATATTACTGATGTAAATGTTGTATACGGTTATGTATAAAAATCCTGTTGAATTATATTTACATTAAAAAAATTCACTCTGGACAGGAGAATGAAAGATCGATCTAACATCATGGAAAACTGGAATGTTGCCAAACTGCTGGAAAGATGATTGTTTTTTGTCTTTTGGACATCACCACAAAAATGAAGCCTACGGTCCGTGTTAATTTGGCCCTCTGTAGTTCACATTCACAGACTGAATTTTATATTCAGCATAACAGTTGCTTTTTCATTGGCAGTATCGTTTTGGATCCGCTCAGTGAGGGCAGGACTCTGATGTGTAGCTTCAAAACTACACCTGACTATACTCCCTGTCGTCTTGCTCTGAAAGTCCGGGGATATCCCAGGAGGCCAAAGATCCGGGGATGTCCTCCAGAAACCCTTCATCTCCAGGCTGTAAAACATCCAGGACTTCATCATCTAAGCACCAGCCCGTCCAGTCCACATTTACTCCGTCAGTGAAGAAAACACTAAAGAAGGTGAGAGATGGAAACAGAAGGTCAAAATGAATTATTTTACAACATTAACTGTGCATGTACTTTCCCTACTACTGGATATGCATGTGTTCAGGTAAACACTTCCTTCAAGAGTTGCCACACTGACTCAAAAGGGGATAATGCATTGTCATTTTATTATTATAACTGCATGAACTAAATTCTGAAGACTTTCCATTTGTAAAAGAAAAATGGAAAAAGTCGAAAAAATACCCCAAAACCAGCAGAACATTTCCAGCCGACTCAACACTGAAAACTGATTGAAATAGTAAAGATTTGACCATTTTAAACATACATTTAATTAAATTACAATTAAATGTAAACAACACAGAACAAAGTATTAAGAGGACATGCCTACTAAATGTGACTTTAAAGAAAAACTTGTTTGACTTTAAAAGAAGAGGACCTGGGCTTTTGTCAGAAAGCATCCACCCTACTGAAGTGTCCTTGAGCAAGCAAGACAATGAATAAACACAAGCCCCAGGGAAACTGCTCCATAGCTGCACAACCTGTGCCCTGAACTGGAAGGTGCAAGTAAAAATAAACAGTGGCTTTCGAGGCTCTACTTGTTCTATGCCGTCCAGATATATGCCTGTTCTGTGGTACAAACATTGAGACTACTAATTGTAAAGATAACAATATTTGCCATTCTTAATTAAGTCACATGCCAATTTTATGAATGAAGTGCATGTTTTCTTTGATACCGGAGGCATTTTTGACATTCTTCTAAAGCTTTAGTTGGTTCTTCCAGGAGGTGCATCATTGTTTGGATGAATTTATATGTATTAATTGATAAATTATATTTATTGCTTGGTTGGCTCGACTGACTCAACGACTGTAATTCTTTCTCGGAAATGTGATAGTTTGTGTTTTTGTTTTGTATTGTACATCGTTTATATGTCATTTGTTGTGTCTGGGCTAAGTTGTGTCTTTTGCTTTTTACTGTGCAAAGGAAACTTTTCCCTTCATGATTCAAAATGGAATCCATACATTACCCCAACAATATGTTAATATTGTCAAAACAAAAAAAACATGTGAACGTAAAAGACAATGTCAAACTAACCTGTTGCTCTTGTCATCGTCATCTCCGTCCACCAGCTGCTCCTTCCATCCTTTACTCACTGTGAGGGCTCGGTGTCTTATCAGCTCCACCTCCTCCTCCCACCCTGTTTCTCTGTCTCCATCCATGGGCGATGGTGAAGGTGTGGTGGAAAACGAGGGGGAAGGAGGATTCCTTGAACTCAAATTGGCCATTTTCACTTTTCTGTCTCTTTTCAATACATCCCTCTCTTTGGCTCTTTCCAAAAGACTCTCCAGAGCTGAGTGGTCTCTGTTTGATTTTGGGAAAGGTGCATCCTCTGCTTGGGGAAACGTGTACAGACTACTGGTGTGCAGGCCAAGTCCATGGCCTCCTTCATTGATGATGTTAGGAATAGAGGCCCTCCTTCGGGGTTTCACTCTGTTATTGACGTTAGGATCAGGAAGCTCAGATTCAGACAATGTTTGGGGGTCTGGAGAGAGTCTATCATGCATGTTCAAAAACATCCCTTGGTTATGCTTCAGGGAGCCCAGCTTTAGCACCCGGTGTGACTCTGACCCAGATGGAAGAGAGTTTCTTTTCACGGGGCTATTTGGGTTGGAGAAAGAAAGGCTGTTTGTCTGTCCTGAGTCCTGGAAGAACTGATGAGATATCTGAGAAGAGGGGCTCTGCTGGGTATTGTTTGGCCTCCTCCTGCGTAAACCGGGTGACTTCAAATTTTTGGAGCAACCCCAAGACTCTGGAGATGTCTGCATGTCTCCAGACTGGCTGCTGTCAGAATTTCTCCTGGAGTCCTGGTTCACAGACTGAGAATCTGAGTCCCTATTGGTTGATATTTCTTCCTCTTGTGCTTGTCCTAACAATTCAGACTCCTCCCTGAACATATCTGGTTGGTCAGGAAGGTGTATAGTACTTTCTTCTTCCGTTGGATAGTCAATATCTGGATATAAGACAGCCTGTGGCCCAGCAGTATTGTATTGTAATGGCTCAGCTGCTATACCATGACGGAAAGTATCCAGATTTGGGGCAGATTGTGCCCTGTGGTTCCACACTCTTTGCCCCCTTTTCTCTTCTTCCTCTCTGTGGACCCTGATGTTGTCTCCTCTCGCTTCCATTTCTATCCATTCATATCCATTGACTGCTTTTTGCCAACCAGCCTCATGCACTAGTGTACGGTTATTCACATTGGGCTGGGAGTGCCAACAAGTTAAAGCAGGATTTGTCGTGGTTTCAGCATCTGGAGGTTGATGCTGTTCCTCTGCTTCTTTAGACGCCAACATCCCATTTATTGATTGGGGGATAATATGTTCATCCACAAAAGTCTCTTGTCTTGATTGCGTAAGAGGCTGTTCTTCGGTCTCCATATCATCCATCTTGGCTTCTGTGAGAGGTTTGGCATCCAGCTGCCGGATTTTCCAATTTTCCAGTTGTCTGTTACTCTCAGTCTGTCTCTGGGTCCACAGTGTTTCCTGACAACATAATATAGAAAATTATAAGTAAAAATAAGTATGTTATTTGTAATTCTGTTTCATAAAACAAGACTAAAACTCAGCCATGCCAGTGGCTCTTAGACACAGAGCTAAATGCTAACATCAGTATGCTAACATAATGCTATGATTGCTGATGTTTAGCAGGTATAATGTTCACCTTAACATAACAGTTGTACAGACATTTCACTCAAAATCAGAAATGTGAACCCCTGGTGGTGCGAGAGGAAAAGTCAGGGGACCACCAAAGTATTTCAGAATTATATTCTACTAACCATGGATGCCTGTGAACATCCATCCAATAGTTGCTGACTTTTGTCTGGACCAAAGTGACTAAACAGAGCTGCCCTTAGACGCTGCTCGCGTGGCAGCAAGTTAAATTGGACTTCTATCATTTTAAAAGATTTGGTCAGAGATGTACATTTTTACCTTTGCCTGGTGGATGGTGGAGACCCATTTAGAGCAGCTCCCTGAGGTACTGGCTGCAAATATGTAGACATTTATAGCACTCCGAAGCTCGCCTACCTCCACGAGAACAAATGAACCTGAGATAGGAGAAAGAGGAATGATAATGGGATCTATAATATATTTATACAGAATCCAGCTGTCTTTTTGTTACATAAAAAAGTGTTACTCACAGCCATCTTTCAGTGCGATGCAATAAGTTCTGTCGAGGGCCAGAGGAGGTCGAACTACCTTCAGCCGCTCTCCTTTCTTCTGGACTTTGGTCATTAGAAGGACATCTGAGAAAAGTAGAGCCACTACCTCGAGCTGCACCGTACCATGCGTGAGGAAACATGAGAAAGTCAAAAGAGCGGCGACAAGAGATACACTGGATTTTTTTTTTTTAAACCTTTATTTAACCAGGTGAGTCCCATTGAGATTTAAAATCTCTTTTTCGAGGGTGACCTGGCCGAGACAGGCAGGATTAACAGTAAGCACATTGGCTCTGCTCACCTTGCTGTCTTTTCTCTCCCGAATCTTCAGGTTCTCCTCCAGCAGAAGCTTGCGTACGACTTCAGGACCCACTCCTCTGATGGGGCACGTTAGGTCAAACTGACAAATCTCTCGGACATGCTGTCAGTTGCACAAGATATTAGAGGGAATATCAGTTTATTTTGGCAGAAATCTATAATGTTCAGTATTGTTAGAGAAAGGAAACGGTCTTTAAAGACTATTTTACCGTGTCAATATCTTCATTTATGCACTCCACTTCGTATCCCTCCACCCTCTGAGCAGAAATATTGAGAGCGAGTTGCTCATCTTGGAGCTTCAGGTGGTCATTGATGCTCTCCAAAAAACTGTTTACACTGGATAACTGGAGAGGAGAAAGAAGAAGGTGGTTGGTGGGAGTTTTGTTGCTCTGCAGAAAACACAATACGTTGTGCCTATTTCATTCCTTAATTTAAGGAGGAAGATGTTAAACATTTTAGCAAGAACATTTTACCCAAGGTATGGAATATATTACAGTGGAATTCTTCTCAACCCATGTCCCATTTGGGTTCAAATGTAGTGTTTAAAATTGAAAAATGTTACCAAAGATAGCAGCCATTCTCCTCCATATTGACATCATCGTCAAGCTGCATTCTCATACCTAAAACCTTCATTTTAAGATAAGATGACCTTTGAAATGGGGTTTGTGGCTATAACTCTAGAGATACAGTTAGGGAAAAATGTTGAACAAGAAGCAGTTAGTACCATGCCTCTGAGTGTGTGCTGTACATTAGGATCCTGGGTGGTTTTCAGCACGGCCATGAGAAGCAGAGGATACTTTGTGATCCTCTGATGGGGTTTGGCCTGCATGTCCCCGAGCCGCATCCGCTCACACTGGGGGTGAGTCTCCACCCACTGGACAGGACCAGAACAGAAGAGCATTGCCCACAAGTCAGTGATTCAGATTTAAACTGTTTTTTTTTGTTATCACATAGTGCCTTTAATACATTACGGAAGTGTATTTAAAGGGTTAGTTCACCCAAAAGCATCATACATATATTTTTTTCAAACCTATATTGTTTGTGCTTCTCAAAGCTATTTGAAGGTTAGACTTAAAAAATCAATATCAACTCATCTTTCCACAGGTAATGTCCTAGTTACGCTATAATCCATACTGTGGAGAGTTTTCAGCAGTTTTGATTGAAAACGTTTTCAATTAATTTACTGTGGATTACCCTAAATAATATTGTTTTTCTATTCAGCTCTACAGTATTGGAGTAGTGGCAGGAGACTGATAACTCAAAGCCTTGACAAATGAAGAGTTAGGTGAGATGTGTTTTTTGTTTGATTCGAATGAGCAGACCCTTTAACGCCCACCAAGTACCATTTCCTGGTCAAATGTCTCTTTAACTGTTAAACAAAATAATATTATCTCTCACTCAGGTTGACAAGTGTGATGGTATGACATAAGTGAAACAATACTGTATGTTGAATAAACACATTTGCAGTCGTACACAAGTTAGCATTGCTAATTGCATTGCTATTATGTGTATCTGCTGCAGGACACACTTGTCTTACAGTCACGATTCCCATAAATGTTCTTCACATTGTGAACAAAAAATACTTTCAGGGGATGTTAAGTCTGAATCATTTAGAGAAAATGTTTGCTTGACAAGGGGTTGCCCATCTGATTATGACCGGTCGCCCACAGGGTTATGAAAACATCACAGACCACAAAGTGTCATCGTTAACAATATACAGTAAGTCATTACATTTAATTCCATTCAAGCGCACTCAGTGGCAATAATGGGGTTTGTGTGGGAGAGTAAGTCAGGCCGTCTGAGGTTGTTTTTTATGTGCGCATGTTGATCGTATTTGCTGTCTGCTGCTTCCTGTACCTGAACATAAGTGAGGAAATGTGGGTTGCCCTCCATCTGCCTGCGTGTGAACTCCAGATTATTTTCCTCCTCCCAACAGTAATGCTGATAGGAGGAAAAGCGCTCGTGGAACTGCGGACAAAAAGAAAAGGAAGATTAATGACAATGAATAAATAAAGAAATCCATTACATGTTCTATTTAAAGTCCCAGTGAAATGGAAGTTACAGCATCTTTCTGTACTGTGATGCATTTAAATAAAATCCTTAGCATTTGATTGGGCCGCTAAAAAGTGGGCTGTCTTAGAATATAGCTGATAAGGAGACAGAGGACTGTTGCTCCCCACAATCCTCTCTTGTTGCTGATTGACGGATGGATGGATGTCAATGATGGTTGAAATTGGTTGGTACTAGCTTACGTAAGCACACTTTATGTTTTTTTTTCCAGGAAGAAAGGTTTCGATGTTTATTGCAATTTATTTTTGCATAGTTAAATTGGTGCATAAAATGATCGAGGATGAATGCATTTTTCATCCCATGTAGACTTTAAAGAGTAACTCCACCAACTGCAACACCACACCCGTACCTTCGACAAAACTATCCACAATCGAGTTGCATTGTGGGTAATGCATGCAGAGGAAAGAAAAATGCACGGAATAAAAAAGAAAACATATCTCTGGTTCATTGATTTTTATTTTATTATAAAAACGGTCTGACAATGTTGTAGGAGTGCAATGCTTAACTGGTGGAGCACTCTCTTAAGTATATTCAGATCAGCATGTTTGTGGGAGATTATGTGAAAACAGAGAAACTGAGTTTATCCATAACATCCACAAACAGGATTTTTAGTTTTGAGCCGATGTACCAGAGGGAGCTGGAGAAACCTGAATACGTACTGGGAACGCTACTGGTGGCTTGAAAGGCATGTTTAACGAAGAAATGGCCCGAGAAATACCTTGTGTTGAAGTGTATGATACTTATATAATGGAGAGAATGAAAATGATTACTTCATCCTTGATACCAGACCTTGTTTGAATATGCATAATACTCCTTTAACTAGTCATTTATTCATGTTGTCGCTATGTTTGAACTATTTTACGTGCTGTTGGATCATTTTATAATTTACCTGAACAACATAACTGGTCATTTGAAAAGTTCAATATTTATTTGTGAAAAGTAGTAGAGAGAGCCTAAATACCTCAACACAATACCGTCTGTAGGTAAACTATTTGAGTAAATATACTACTGACAGGCAGAAACACACCACTAAATGTGTTTGTCATGCATCTTGCAAACAGTGAGTTCTCACCTGCAGGCAACCAGCCTCTAACGCCATGGGGTCAAAGGGCTGGCCTGTCCTCCGGACTTCTTCTAACATGGGATAAATCACTTCCTGCCAGAACAGCTGGTGTGCGGTGAGGATGGACGGAAGGTCAAAGAAAAGCAGTTCAGGGGTCACCTGTCAACAGGAGGAAGGAAAGACAAATAAAACATCAGAGCGTTAAACTCCCCTGCTTTGTCATATTTTTCCGTCTTCTCAATGGAAATCTGTTGTTGTTCTACATTTTCCACTCGTGTGTTGTACTCTGTGTCAGCAAGAGCAGATGTTCTCGTTGTGACGATCAATGTATGTCAGAGGCATGCAGAACAGTGGAATATAGGCCTGCAGATCGCGTGTGTTTACAGTTTAGATGAGGCTGTGTGCTCTGCAGACTGACCTCCAGGAGAAATCCATGCTGGTGCAGGTTGACAAGGGCTGCAATAACCAACTGTGAGAAGGAGACACAGCTTTGGTAAACATCCTGTGGAAAATCCCTTTTCAGCTCTGACACACTGTATGTTAATAGAAAGACTTCATTTCAATGACACTGTGACAGCAGGTAAAGGGCGACACATTACGTCTGTGATGATAATTAGTTTGTTGATGTAGGTGAGCTCGGTGTGGACGAACTCCCACAGCGCCTCTTGTTGGTGTCTCTGAATCCTAGACATCGTCTGGTCATTCAAACAAGTCAGAGGAAGAAAGATGATTCGTACAGATGCTTCAAGAATGTGTCAAATGTACATACTGAGCAGGTATTTGACAGTAAGATCAGGAGAATTACAAGGTAATGACAAGTCCACATATTTCTCATTGCCCACAAATCCAATGAAGAGAACAAAGATAATATCTCAGTTATTTCCCACTTCGCCCGCTTGTATGGATCTCTAAGGCCTACTCATTCATATAATAGACATACATCTTTAAAAACAGGTGATTACAAATGTACTTGTATTTTGCATTTTTTTTAAATGCACAATAATGTAACAGCTGGACACTGCAAATGCTACTCAAACAGGAGTTTATGTTGCATTTGTTGTGGACAATTTCCAGCTGTGGATTTGATGCAGTATTTACAGCAACAGGATGGATCTTGTGTGATCGACTTAAATAGACTACAGTGTCCGTGTTGATGAAGGAATATGTCAGCCAGTAAAATGGTGTTGCTCATTAATGTGTTTTTAGAGCCTTGCACAACACTGGAGCTCTATGGCACAGAGGAATAAACTGCACGTATCAGTTGTTAGTAGGATCAACTCCTTGTCGGTGTTGGTCTTTTCATGGGATTTGTTCACATTGAGAGAAGCTCAAAATGTTGTTGAGTAATGTGTTACGTACTGAATGAGAGTCCACGATATCCGTCCAGTTCTTCTCCAGTGTAGTTCCCTGACTTTCCTCCTTCCACCTCCACTTAAGATTGAGCGGGACAGCAAAGGTCTCCAGATCCTGCTTCAACATACCCAGCTGACATCGCTCCTGGGGGGTTGTTCAAGACAGGGAGGACAACAATCAGAAGGTAGAGGATAGGGGGGAAAAATAGTCAGGGAGGAAAAAAAATTATGAAATAATGAGTCAGAAATTCTTTAGAAGTGATGCTTAACAGTTATTGTGAATATTTGCAGTAAGACGTTACATTTCAAGTTATGCCAACGGAGCAGAACTATATGTGCTGCAGTTGTTTTATTTTGGTTGTTTGAGTGTTACAATTAGAGTAATTCTTAATCTGTGTCTAAGCATGTCACCATGCAGTGGGATGAGCAGGAGACATGATACCTCAGACGCCGGGTTCTTCTCAGAGCCTCCCTGGCTGAACAGGACCTGCCTCAGTGCAGCTCTGGGTTTGGCTACTGCAGACGGGCCTTTATTCACTGTTGCTAAGTAAGTCACGATCTTCTGCTTTGTCCGCTTCTGGAGAGGGGAAATACCATTTTTAAGGTTGTGCATGTACAAAATTATTTCAACACACAATTATAAGATAAGATAAGAAAGTGAGCAAGAGACGAATCTGGACTATATGCATCTGTATCCATGATGTGAGCTCAGTGACACTGACACACATTTACTCTGAATTTCATACTTATTTTAAGCACTTGGACACATAATACTTAATGTGAAGTAAACGCCCTGCAAATCTTACTCTGGTAAAAATACTTGTTGTGCCAAATGGCCCCTTTCATAGTATCATATTTGTAATCACTAATTTAATCACTGATGCATTAATTTGTAAGCATCATTTTTGTTTTGAGTTTTTCGCTGTTTAATCTGCAAAACCCTTAATCTTATATAGACATTAATGGCTAGAGACAGAACTGAGAAAAAAAAAACGGTGCACATAATTCTTTGACCTGTTTTTAATTACTGTTTTAAAAACTATTTTTGAGTGTATATTGAAACCAGAGAGATTAAGGCGCATCAGTAAGAGATAAGATAAAGGAAGTGCTGTAAAAGTGCCACACTTCCTTATATGAAAAGTGAAGTAGATGTATAATGTAGATGTATAAAGTAGATGTGTAAAGCATAAAAGGAAACCCTCCATCCATCCATTAAAGAAAAAAACACAAGTAAAATACAATTAGCTCAAAGCTGTAATTCAGAATTGAACTTGAGTAAATGAGTTACTGGTGATGTCTGTGCAGCAGGCTGCCTCTGCCCTCACACTCCATCCCATTGCACTTGCCTGATAGCCAAACGTATTGAACTTGTGTTTGTCTGCTGACCCCTTGTGGTGATGGTTGATCTCTGCAGCTGCTGTCGTCCCGTCAACATCTGAATCTGTGTCCTTCTGCCTCTCCCCGTCCACACTGTCTCGCTGTGGGGCCGATGGCTCTCCCATCAGTGATACATTCCCCCCACCGGCTACATGCTGGGCCTTTGAGGAAAGGCTGAGGATAAACACACAGGGTTATTAAATGCCAAAATAAGGCGTGTTAGGGCACAGAGGAGAACAGTTTGTTACCATCAAAGGCTTTGCAAGAAAGGCATACAGTGGACGACTCAATGGAAGAACATTGTGTGGTTAGTTATTATTTTAAAGGGTTACTTAGACTTTCTTTACGGGGTTAAAGCATTATACATTCTAGGTAAACAAACACTGAATTGTCCACCAGATCATTCATGACTCCATGATGGCCACTCTTTAAAAACTGCTTCAACTTGAGTTCAGAATGATCCCTGTGATGGTTCAGCTTGAGCTCCATATGTTGATCCCCGAACAGAAAAAGACAAATAAAGATTTACAGACGTGAACTTTGCAGTTCTCCACTGAGCACACGAGGAACGTGGTTATTAAGGCATTCAAACATGACTTCTATATCAGCAAATGCAACTAAAACAATGAAACCTTTAGATGTTCAATTGCTTGATAATATTGCATCGGTAGGGTATTTTCATCTTTGTGCGCAAAATTATATATTATTATTATTATTATTATAATATATTAAATAGCACTATTAAATAACACAACTTACAAAGTATGTCACAATAAAACCATTAACGTGTCAAACAAACAAGAGTGACAAACACAAGAGCAACAAAGTAGAAGTATCTGTTAAGAAAGGAGAGGAAATATAAGAGAGTCTTGACAATATATTATTACAATTTCAGTGAATTTGATGCTCTAATAGTAAGAGGGAAACTATTCAAGAGTTTAGGGCCAAAGAAAGCAATTATCTCTGTCTTCCTTCATGTCATAGTGATGTGGACTCACAGCAGGTAACCAGGCTGTCAAAGACACAGACGTGTGTGAGATACTGTTGCATCTTACTGACAGCGATGCTCATTTAAGAGGACACCAGCAGTGTCACACGGCTGCAGCTCAAGTTACACAGCCAGGCAGGTCGGCGTGTAGATCCAGGACCCGTCTGATCAGACATCATCACAATGTGCACAATGTGCCGCTGCAGACGAAGGTTACAGCAAAGAGTGTCTACTACTGTATCTGAATGAATTATTTCACCAATTACTGATGTAGCAAATAGAGACGTGCCCATTGTAATACACTGATGCTGCTTAACAATGATGTGCGAGTGCAGAGAGGGACGACTGCTGTAACTGGTATTCATAATCATAATGATCCAGGTATTAGAAGTTGGTCTCAAAGCAAACGCTCTCACACAAGCAGACACACTGCAGACAGGTTAACTGCACTAAGGCGATACTGTCAAACATTCATCAGTGGCATACCTGTTAACAATCCCTGTCTGTATCCCGCAGTAACACAATCAAGATTAAAGTAGATTATGTTTGCAATTATACGACGTATTCAAAGATTAATAATAAATCCGTGAAAGCAGGCTTCCTGGTTTAATAGCCTCAGTGAAAACAAAACAAGAGCCAAAAGTACAATCCGTGGATCAACACAGCAGCTCCAAGGTGAAAGTGATTTCCTGCAGTGAACATGTCCAAGTAAATTGATGCTCATTAATATTGTGAGGCACTCACTGTCTCACACAACCAGATTTGGATTATAATTAACTAAAACGGTAAGACTGTACCTGGGCTTGGTTGGATCCATTTTCTTTCAGACAGTCATCTTTGGTTTCTATTGACTCTCTCTCAGCCTGGAGCGGCCCCTCCCTCTCTTCCTTTGACCTGCAACTGGCCGGACGGGAACGACTGGATTCTGCAGCCGACACATCCGTACTCAGGGCTGGCTGTCGTGTCGCAGGTCGGAAGTGCTCAGTGGAGCGAAGGTGGTGCACGATTGCTTTAAGGATGATCTACTGTTGTTTCATGTCAATCAGGCGTATTGTTCACTGTCAGCCAACAGGAGGAACTCATTTTAAGGAGGGGGACAGAGGTCTTAAAAGCAGCAGTTGGTGGGTGGTTTTTGTTTGATAGCGCAGTAAAATGGAAAGCTGTGCAGTGGAAGAAGAGGTGAGTTGTGGGGAAGTGGACAAGCGAAAAAGAATGTAGCTACAGGGAAGGAAGAAAAGAGAAGAAGAAAAAAGAAGGTTACGCCAGGTAAAATAAAAGGCATTTGAATATATAGCAGTTAAAAATGAGATCAGATATTTAAAGCTTCAAGCTGGAATGTTGATTGGCTGTATGCCTGAAACACACAATTACATCCTCATTAACATGCTTTCACACTGGTTCTATAACCACAAACATTCACTCTCAAAATGGCACAATTCAGATACACAGTTAGCGGTACAAAGATACATTTATTTAAGGTCCAGATATCAACACAATACATGTTATATACTAAATGGTTCTGTTTATACAGTTTCATACAGGATAAAAGTGCAGTGGAATAACACGTCCTCAGTCTTTCTCTGTGCGGTGGATTCATATCTGAATCTGCAGGCTGAGACAGGTATTGGCAAAGTTGACTGATAAAGCAGACTGAGACAAGGCGTGTTCTGTTTTCTCTAACAGTTATGAATAATGCTTGTATGATGGGGCTTAAAGGTATGCAAATGTGTCTGTAAGAGCCTGTGTGGAGTGGCAGGGCTCTGGCCTACAGGAACTACCAACTTCCCTGGTTTTGTAATTGTTCCCATTCAATCTTTGCAAGACTTGAACCGTTTCAACAATGTAATAAGGAACTACTATTAAAACATTACTCGGTAAACTTATGGCACAGACTTTATCAGTTTGATTTAGCAGAAAACAGAAAACAACATGTTTGCAATGTTCAGTCCAAAATGAAATCATAAAAGACCTTTTATTTCCCCCACATTTCCAAAGACACCTACACCTCTATAACTCACTGACCCCAGACAAGAAAAAGTTCCAGCATGCAACTATGTACAGTGATGAACGTCATAAAATAATAGTTTGAAGTTTTGAGGGAAACACTTTATTTTTCTGGGGGTGAGTTAAGCCAGATGAGCGGTTGCCAGGCAACCAGCAGAAACTGCAGGAAGTTGCTGTATCCCGGACAAGAAATAGTCCAGTGTTACAGAATATACCCACTTCAGATTAAACAAATAAGACCAAAACCACCAATAGGTGAGCTTTGACGGTGTTGGTCGCCAGATGTTGTTCCTTTGGACAAAGCCAGGCGAAGTTAAGCTCCCCAGCTGCTAGTTATAGTTTCATATTTACAGAAATGAGAGTGGTATCAATCTTCTCATCGAACTCTGCACAGCAAAGCCAATAAGATGGTTCCCAGTCGTCTTATCGTTCCTTTAAAAAACACAACATGGCTAAAAGTTCTTCTGTCAATTTGTAAGCTGAATTTATCTGCGACTGTCACTCTGGGAATCGTTTGATCCGTCGCTCTCAGTAGTTTGATCCCGTCTTCTCGGCGAGTTGATTGGAGAGGTAGAGTGCTGTGTTGGTTTCTGTGAAATAAAACTGTTGGTGGTAGCACGGTGTCAGTTTGTACGCTTTGAGGCCGCCCGTGAGTGAGTCTCTACAGGGAACAATACTTGGTCTCATAAGCTCTTTGCTTGGCACACGTTGCAGAATTACTGAATGCCGTACTTTGTCTCCAGCTCCTCGGCTGCTTGTCCCAGGTGTATCATTCTCAGTTTGTCCAACAACTCGTGCAACAAGGGCCGGTGCAGCATTCTACCTAGACCTCCTCCACCAGCACGTGGCCCTCTCTCAGCCCACACCCTCAGCATCTGGTAGTTAGCCTCGCGGCAGGATCGGTGATCCGTCTCGGCTTGTTCGATCTCTGTATCCATCACACCGAGAGATCGCACCAGCCGCTTCACCTGCGGTACGGGAACCAGATCCAGCACAGTGTAGATCAGGTCAGGGACTGCAGGAGGGAAGGAGAAGAGAGAGGGGTGTTGAGGGGGGGAGATACGAGTTAGTACAATAGTATCCTATTGTACAGGACCATGTGCTGCTGCTATGTAAAGTATAAAATACACTCACTCCTGATTTCCAGGGGGACACAGTCGGGCAGATTGGACGGCTCCTGTTCACTCACATGACTTTGGGGAACAGCTCGAACACTCATGTTCTCTGAAGGTTCCTCACTGTGAACCAGGACTTGCTATGAGACGAGGACAGAATAAAAAGTGACAGGCTGTAAACACACATCCAGCAGAGAACAAGTAGCCGCCGTTGTTGTTGTACTCAAATTGGTCTTAGTCTTGAGAGCTGTCACAAGAACACTTTTTGAGGGTCAGTATTGCCTCGGAATCAACCAAGTTTACTCAAACGAGTCTCGGTCTCAGACAAAAAGAACTCTGGATTTTACTTTAAGACCAGTCAACCAGGCCTGCAAGGATACCGCTAAACTATCTGTGCATTGATGTATTTGTCATCATGATTACTGTGATTGCTCATAGACTGTTAGGTCGGTGTACCTCGCATGAGTCTGGGGAGACGTCCGATGGTTGGGTGGTGAGTTTCAGCAACTTCTTCTTCGTAGACCGTTTTGTGGCCACGTGGGTGATGAGAACCACGAGCATTAATGAGACCACAGTAACAACTACAACTCCAGCAATTATGTTGATAAGATATTCATCAATTTTAGGAGCTGCATAAGGATCCAAAAGGGGCACATAGGGAAGAAGACATGAAGATGGATACACGTTAAAAAAGCAGATCATGTGTTCAGACTGAACTACATTCTGCTGTTATGAAACAAAACAAAAGAACCCACATCTATAAATAGAAGTGCTCGACAACAAGGCTGACTGGACTGAGAAGTTGAAAATGATTCGAGTTAAATTACGTTTCTGCTAAAACTGACACATTTGCCGATATTGATAGAATTAGCTTCCTAGCTACAGTAGCTAGCTGTAGTGTTACAGGTCTGAAGGTGCCGACTGAAACTGCACAAAGAAGTGTCTGTTATGCAAAGTTGTGCATGTGTGTACTTTCTCTATAACAAATGTTCTCTTCCATATACACACACACACGCACACATACGTGTGTGAGCACATATTTGCACACTATTATGCACAAAAAATATACTTAATTCAAAAGGTATTTGCTTTTATGATTTGGCTAAAACAGGACGTGTATGATTAATTGCCCTCAAATATTTGAGAGACTTTAATAATGAATATAAAATGTAGACGTGATTTAAAAGATAAAACCATCTGGTTGGTCCATAAGACACAGTGAGCGTGTGTTCATGTCAGACAGCTGTTCAACACCTGGGTACCAACATCACTACATTGCAGCTGTAGTTCATTTAACATCATAGAAAACACAGAATACCAGATCTTGTATAATTCATAGTGCCAGTGCATTAACTCTTCCTAAAAGCTGGTCAGATAATCAAATCCCTGTCACAAGTGCTCACCTATTGTATTCAGAGAATGGGGGTATGAGCAGTGAGTTTTGCACTCAGCGGTACAACTGTGAAGAAAAGAGAGGACATTTTACAACATGAAGGAGGAAGTAGCATATCTTTAGAGGAAGTGATTTCCACGAACACAGACAGGCCTTCACCACCAGCCAGAGTTCAAACAGTTGAATGTTAACACTGTAAATATGGTTTCACAGTTAATACTCAACTGGTACCAGTTGAAAGAAAGGTAAAGCAAAAAGTGTAGCTAACGATTATAGTTCCATTTCCTCTTTTAACAGAGAGAAATATCTTTGTCTGTCCACCTACTTTGAAGGGACAAGCCTGATGAGAGTTTCAAGGCTGCCCCTTTTACAGTTCACTAATATTTACCTTTTTAAATGCCTTTGTGAGCCGTTTTGTTTTTGTTTAACCAGGAAAATGTTTAAAAGATATTTTAGCAATATACCGTAGGACCACAACGGGATATCTTAGGGGTCATTTCTCAGTGAACCAGGCATACATTGGGTGAAATAGAAGCCTGCGAGGCATTACATTGAACCATTAGGCACATGTTTAATAAATGTTTAAACCTCAGTAACCCAGTTACATTGTGTTGTAACTTCTCTCTTTTGTTGCCGACAAATGGAAAGATTTAACAAAGTCGGAAGTGAGCCGCAAGTTTCAATTCAACAAAACAACTTCTCTATTAACAACTCTAAATAAAACCATCCCAAACAGCAGGATGGGGCCAATGACTGTACAAAACCTTATATACACTCATATATATATGCTTATAGACATATACACTTACTTCTTGCATGGTTTACACTTGCCCTTGGCTCTGTAGTAGTTCTCTGTACATTCACACACAGTGTTTTTCTCTGCTGTACCTGTGCAGAGGAAACATTATATTTAAACTAGACTGAGGAAATACTTGATGAGCCATATAAAGAAAATGATTTTGCATGGGGATAACTAAGGTTTAGTATAACATTGCCAGGTGTCAAGACTCACATGTCTGTTTTTCCTTTTCCTTTTCCTGTCCACATGGTGTACATCTGCGACACTCGTATGTTTCCGAGTCGATGTTAGACTTGTAATAACCGGCCTCACAGCGACAAACTGTGTTTTGCGGTCTTCTACATGGTGATACCTCCACTTCATGTTTTGATGCTGCAGAAAAGTTGAAAACATGAACAAAGCAAACCATAACCTAACACCACACTGACCAGAAGGAGAAGGTAATGTCGCCGTACCTTTGCAGCGCCTGCAACTTAGACAGTTGGGGAAGAAGTTCATCTGGTCTGTGTATTGTCCAGCAGGACAGGGTGCGCAGGTACTTCTCTGACCCGTAGCATTACACTTTTCTACAAGCTTAAAACCTGGAAGACATGACCGTCACATGTAAACGCAGTTACTTTGCAGAATGGATTTGATAGTAGAAGAAGAAGTCTGCCTGTGCGATACATAAAAACGTTGAATCATGTGCATTGTGCTGAAGGCCACACCGTACCTGGAGAGCATCTGTTGCAACAAATTCCCTTTTCAGTGGGATAGTCCCCATGTGGACACGTCTGCTCCTCAGAAGGCTCTAACAATGTCAGAGTGGGGATGAACATGCACTGCAACACACAACATACAATGAATGTACATGGAAAAGCTTTTTGTCCGTCACAGTGTCCGTTGTTTGTGTATTTAGTGAGTCACTTAAGATTTTCTCACCATGAGGAGGAGTATTGTGCCAACAGGGTTTGTTTTGTCCCATCTTCCCCTGTGCCCAGCTCCCTCCATTATCTTACAGGTTTGGCTCAATCCATCTGAGGAGACATGAAAGGAAAACAAGTGTTAAAACCCCTCTAACAGCCAATGTAGTCGTGCTATAACTCACAGGTCTTGTCCATCTTTTGCTGAATGATGGACAGACAACAGGCTCTGGGCCCACACACTACTCATTGAGTAAAACCAAAACAACTGATTAGTTGACTAACCGACTCAGAGGTGGCATCTCTGGGACAGCAACCTGTTTTTTAAAGCATCTAAAAAGCACCTAAAAATTATCTAAAAAACAGTTAGGGCTGCAAATAACGAGTGTTTGCATTGTTAATTAATCTGTCAATCCTTTTCTTAATTAAATTTAGTTTAAAATATTGAGCAACTTTTTCCAAAGCCCAAGAAGACGTCCTCAAATGTCTAGTTTTGGCCACAACTAAAATATATTCTGTTTACTCTCATAGGAGTACAGAAACCAGCAAATATTCCCTTTTAAGAAGATGGAATTAGTCAATATTTACTTCTTTTATTTTTTCTTATTTTATCTCAAACCGTTTAAAAGATATCAAAATAGTTGACAAATACTCAAATAGTTTTAACATCTTATCAATTAATCGTTGCAGCCTAACAAACAGTCATCGACTAATGATGCACCTTTAATCTAGCGTCACTGACGGGTCAAAGTTTGTTGTGCACAAACACGGCAGGTTACTAACTCTCATCAGGCTCAGCTGTACTTTGACAGTAGTGCATAACACAATGCTTTCATGATTATCATGGCATGTTACTGACTGATGGTGTTTGTGCAAAGCTAATGGACTGTTTATTCTTGCAACTTTGTATTGAAAAATAGACCTAAATACAATCATGTCCAGATAATCCTGCTCGGGGCCCATTGTTGGCACACAATAACAACAAAGGCGTTAAATTTCAGTGTTTAATGTGCTATAGTGGTGCATATTCCCATTTACTGTTGTATATATATATATATATATTATTATTATTATTACAAATGATTACAAACCAGTTAACCTGGGTCATATATCTGATTAAAGTTTAACTGAGTCTGACAATGTAGAGCTGAGCCTATGACTCAGGACATATTTTAGAAGAATAGCCACCTTTTCTCTAAATATTCCCTAAATGTTTTCTAAAAAAAAAGATGTGTTTTTCCACATGCATGGTATCTAACCAGCAGGTGATTTTAGATGTACCTGTTGAGGTTTTGAGTCATCCATCTCTGAAGGTGGTCAAGGAAATTTCATTTGAGGCGTTTGAGGTGTTATTAGTCAAGAACACCAATAAAGGGACGACTTAAATAGTTAATATGAAAACAGTTTTAGGTGGTTTTCTCAACACATAATCAGATAAACCAAAACCACATGCAAAGAGATAAGCAAAACACTGCCGATTCATATTTGGATCAAAAGTCAAATCCACTGTATTTTATTTTGTCATCATATCATATCATATAACGCATTTGAAAACAGGCAGATGTTAATTTGTTTTTAAATGCATAGATTCTCCTCTGCTAGAAATAACCCTTTGTGAGTTATTGAAGTGGATTTAAAAAACAAAACAAACGTCAGGTTATTTTATTGAATACCTAGGCCTACAATAGTTAGTGGAGAAAATAGAATTAATTGGACTCGAGCCAATTAAAAAAAAAAACGACTTTTGCATATTTAGTGCCACTTGTTCGGCAGCCTCGCGCCTCACTTCCCGGTCGCAGTGATTTGACTTTAACGATTCACTTGAAAACTTACTAAACTCAACGACTTGCGTGTTTATAGATAACGTTGAAGTGCGTGAGATCTAAATCTACTCGAGATGTTAACGGGTTTCCTTGCTTAACTCGCTGGTTTCGGTTTTCCTGACCACACAACCCCCACCACAGCGGCTCTATCTGCGATCTACTTCTCGCGGACTGACACTCAGAGGTCGTTCACCGCCACTTACCTGGACCACCACTGTCGCACGGAGGGGTATATCTTTCACTCCGGGTCCATACCAAGACATGAATTCTAATTTAATTCAACAAAACTATGTTTATTTACTTTTTTTTGTATCGAGGGAAGAGCGACCGCTTGCCCCTCTCGACTCAGCACGAGCGACTGGGGGCGGACTCAGACGGGAAAGAGCTGAGTCACGAGACCCGTTTCAAGGAATCGTGAGTACGGTGAGAAGTCTCCGGGCAAAAACACGCTCACCCATTGGCTACACGTGCGGACAGGCCCGCCCAGAAGTCTGCAGGTGACTCCCTATCAGATGTTACATCTCATTCATTTCATTTATCCTAATGAGTGCTTCATTGCCTTAACATGGTTACGAGCAAGACATGCATTGATCTGATCAATTAAGGTTGCATGTTGACCTTAAATAAACTCTGAATTGTTTTGAACATAATCTTAATATGATGACAAATTCAGATAAACACTTGTTGCAGTTAGAGCTAATATTTACTCAAGTTCAAGTTGTAAACAAACAGCACGCATTGCGAAACACATTCTGTAATGTCTGTAAACTATTACATTTTAAATCCCCAATTATTAGGGCCTAAAATAATCGCTTCAAACTCGTGACTTTTTAAGAAATGGCATTTTAAATCATTGTTTAATAAAGGAAACTAAACATATTAAGAGGATACAATAAAGATGCATAGTGAAAATTCCCCATTCATTGTTGGGCCATTCCCGTATACAGTAAGTGCTGACTATCAAGTAAGTATAATTAGTTTCACTGTAATTATGGGCCTCATATTTGGAGTACGCTGGTACTTCAGCAGAGTGTGGGCTCACATGACTTTGCTGGTACAGTAATCTACATGTAAGAATTCAGTCAGCAAAGCAAGACAAGTGCTTCCTCAGAAAAACCACATCCTTCCTTTTCAATGAGCAAACAAAAAAATGCTCCACTCTTCCTCCTCTCGGTCTCTCTGTCGGTCGCATGCACATATTCTGTCAAATACTAAATGGCACACATAGTATACAGACACTTCAAATAGGTGTTTTTGTACATGCACGTGTTTCATACACCCTGCGAGGACAGATCTGAGTCTGCATGTGGATTTTGTGTTTCAAGCCAAGTAAAAAAAAAAAAAAAAAAATCTTTTGTTTATTTTCGGTTTACTCCATCACAAAGCACCTCAACATTCAACATGTTCCTGACAAGTTGTAATCAAACGTATTTATCCTTTCGGTCAAGCAGCCTAATACTGAAACCTCTCGATAAGCATGACTAAGTTTGCTCTCAGTCACTTACGACCGATTGTAATGTTCAGTCATCTCTCCTCCAGTCATCCCTGTACTTTTAGTGGCAGCCCCTTTATGATACTTCCTCCTCGCCCTGAGGCCCCGTTTCACAGTTGACAGGAGGTCACATGTTGTGAGAAGAACATAACATGACAACTGAATGTGGGAAAAGGCTGACACTCAGTGTCTAATTAAGTTTGTGATTAGGATGCTTCGAAAGTGGAGATTGTTTGATTCTTTATTTTTATTTAAAGACACTGGTGGTGAATAAAAAGAAGTGTTTGGGAAAGATCTTCACGCAAATGCAGATTAGCTGGTCATCACCAATTAACTAATGACACCAAAAGAATAGAAGACTTCCCCAAACACTCATCACTCTGATCATTGACCGCAGCATTTGACTCTCATCTGAGCAGTGGACAGAGCTCCAACACACGCAAAGCAGCAAGGAGTCATTCAAACAGTAATATGTTGCATGCCACTACATCTGAAGGCAGGCACATCAGATCATTCACAAAGGTATATTTTGATATCTGAATTTTCATGTGCATGATAAGATGACTAATGTCACTTCTGGTATTTGATATGTTGATGGAGATCTGTGTTTATTGCCCACTCCTGTGCATCATAACGTTGCAGAGCAGCTCATCAGAATAATGTAGCTTCTTGGTATAATGTTTATCCCCATAACAGCTTTCTGGAAGAGCATCAGGAGGGCTTGGAGTCAAATATACTGACATGGCCTTGTCAGGCAAGTCTAAGAAAGAGAGAGAGATGAATGTAAGAGATGGTGCACGTGGAAAGAAAGTGGAGGCTGGAGAAGCGCATGCTGTTGTGACGGGGGTCGCAGCAAAAGACAGAGACAGGATGAGAGAGCGTGACGGAGAGATTACAACACCGTCAAGTTGTTAGGCTTTCATAATGAGTCATCACTGACTCTTTAAGAACGATCCCCTGTAACACTTCTCAGTCTCCCACTCAGAGGGTCCCAGGTCACATCTTGTCTCACCTTCTTGTCCACGGTAAGTAAAGACTTTTTCAACCCTTTGCTGTCTGTCAAACTTGTGTTAAAAGCTTCCTATAATCTCCCTCGCAGTAGGATGTAAAGTTATAAACTGTTTGTATTAATAAAAAGCTTATTTTCCTCTATCAGTACTATGTTATCTGAAAAGTGCATGTAAAATATATTGTGAATACTGTAAAGCGCAACAGACCTTTGTCATTTTTTCACTCAGTGTCTGTTTTGTGAATATAAATCATTGTTTTCCTCCCCCTCCTCACGATGCTCATCCTCTTTTTCTTCCTTTGATTTTCTTCTTCCCAGATGCAGCCGCTCTGTTATTTAGTTTTTACTTTCCTGTGCAGTGTCTTTCTCCTCTCCACTGTGCTTTCCACGGACTGCAATAAAACACAATATGCCTGGCCAGTGGACCGACCCTTGTTTTGCTGTAACATGTGCCCACCAGGTACCGTGCTACTGCTTCTTTTTGTCTTGATAGATTTCAAAATGTTATTGCAAACAGGTCATATTATTGCATTATTCCAGGTAAACGTATGGTGCGCACGCGTCCAACCAGCTCTTGTGAAATTGAGTGTGAACTCTGCATTGATAATCGATACATTGATACCTACAACGAAAAGCTGAACTGCAAACTTTGCAAAAACTGTTTGAAACGTGAGTACTTTTCCAGCTTTTCTTTTGTTGGGGTGTTACGTATATAATACCTGAACTGTGTGAAAATCCTACTTATAGATGCCAGTACACATGGCCAGTAGATGCCATGTGTACTGCTTTTGTTTTGAAGTGATTAAATATTACTATTTAATATAGTAATAATTACTATATTTACAATATTGTGAAACAGATGTGTTTTGAGCGTGAGAAGATGTGAGTTGTGAAATGTAACCAGTCCAGTTACAGCATAAGCTTTAAGACAAGCTGTTATTATTTGTTACTCAACTCTTTCTAAAGAAGATGATTTCAGAGAAGTTTGCCGATAAAGACCTGTGAGATGTGAGGGGAATTCCTGTTATGTGTGTCATGGTGGGATACAGTCAGAGAGAGATTAAAAGGAGGAGGGGTATTGGGGGGGGTCTGAGAAACCAGCTCAGGAGGTTATTAGGGTGGGATTTGGCAACAGTAACAACACGATCAGCAGCACAGCCCACTAATTGTGGTAAAGACAGGTGGAGGATCATAAATCAGACCGTTGTCATGTCGGTGGCAAAAACACAGTAAAGTGAAAAACACAGTAAAGTGAAAAACACAGTAAAGTGAAAAACACAGTAAAGTGAAAAACACAGTAAAGTGAAAAACACAGTAAAGTGAAAAACATCAGAAAGAGCAGCAGACACAAATGTCATATTGTCACGTGTTTTGACTCAGATCTCTGCCCGCTACAGGTGAGCAAAACACCCTGTTGTGCTTCTTTTTAAATGTCACTGTGGAAAACACAGAGGGGAGAAAAGTGACAGAAAGTACCTTTACGTGTGCACCGAGATGCTCTCTTTACATATCACAATCAAAGGGTTAGCACGTGTCGATCCAACGTTACAGTGCAGCTGTAAACTCTGACATTACACACATTTACAATGTCAAAAACATCTAATTTCACACTTAAAAGGCTTTGTGTCAATTAACGTCTATGGAAACTAATTCAGGTGGAAATTATTCAACCCACACAAAAACCTCATACACTGCTCTTGCAGTACGACAGTATTAATATTTTTGGGGGTTATACTTTGGTCTCCATCAGGGTTTGTAAGTGCAACAGTTTTGTTTTTGAAGTATGCACTTGAAGCCGTTATTCTGAAAGAAAGTGAAATAGGTCATCAAAGTGAAATTCAGCTTTTACTGACTGACCGGTATCAAAAGCAATAATATAACCGTCTTATGACACAAAACCAACATCTTTACCTGCTGTTCCCAGTTTGTGACTCATTTACCAATTTCTGATATATGTCATGTTTTACCGGCCACCTTGCTAACAGACTCGGAATTATGATCAACTTTGATAATGTAATGACTGTTGTTTTGTTTTTTTACAGCAAACATGGAGTATAGGTTGCACTGTAACGCAACTCATAACGCTGTGTGCGGATGTAAAGCTAACTACAGATGCAAAGACCAATCCTGTGAACAATGTGTGCCGATACCATCCACCACCACCAAATCCACACTCCCTCCATCCACTACAGGTACCTGAGAGTCAGCTGCAGCATTACATTTGAAAGACTATATTTATTAAGGGACAACATGTTTCCATTCTCTTCAAATGTATATTTTTGGCAGACTTTTCTACCAGGATGAAAGCTTACCATGGAAATATGATCAGACACAACCTCCTTGGTTCAGGATCAGGTGCACCGCAACCAACATCTCTATTGGGTCATTTGGTGCACCCAGAACCACATGTACCTGTGATGTCAGAGTTTACAGGTTGAACCAATCATCTTTAGGGGGTGGAAAATAAACAAGATTGTGGGCTGATTTGCTACGTGATAATATACAGCCAGCCATTGATCACCAGAATGTGTCATTTGACACACATCTCTGCATATAAATGCTGCTATTGCTTGAGGAGTGGTAACAACTACATTTGAGAAAAACAACGACCATACAGTCAATGTAATCGACTAGATATTTTAAAGCTGCACTAACAAATCCAGCAGCTCCATAAAAAAGGTGGTCTTTGTTCTTTTAATGCACTTAGATTTTTTAACTATACATCTGTTCATTCCTGCCTCAAATAAATTTGCAAGAACCGAACCTTGGCGATATGTTGTACTCTAACACTACAAAGAGTACTGTAACCATAGCAATACACTGGACAGCCATCCAGAATGGTTGAAAAGATCAACTGAAGGATTTGACCTCAGTTCACTACTTGTTTACTCTGCAGTATCCTTGGTGTAAGGTCACACCCACAAGGGGCCATGAGTTCATTATAAATCCTGTTGTGTGGTTGTAATCCAGACCCTCTGTTAAAAAATAAGGGACCTCAGATTGTGCTCACTGGCTAATCTGAACCACAAATAGTTCAATATTTCAATTGAACTATTAAATATGCCTGCACTGAGCTGATACTTTGTTTTTTTTAATCTCTTCCACTCCAGCCCTCACAACGGTCGGCACACCTCAACCAATCAGAGGTACGGTGCAGTTCTGTGTGTGCCGGTTAAAAACAAGGACATAACTGATTTCTCCAGTGAGAGTTTATCTCAATCTTTCAAAAATGTCTCACTTTCACATTCTTCCAGATGAAGTGTGGTTCCTGGTGATAATTACCCTCCTGTGTGCAGGAATCACAATCGCTGTTGTAACAAAAATCAAGCCCTTTATGTTCTGGATCAAATCCAAACACGGTTAGTAGATTATCATTATGAAGTGTACAAACACAGGAAGTACACTGAGCATTTTAATTTCATCATTTTATAATGTGCACACATTTGCATTTTAAAAAAATAAAATCTGAAGGGATTATTACCTTGTATTTCAGTCTAATCACTAAAGTCGCTCCTATCCTTTCGTTGCTCAGGCTACCGTTTGGCTGAAGGCTCTCCATCAGTACCATCAGGCTCCGAAGAAGTATCTACGCCTGTCCAGGAAGTGCTTGGGAAATGTGAAGTATGAGCAAGGATTTGACAGGCGAACATCTCCCGTTGCTTTGGACATTCATGACAACTGGGGGCCAACGTTACTCGGCCCCGTGCTGACGAATGCAACCACAGAAAACATTTGTTTCACTTCGAATGAAACTTGACTGTTTGACAAGTGTATAAAAACACAGATTAAGAATCTGAAAGACAATGAACATCCCGGATGTGAGGGGTTGTATTGGCCATGCAGGAGTTAGAAATTGTGCAGAGTTAAGAGATATTTCACATCTTAACATTTATAGGTGTATATATAAATAGACTTTTCAGATAATACATGTCAAATGGGAATATTTTTAGGATGCATTTCTACTTTTCTTTCAATATTCTAAATACAATTGCGTTCTTATCAAAATGCCTCATATGCAAAACATTAAACATTCAGATAAAATACTTGAAAGCAACCTGACAGGGCTTATTAAAGAGTATTTACATTATTGTTTGAATAATAACTTAAAAAGCAGATCACCCTCCAGCTGTTCCTCCCAGAGTTAAAGTCTGTGGTGTGTTTTCTTGGAACCTGCAGATAAAACGGTCTGCATTGCAGTGAGATCCCTTTACAGTTTGCAAAAGACGGAGATGGATCTAGTCCACACTCGTCTGTGGTTTCACAGTTTTCACCTTCCTTTATGTATCTGTGAAGAGTCTGGACGTAACCACCAACACAAATCGTGTTGGTTTTCTTAGGATGTTTCATAGCGACTCCTCTTTGGACATGTGGAAGTCTTTCCCCTGCTCCTGGGAGGGAAAGAAAACAATGTCAATCTCTCCGCTCCTCTCCTCCTCAGAGAGATGGATGCTGGGAGAAGATGTCTGAGGAAACACAGGAAAGTGTTTCTCGTCTTCTTCTTCACTAATCACTCCTTCGGCTGTCTTCCCACATTCAATTGTTGGTCCAACTTGGCCTGTAAACTGACTGAGCAAGCTGAAGATGACCGTCCCTGGATTGTGCACATGGACCGGACCTACAGAGATCAGAACAGACCAAGAGTGCGCTTAAAGGAAGGTTTTAATTGACCCGTAGAGGTACATTCAAATATAGTTTACAAAGTAGGACAACTGAGTCACAACTCAGAGTCATTACAGTGACACAGCGCCATCTTTTACATGTTTGTTTTATTTTCTTAATGACTCCACAAAGTGTGCCAAGTATTTCACATGAACGTCTTCATTTCACTCTTCAGTACCCAGATTGGCTGCTGAAAGGAACGGTGGCTGCTGCTTTGCACTGAATGAGTCTCTGGGGAGCTGATGAGTTGAGTCGGTTGTCTTGTGAGAAGCATCTCTTCCTCCCTAAAGAAGAACGTGTCCATCAGTGTGGTGCAAACACAAGAGAAATACATGATATGGTGAAGCTCAGAAATGTACCTTACCTTATTGCATACGTTTATAATAGCTGGAAAACAATAGATACATGAATTAATAATAGGAAGTCAGTTTCTTTACACGTGTCCACTGATGATGAATCAACATGTATATGATTTATAAAGCAACTAACAGTCTACAAAGCTCATGGTACATTTCAGAAAACTGTTTATTGTATCCCAGAAGGGACGTGATCATAAAGTTCAAGGGGTTCGATTGATTAAACTGAACATGTCCTGGGTGTAAACCACCACATTACCTTGCTTGAAACATGTTTCATCTCTGGGTCGACGAACACAGAGCAGGATCACAAGGGCCACGCATCCCACGGCAACCCCTGGACTCAAGATGGCCGCCAGCTCATTGTTCGTCTTGTCTAAGAAAAAGAAACAAGACATAAGACTCTACAGAGAGGGATCCTCCTCTGTTGCTCTCCTGAAGGTTTCTTCCCTTTTTTCCCTGTGAAAGGTTATTTTGTGAGTTTTTCCTGATCCGATGTGAGGTCAAAGGTCAGGGATGTCGTATGTGTACAGATTGTAAAGCCCTCTGAGGCAAATTTGAAATTTGTGATATTGGGCTATACAAAATAAACTGAATTTAATTGAATTACAGCCATGCTAGCCTCTCTGTGAGCCACTATTGGGCTATTAGCTAAATGCTAACATGCTCGCAATGACAATGTGCTATATCTTGGGGTCAATCTGGACAGTAAATTGAACTGGAAAAAGTGATGTTGTTTTTAAAAAGGCTCAGTCAAGACTTTTCTTCTTGAGAAAGCTTAGATCCTGTGACATGAGCAGAAAGCTTCCTCATGTTTTTTATCAGGGGATCTTATCTAGTGTCCTCTTCTATGCTGTGCTCTGCTGGGGATGTTCAGAAAGGCTGGCTCAGTGAGTGGCCTTCCCCCGGACTCACTAGAGGTCACTATACAAAAGAGGACAAGGGCCAAGTTAAAAACAATCATTTCTTTTGAAGGCCATCCTCTACACTGGGTTTTTAATGGACTCAGAAGTTCGTTCAGTGAGCGACTCAGGATGCCTCAGTGTTCTACTGAAGCACTCAGAAGGTCCTTTGTTCCGGCAGCAGTTTGATTTTTTAATGAACACCTTTAGGTTTTTTAATTTATTTTTAAATTTTAAATTAAGATTTAGCATCTTTCTGATGGTCATGTTTTATGGGGCATCTTCTGGTTTCGTTTGTTTCTTGTAGTGCGTCTGTTGTGCTCTGTGTCTATTGTTGTCTGTATGAACTTTTGGTGGCAAATGAGTTTCCCCACTGGGGATTAATAAAGTCTTCTAATCTAATCTAATTGTCATCATTAGTCATGCTGCTAGCGTGGTTAAAAATGCATCCTTGTGCCTTCAAACGATTAAAAAAAAGAAACAAAATGTTGTGCACTCTCCACATGCTCTTCTCACCTTCACCTCCTTTGAGATGTGTGCCATTTCCTGCCGGTTGGCCTGACTGAGGGCCACACCTGTGGGAGATAAGGATGAAGTGTTGAATATGTCAGGTATCTCATATATGTGACCCTGTGAACAAAGACAGACTGCAAGGTCTGTAATGTCCGAACCAAATGCAAAAATAATCTTAATGAAAACACTGTAACTATGACCTCATTTGAAGTCATCTAGAGTTTGGGTGTCAGGTATTAATGATGTACTGTATCTAAGGAAATCCAGGACATACTTGGGAAGTTGGCAGGGTTTGGCAGAAGTGCTGCCATGTCCAGAGGAAGCTGAGGATGGTGTGTGTTTATCGTTGCCTGAAATAACAGCGGCTACTTCTGAAGAGCAAAGAACGTCACAGGTTTGGTTTCAGATTTCAGGGGAAAGACACAAGACCAAACAAAAGCTCACTGACATGTCTTTGTAATGGCAACAGCCTTCATGCAGCGAACCACATGAGAAACGTCAACAGATGTTTGAGTCACACCATGTCATGGACAGCTGCTTTGTGTGGAAAAGTCAACATAGGACAAACAAAATCCATGTGTTCACTTAGCTCAGTGGTTCCCAAAGTGGGGGTCGCGACCCCTAGGGGGGGGCGCGGTGGTACTACAGGGGGGTCGCGGCTTCATCACCAACCCACACACACAGACGCACACATACACCGGTAAAACAATATAAAATAACCGACGTGACATGCACTGTGTTCCAACCACGCCACCAGAGCGGCTCATGTCACAGACCGACTGTGGCAAAACCAGCGAGAGAGTGAGAGTGAGAGAGAGAGAGAGAGAGAGAGAGAGAGAGAGAGAGAGAGAGAGAGAGAGAGAGAGAGACACACAGCGAGACGGAGCGAGAAAGATACGGAGCGACAGAGAAAGATAAAGATAAGAGAAGGAAGTATGTACAAAGATGGACAGATTTGTGACTGGTCTAAAGCGCAAATCCGATGGAACTTCTGTTACAGCCGCAACAGGCGACGCGACCACCTCGACAACGCCTCAAACTAAGGTAAAGGCAAGGAAATATAGCGAGGCATATCTGTCTCTGGGCTTCACAAGCACTGTTGTCGGTCAGGATGAGAGACCCCAGTGTGTTTTGTGTCTTAAAATACTGGCGGCAGAGAGCATGAAGCCCACTAAATTAAAAAGACACCTGAAAACCCACCACCCCGAACATATTAACAAGCACCTTGAGTTTTCTATTTTTTTTCCCAGTTAAACAAACTGAAGAATAAACTGTGAAGTGATATGTACTTATTTTAGAACTTATTTATACAGTTTATGCATTATAATGCAATTCATTAAAAACCAAGAAAAATTTGGGGTCGGGTTGCGGGGGGGGGGGGGGGGGGGGGGGGGGGGTTCCTATATCATCAAAGGGGGTCTTGACAGAAAAAGTTTGGTAACCACTGACTTAGCTGAATACATTGAGCCGACAGCTGTAGGTACTTCGCAAATTATAGTTTTACATTCTAAAAATATCTGTTCAAATCAAATCGTCGTGGCTCCCTGGGGGGCCTCGGGGTGAAGGCTCAGACCATGACCTGCACTAGTTAACGTCCGGTCAGCGTTGAGACCTTTGTTGCCTTTAATCTGGCAACTCACATTAAATGCATCAACTGTTCCACAGAAAAAAAGGTTGGACAATCTCATACTTCCTATATCTATATTCATTTGTGAATTTGCAATGTTTCATTATTTCTTATCAGCAACATTGAATATGTACATGGATCTGTGACTTTTACACCTTCGCTGAAAGTGGAGACCCCAAAATTCAGATCTGAGCCCTTAAATTACTTATGTAAAGACTCCAGTATCATTATTGGTAATTCTCTCATTCAGTGAAAAGTATATTTTGGTTGGTTGACGGAATTAAACTCTTCCATTCTGCTCAGTATTTACCAGTCGTGGTGGTCTCCTGAATCTGGACACAGTATCTGCAGTTTGCAGAGTATGGGACCATGTCGGTGCAGATGAAACCATCGTCACAGACGCACCTCACATTTGTCTCTCTGGTGCAGTTATGAACCACCTTCAGATGAAAATTTGAGACAGTGGAAAACAGAGATGATTTTAGGGATTTTAATCACTCAAAGAATTTCCAGAAATGCAAAAAGATACATTTTTGTTCTGTTTATTATAGAAACCCAAAGGTCACATTGGCATCATCATCAGCGATGGATGAAACCGTTAAGTTGGTAGCAATGACTCATCGTTTGTTTACCTGGTCTACAGTCTCCGTAGCAGGGATGGCAGGTGGGCTCGCGGTTCAACTCCGTTGTGTAATGTCCAGCAGGGCAGGAGACGCACTCTGTACAAGACTTCTGATACTCACCTGACAGATGAGAAAGAGACAAATGACTCATGAGAACAACCGGATGAGCCAGAGAGCAGCGAGAGGCATGATAATGAAGGATGTGGTCATACAGCACAGACTCTGTCTGCAGAGGTCATTATTGTTCATCGAGACAAGCAGAGACAGACAGGAAGAGAAAGATGGATGCTGAATGCCTCAGTGCTTCACAGTAATTTACAAAGATGAACAATCGCTGATTCACTCACTAAAAAAACCGTGAGTCAACACTAAATGAGGAACAGAAAGAAAAACAGATACAGAAATAGATGACGCTCACACCAGATGTGTCATCTTACCTGCAAGGCACATTTGACACAATCTGCCGCCCACAGCGTAATACTGGGTCCCATCTGTCTGTTGACACATTAACACAATTAGATACAAACCTCTATACTCCTGATTTACTTGTGTTTTCAGGTTTATATATTTGACAGCTATTTCTTAAACTGTATCAAACAACACTAATTTCCTTTGTAAAAATTTTACAATTATGTCAATAAACTGGAGATAAAGGACATTACTACCAGCGGAAAGGTGAGCGCCAACCGTGCAGATAACATCGAGAGGATCACAAAACATTGCACAAGTCCCATTCTATGGAGAAACATTTAGAAAAATATTCAAACAAAATGACTGATATCAAATGATCAGTGAAAAGAAAACACATTAAAAGAGCCAAGTTCTGTAAAGTTTGGTACGCCAACAAAATGTATCGCATCACAAATAAGCTGTGACAATAAAATATCATGTAATATGAACACAACATTTAGTTCTTTTACCTTTGATATGATGCGTCCTCTGTTCTCCTTCTATAGCGTTGTTAACTTCCTCAAGGTGCGACTCTCTATTTCTTTCTTCCTGTCCTCTCGCTCACTGTACCCATCCACTGTGTCACTGTTTCCTTACCTGGGGACCTCTTCCTGTCTCTCTACCCGTGTGTTCACACGTTCTCGCATGCAGACCCATCTGCACTCTGACTAACGTTTCTGAACTCTCGTCACTTTCCGTGCAAACTGCAAAACCTGACAGTGTTGAAGGAACGGACCGGTTCCGATTTTGTTTTTGACGATGGTGTTTTTTTTCAATCACATCTGAGTACGTTACTCAGATTTCCTACACATTGAAAACGGTGTTCTCTTTAGTGGAAATATGAATTTTAATTAAAAGGTCAGGTTCACACAAAGTACAAAATAGAATAACTTGTTGTTTTTATTCATTTGAGGCAGATGCGGTCTCCGTCTTGCTTTCTGTCCGGCGTTCTGCTGAATCCCAGCACCCCTTTCCTTTTTCCACCTGCACACTTATAATGGGGAGCAAATCATCATTAGCCCCAGCTGAGGCCAATTAGGCCTCCAGCTGGTACCCTTCCCTGAGCGCACTCCCCCATTCCCCTCTGCAGCTGAGCCTAACCACACCCCGCCACCACAGTGCTTAATTTAAAAATATTTACTGAGCTATCGCGTTCAAGAGAAAGGGACAAAGGGCGAGGTCGCAGAGACCTTGAACTTCGAACACCACAATTGTATCAGTTCACGTTAACAGGTGGACGTTAATGAAAAATCTTAGATCTATATCCTGAGATATCTTGTTCATGAGAATGAACTTATTCCTTGTGGTATCTATGATGACAGTCAATGGTGGGATATGTATTGACACCCTTAACTTAAGTAAAAGTATGAATAAATAAATGACTAAAGGATGAATGAAAACATTACTTTGAACTCCTTTTAAAAGTAAAGTCCTGGATTGAAAATCCTACTTGAGTGAGAATTGTTATCAGCTAAAAATACATCAAGAATCAAAGTAAAAGTACTTGTCCTGCAGCAGTGATTGATATATTATTATATTTAATTGGTTGAGGTAGTTTTTTATAACTACTTTATATACAGTTTGGTAGTTAAGTCTGGTGGTTCCCAACCTCTGGGTCAGGCCCCCTCAAAAGGTCACAGAATAGATCTGAGGGCTCGTGAGATGATCAAAGGGAGCAGTACGAAGACAGAAAATAAAAGGCTTTGCCACTCGAAATTGTATAATTTTGGGAGGATTTTCTCTAACAAATCATTAGATAATTTTACCTCGCTGGGCCTGCAAGTTATTTGAATTAAACCATCTGAGAAGTTTAGAAGGGAAATCTCTCCTGCTAACAACTCATGGACATCTGAAACATGACATGACCAATATGTACCCACCGGACAGCGTTTTTCAAAATGTTTGAAAGTCTTAAACATTGCATCGTAATTTATAAGAAAATCTTAATCTGAAAAGTAATGCCAAATTAATCAAATGGAAAAAATATATATTTTTCTCTGGAATGTGGCAAAGTATACAACAAGTTAGAATTATACAACAACAATTCTGTAAATATACTACAATACTACTCCACCTCTGCAGAAGGTTGGTGAGTTTCGTTTGTGGTGCTCACATTTAAAACATCTTTCCTAGACAGTGTCCTTACAGGGCTCAGCGTCAGCTGTTAAGACTGTTAATATAGTTAGTGATAATTAACCAGAATATCTGCAACATTATTTCTGGAAAGAGATGCTGCTGTTGGTTTGTTTGAATATAATAACAAGTATATTTTGTGAGCGCAACAAACATAATTCCTTTCACCTCCATTTGTTTTATTTTTTTTGTAATTTTAGGAACGGACAGAAAAAGCTAAATGGAAACACATGCAGTATTTTACAAGTAATAACACATAATGTTGCTCAGTTACATCTTTTATTCTTTCAGTCTCTCTTGACACGTTACATACTGTAGCTCTGCAGTGAAGCTTTTAGCCTAAATTACTGTCTTGATATTTAAAGCTGCATCGTCACACATCTGGAGATCTTGAACAAAACTCAGGATTATCATCAAATTGTTTTTTGCGACACAAATTGAATCCAATTATTTTGTCTCCTCTGGAAAAAACATTAAAGAAGGGACAAAAAACCGTCATATCTTGTCATTGACCGCCATCTTTTCCATTGAGAAACGAAATAGGGCCATGAGATAATTTTATCTTAATTCAATTTATTTCCTTGTGGACATTCTTCGCTTGCAGTCTTTGAACACAAGTATATATTCAAAGCTATATTCACTTTAAACATATAATATCCAAGTCATCGTACAGTCATTTTGCTAAAGCATTGGCATTTTAGTAGTTTATTTCATTTCATCTTTTTTTTTTTTTTTTTACACAACTTATTTTTTAATTGACTTTATTTGGCGACCATATACACTCATAAAGAAAAAGTATTAATGGAAAAAAATAACTCCATTGTCATTTGATCTAGATATCTTACATTTTTGAGGTGATTATTTTTGGAAAGACAGCTCGGTCCCAAACGCTAAACACAGAGACAATATCAAATTGGACTTATGTTTCCTTCTTCTTCATGTTGTATATTTTCCCCAGTAAAAGTCTTTTTTAAAACACTCACTGTACAGACATAACACCCAAAAACAGACACACTGGCACATGCACACATAGAGAACCCACTCAGTAAGCTATACAAAAAGGGAAATGGCATGTTTTGTGTCTCACACAATGTATCTCTGGCATCCTCCTTCGGTGTTCAAACCCTAGTGCAGTCGAGTCCAACAGCCACACATGCATGAGTTTATACAAGATTAAATTATGTCCTTTTACCGTCTTTAGTATTGAAGTATTGAGTATTTAGTATTGAAGTGTGACTTGCAGTGGAAGCATGAGAAATATTTCAACTGGTACAACCACAGAGAAGAAACTAGAGCCAGGACTATATTTAGCCAACAGTGTCTGATAGAAGTGATGACAGTGAGGATTTACAGCAGTATGCTAGTATATGTTTTACCGGAGCAGTGTGTCTGAGTAAAAAGGTCATGGTTAAATGTACCCAGGAAAACATAAATAAAGTAAAAATGAGGTATGTGTTCGTGTTAAATTCATAACTATAGTTCCCCACCTGCAACATGTAGAAGATGAGTAATAATAATAGAAGAAATACAGTTTTCTATGTCCAGCGTGTCGACATCTTTATGTTACATGTTTTACAAGTAATAGTTATTGTTTCAGATACATTTCTGTTCTGCTCATCCTTTCTATGTGCAAACAGGCTCAAAAATAGGTTTAGTTATATACATCAAGCACCTTGGTGAAATAGCCACAGCAGCTATATTAGGTCTTCTTTTTTTTTTACAGCAACTTCCTGTTGATTCGCAATCTGACCATTTTATTTTGGCACTAAATGGCTAACTTACTCTATTTTTTGACTTTCTTGTGTTCTCCTTTAAAAGTGATTCAGCCATGCAGAGGTTCTGACTCTAATCTTAGACAGCTACACAGTGCACTTAATCATACAGTATGATTATTGCCAGAGCCAACGCTGACTCTAGATCAGCTTCAAGAGGGTGCATTTAAAACTCTCCCTGGACACTGACATGCTGTCACCTTGAACTTTGGGTTTGTTATTAACAGACTTATCTGTGATGTTCAATGTATTTCAGATGTGTTTTTTTGTTGTTGTCTTGTCAATGAGCTTGTCGGTGCTCTAATATGATTTTAATTCGAACAATTCCCGCTGACATTGATTGTCGTTAAAATGTCACCTTTCGGTGAGCCAGCACATCAGCAATAAATAACATTGTTACATTTTTTTACAGCGGATTTCTCCCATAAAATCTAGTTTGGATTCAGGTTATTCACAGCAGGTAAATGATGGATTGAAAATATGACAGACAAAAAAAAATGTCCTGTTTTCAGGATCGTACCCAATTCATATTTATGAAATAAGGTTTGCGTTGCCTGTGGTTTAATTGCTTCCTACACTGATAGAAAGCCAGCTCTGAATCTGCAGCTGTAAGGCAGCAAAATGCTGAATCATGACATCGTATTAGACTTTAAAGACTCAAGCTCCTCATTATTAATATAAAACTGACTAATCAAACTGAGAAATACTTTCCCCTTTTTGTGTTTGTTTAGTGATACATTGTTAATAACAGGCGTGTACATTTGTGTGGAGTGGACTTTACAAGGTCCTTACGACATGTATTTGCTAAACGCCAGGTTATGAAGTGTTTTTACTGTGTTTGGAGTCAATTAGTCCTGCTATGCTTTCTCGTAGCATACGGCACTGCACTGCAAGGACATCAGCCTGTTTATTTACAATAATTCCTCTACTTTCTGAATCTTCACACTGCATCATAAGATTCACTTCCTTAACTCCTGCTTTCAAACACAAGATGACACGGTCCGACTATGAGAAGACCTCTCCCCTCTGCGGGACATCCGCATGAAGTAGTAATGAGAGAAATCAGCGCTAAAAAGTCTCCTCAGACCAAAGCTGACTTGCGTGGGCAGCAGGAAGAATTAACTAAATAATTCCGCACATGAAGAGGTTTGTGTAAACATGGCGTTACCATAGTTACAGGTGTGTAGTGCATCAGTGTGCTACTGTAGCTGGATGCGGTGGAGGACACGTGAGCACAGCCCCCGTTGCTGCCGCAGTGAGGAAGTGTCAAGATCGTCTAGTGCTCGAGGAAGAAGACGTTGATGATGATGACCTGTCGTTTTCTCTCTGGTCACCGTCCTCAGTGGACGCGGGCGCCGCAGAGTCACTGTGCAACACAAACACAAACATATGCTGGAATGGGAATAAAGGCAGAAATGTGACACTCTTCATTTGTTTTGTTTTTGTGTACACAGCAGACAGGAAGGTGACTATACGATCCGATGGTCGTGTTATTCATTATTGATTATTATCTATATATGTTTTTTAAAGCAATCACTTAATCGTGAAAAAGAACCAAGTGTTGCTAAAAGTAGTCCCGCTAAATCTTGCACACTGTTCCTTTAAATGTTTGTACACTGTTTATAAATGTTGAAAGGCGACTTCTGGTGAAGTGTAACTCTGTGGAACTAAAGATGAAATGCTACCAAAAGACAAACCAATGGGCCGACAGGACGGGCAGATAGATCCTGTAGACTGAGTGCCAGCGTGTTTGTGTGCGTTACCCGTCTCCACTGTGTGTGATGAGTCTCCTGCAAGTCTCCATCTGAACATCTAGGCCTCTCTTCATCGAACACATCTCCATGTACTCATGGAGGTGTCGGTTCATGTCGCTCTTTGCTGTGGCCAGTTCCAGCTGGAGTCAGAAAAACACGCAGTCAGTCATATTACAAATGTTAAATGACAAATATTATATGTGTGTCTGCCATTAAAAGTGTGTTTACTTCTGTGAAACACTGTAAGGCACTGGCATATTTGAACATGCTTCACATGGCGTTATGTCTTTTACGTCGTGTCGAAACAAAGAATAGTTTCAAGAGATGTTTGTTTGCACAAAGCATAATTAAAAGATGGGGAAACTAAACAATGCGTCATCACGTAAATCCTCTTTTGTGAACAGGTGAACAAGTGAAAAGGACACGAGAATAAACAAATAACACTGACCATAAAAAGAAAGAGAAGATTTACATGAACATCATTTTTTTAAATTCAAAATTCAAAATCTGTGTCTGACCTCAATCTGGTCAATTGTCTCTTGGTATTCCTTCTCCCTGGACTTGAAAAGACACTCCGTGTCATTGATCACCTTTTCCAGGCAGTCCTCCTGGTAGAGAGAGAGAACAGAACACTTTTGAATATGTGTGTGGTCAGGATAGGGAAATGCATGTGATAAAGTGCAGTAACACTTGTAAACAGAACATGTGTCTGTGTGCTAATCATAGCACAATCAGACTTAGTGAGGTGGTACGACTATCAAAGTACAGATGGCTTCATGCTGCAATCAGATCAAATTTCACCTTTCCTCAGCGGATTGTTCAAATACCACACAGCCGGTGAATGAAATCCAATACCTACATGCATTTCTTGGAAACAAACACACTGACTACCAATGCAGGCCAGGCACAGCATCTGCCTGTCTGTCTGCACTATGTGGCCGAGGTGTGGCAATTGTTTTTTCCATCCCCTGTATTTAGACCCAAGTTCATTCCTTTAAACCTGATTGAAGTAAGTGCTGTGACCCTGGCCTACCTCTCCTGGTGGGTGGGTGGGGTCAGGAGGCAGCGTGGATCCTGGGAAGTCCTCCCAAAGAAGCAGTGTCTCTTCAGTCTCCTCCCAGGCCAGACTGTCGCAATCATCCTCAAACTCACATTCCCGTCTAAAATAAGAACATAAATGTACACACACATTTGGTAAAAAGCGCAGTAACATGATATGATATTTCAAAGTCAGACCACCCACAGGTGGTTCAGCATCCTCTGCATCTCCTCGTTGATCTGATTGGCCGATGAGCCACGGTGCTCTTCATCTTTGACCACTCCCCCATCACTTTCAGAGGTGCTGACGGGTTCGTCACACTCGCTGCCGTTGAAAGACAGAGGAGTTTGTTTCCGCCGGCAGTTTAGGGATGATTGGTTGCTTGAAACCTGCAGGGACACAACCAGGAGTCTGACCATCGTCATCAATCTACCAGACCAACTTTAACACAAAGGGACTTGATAACTCATGGAAATAGGGCTCGGCATTTAATATGGTAATGTATATCTTTCATTTAAATCATGTTTTCATCAAATCATATATTGAGCTATTTTGATAAATACAATTAAGTTGTCTAAATTATATAAAAAGGGTATAGGTAAGAGTATAAATAGGCTACACAAGTATAGAAAGGCTTTACTGTGTGGTTATTTCAAATAGACTATGTATTTATTGAATGACTAAAAAACATGCTGTATTGTGATATATGTATATATATATATCGCTATGGAGATATTAAATGACTTATATCGGGATAGAAGGCTCATCCTGGTACCTGGTACATCTGGATCACATCTTCACAGTTCCTCTGCTGAGCTACGTCACAGAGACGAGCGGTGATTTCGATCCTGCGGCAGATGTCCATGTCCACCTTCATGGCTTTCTCCTGGATCTTACTGTCCAACTCTGACAAGTTCTACAGAGAGGATGGAAGGAACCACACCAAGAAACATACAAGAAATTACATTAAAAACTACTACTGCTTTGTCAATGTGAATAAATCACTGCTGTAAATTAATGTGTTACTCGTGCTACACATAAGCCATTAATAAGAACAACATTTGGGTTTCCATTAAACCTTTTTTCATAAATGAATGAGGCTAACTAAATAGAGGTTGAAGGAGGATAAACGCCTGCCAAACATGGCAACCCCTAGTTGTTCTTATTCCCGTCTTATTACTTGTGTATAAAGCATCAGTAAATGGTCCCATGACTATGAGATTTTTTCCAGACGTCACACTCAAGCCATTCGTTACAACTTATGAACCCTTTGGGATGGGTTTCTTATGAAAAGTAAATTATAATGACATTTTTCTTTAGTTATTTTTTTTGTGGATTTGCACAATCCACCCACTGAAAAGCAGGAAGACATATAATTAGTGCATAGCTTCGCGTATGTATGGTGTGTACATGCGCTCACATTGCTCATGAGGCCTTTGAAGAGAACCAGCTCTGCCTTCAGCTGCTGAACTCTGACAGCCAGCTCGTCCTGACAGCCTTCACTCTCTTGCAGGTCCTGCACGCATAAAAAAGAACATAAAGAACAAACACTTATACACCAACATGTCCTGCTGCATCTCTTTACATGAAATTATAAGACACATTATGCGCGCAGGGGTCATCAACCAAATGAATAAAAGTATATATCTGCAAAGTGCACAAAACATTGTAAATCCTAAATGCATGATGTCCTCTGGGGAGGTCTAGATTTGTCTAATTATAAGTCTCTCTTCTCTCTGTTGACTAATTCATATGCTACAATATTTCCATCTTGAGTGTTTTTTTACTGCCTGTGGTCTCCTGTTGTTGATGTGCTTCCTGCTAAATGGGGTCAGGTACAGATTCCTTGCAATGGCACATGTGCATTCAAACACACAGGCGCATGTGAACACACACCTAGACACCCACACACACAGGCGCCACGGAAGTCATCAAACCTTTTGGTTTATAAAGAGGGAGCTGCAGGAAGCACAAATAAAGGCAATCAACCTGGCAGCGGGTGAAGTTGATATAACTTCTATGACCTGTTGCATTTTTAATCTGCTAATGGTCAGTGGCCAAAGAAGAAAGAAAACCAATAATTAAAAGAGTGAAACAGTTTTGTATGAGTCAGGACTTGAACCTGTGTTGTATTAACACTGCACAGCAGCAGAGCTTAGTGCTGATCACTGTAGCAGCTGCAGCACACTGTGTTCAAACTAACTCATTTTTAATAATATTATCAGTTTAGCACAAAGACGTATCTATTTAACCACTAACCCACTGCGTATCGTTGAAGGGCCAAGAAAACACACATGGTGTAATGCTCATGGTATTTATAGTTCAGCTAAGTCACCGCTGAAGTATCACACCCAACACTTTATTTTGGTGCTTTTATTGACTCTGGATGAATTTCAAATGTAAAGTGAAGACTCAAAGATTCAGTGTAGACACACTGCATTGTTGGTCTTGTTAGGTTGTAGTGGATTTGATATATATTTGCACATGTAGATAAGAGAAGTTTATGTTTTAAATTAATACATAAAGAAAGATATGATAATTAATTTGGGATATTATGAGGAATATTCTGGAGGAATGTATTATGAAACATAAGAGAGGATCACTGTTTTAATATTCTGTTTTAATGACAAATGTAATGATTAACTGTATGATGCATGAGAATGAATGAATGTTTTATTGTTTAGACAATAGTTAAAATGGATGCCGATTGAAACCTAATGTGTTGCTTTTATTCGGAAGGCAGGATAATAGGCTTTTATTCTGAAGGGGGAACTTCCTGTCCTTGACCGGAAGAGTGAGCTTTGACCCCGCTAGTTTTACTAATTGGCTTAGCGAACAGAACGACGGCATCCTTTGAACTGACCAATGGAACTAACCTTTAGGTGTGAATTCATTTGCATGACCATACTAACGACCGAGCATTTGTTCTGGGGACATGGTTCTACTGGTCTGGAGACTCGAAACAGCCCCGGTCTGTGGCTCCCTGGGAGCTGCACTCCGTCTGTGGAGAGTTCCTCCTTTCTGGCCCCACGATCGTGAACGCTACATGAGTATTATCTTTGCCATTAAATATTGTTAAACTTTAACTCGAATCCTGAATTTCCTGCGGCCACGGGACCCGGAGCTTTGAACACGAATCTTACAGTCTGCAGCCCCACACACACACACACACACGTACCTCTTGTAGGTCTGACATTTTCTGCTGCAGATCCATCCTCATAGTGTATTCTTCTTCCCATCTAAGAGTCACATTGGATATAAAAGTAAACAATATTTGAGTGTCTTGTAATGTAAATAGAGAAAATACAGACCATGGGTTTTACACACACATTCATTGATGCATCTTCCACACCCACTTAGAAAGGCTACTATTGCAATTGTCAACACATTTGTTAGACCTCAAGGATACACACAGTGTGTTTTAGTGAGTAACGATGAACTTAACTGTGAGAGATTTGCTTATTCACTCAGTGATGAAGTGCTACTGCGGTGCGGCCCATGAATCTGAACTGTAATACATTTAAAAGGCACAGAGCACAGAGCCTGTATGTAATCTCAGATTCAGTGACTTCATACAGCACACATGCCCAGGGGAAATAGACTCACTGCAGAGGATGTAGCTTCTTATATAAATGCAGTTTTAAATGCAAAATGCTGCGGCACATCGGGACCTTTAGGGAATACTAAATCTGCAAGAAACAGGAGTTGTTGCTGGTGTAGAGGATGTTTGCTTTATCAGTAAGGTGAGAGCGAACTGAAAGCAGAGGTGCATCCTTCTGCAGGCCAAGCCCCCATCCAGCAGTCACAGCCTGCCGTGCATGCTGCATTGCAGATACAGTGTGGAGCGTGAAGCGGGGGATGCGCAGTAGGAGAGACGAGAGAGGAAGGAGCACGAGAGGAAGTGTTCAGCGTGTGGAATTGTGTGGGGTTTTAAGGGAGAAAGACAATGTGACGGTATGGTGGGCAGAGTGAAGAGAGTGAGGGGCCGGGGTCTCAGGGAGGGTAAAGGGGGAGAAAGAGAAGTTGCCTTTTAATAAAAAAAGAAGCAAAATGCTCCAAAAGTTTAAGATAAATTAGTTCGTAGGTGAGTTTAGATACTAGAAAATGATTCACGGGAACAACAACAGACATTTCATTGTTATATTTGACTGCATATGTAATGGAGTCAAGGAGTTTCACTTGGAGAAACAGGCTTTAATGGCCACATTGTCTCGAGGAAAACTGCTACCTAGAGTTATCTCACGGTGGTTGAGAAACAGGCTCCTAACAGAGGGCCTTGATTTACAGGTAGTGACACAAAACACGACTTTTCAGGTGAGCCACTCATCCGCTCTCAAGTCTCTATACAAATCAATTGTGTGTCTTACGTCACACATATTTGGGCTGTTGGAGACGTACCTCTACCTCGTTCACAAAGAGCCCACTATGCTGGTCTCCTCTGTAAAGAATGCATGGCTGCTCCTTTAGACATAGTACGAGGGAATTCAATGAGCTGGAACATGGAGCTACTGTAGCTCACTCAGGACAGATCATACGTAGTCCCAATGTCCTTCAAAGTCACGATAGGATTTAACAGAAGTGGGTGCTTTTCTCCAATAATTTAAATGAAAAATCTTTTTATGCAAAGTTTGCAGAACACTGGAATGACTCATTGAGATCTGTCTGGATTTTTTTAGCTGTCTCCCTTATTTGGAAATCGGAGCACCCAGATTTGGACTGGTGATGTCATCGTGAATAAGTGATTGTGCGTTCAGAGATGTGACGTGATGTTGGGGCAGCAACTATTGATTATGTTTATTATTAATTATTTCCTTGATTAATTGTTATAAAATATCCACAGAATTTTCCACATACATTTTTGCTTTAAAAATAACTAAGAATGTCAGCTCTAGGTCAAACCTAAAGTTTGTAAAGCTGTAAATCTCAAATGTCCACATGTCCCAGGACAATCACAGTGGGTGCTGGTCCAGCATCATAGGGTTTGTTTGAATATTCACATTGGCCTCACTGGACCACCTCCAGGGTCTCTCGTTAAATGGGACCATCATAACATTATTTCATCTTCATCTTTCATAAAATAAATGTTGGCTGTCCAATCAACCTGACTTCTATTTCAGGGTGGGTTTTTCCTAATAGTCCTGTAAACTAAGCCACCCATGGGTGAGTCATCTTGGGAGTAACATGAACTCTAAAGGGAACATTTGTGCAGCAGACTGAGCTCCACACGTCCCCGCTAATATTTGACCTTCATTCTTCTTTATATTTAGCAAGTGACGTGTTAATTTTCTTTCCAGCAGCAGCACCTGGCTCTGTGGTCAGACATGAAGTGGATGTGATGGATGGAGAAGGGTTTGTGCTGACTCTGCCTCTGCTGGAGACAGCTGGTCTGCAGTTTCTTTACAGCTTTGCTCACTGCTCCAAAGTAGAGCATTACGCACACTTAAGGAAACTACAGTACAACCTCATGCCCCTGTAGGCCTGTTACAAGTGCAATAAAAGAGTTTTACCCCATTTACCTGCGTTTATACTCGTCTCTCTCCCTCTTCACTTTAGCCAGGACGTTATACAGGGCTCTTATCTCAGGGGTGATGGTGTCAATCTGCACCCCGACTCCGTCAGGCTGTGTCCAGGAGACTCCTGGGCTGGTCAGCCGGTCCCCACCGGGGCCAAACTTGCGTGTGTGGTTGTAGGACCAGATGGTGCCCGGGAGAAACCGTGGAGGAGGGTTGGTGGAGCTCCCTGGACCTGCGCTGGTGTTGGAGAACGTTTTAAAACCAGAGCCAGGGGAGTCCACACAGGGAGAGGCCTGGCTGATAGTGATGGCCGGGTTACAAGTGGCATTTGTTTGGGTTGAACTGGAGTTTTCGGTAGTGAGTGGTGGTGTGAACAGTGTTGTAGGCCTCCTGGCTGAGTTGTTGGTGTTGTGGAAGGGGAGGGAGCCGGGCCTGAGCGACATGGTCCCGACAAATCCGGTCTGTACGCCTGCATCCTGGGTATGCCCCCTGCTCTCACAGCATCCACCTTGACAGCCTTTGTTGGCATCCAGCGCCTGCTGCAGTTGTTTCTCTAAAATCTTATTTCTACGCTCTAATTCATGCACTTTTGCTAAAAAACATCTGAACCTCAGATTGAGAGTTTTGAGGACGCTGATGTTGGATCCCAAGTCGTTTCTCAGAGCCATGGCAGCAGGGGGGTGCGACACAACGCGATGGTGGTGGTAGTGGCTGCGGCTGTGGGGGAGGTAAGGTGAGGTCTGAGAGGGTGCGGTGAAGTCAGGCCCCGGCTGATCGGGCCCCGGCCCGGACTGCTCACCCAGCAAAAAGGAGGTCTGGTCCGGTGCTCCGAAAACGGTGTCGGACAGGAGGCCTGACGGAGAGTCCGGGTGTCCGGGAGCGTGACTCTGCTGCGGATGCTGTTGGAGATGCGCGTTTGCCCCCAACAAAGGATTCATGCTATGGTATGGAAAACTAAAGCGCTGCAGATCTGGCATGAACACGGACGGGAATTGCCTTTGCAACAATAGAATACAGTTAAATAACGAGCTGATAAAACGAACCAGAAGAAACGTGCGCTCAAAACGCCAGAGTCTTTACCTGATTATATAACCGTTTCCAAATGAGAATCCTCTCCTTAAAGCTGGGAGGTCTTAACGTCGGCTGGTGGATCAGTGCGCTCTTAACCGTCCATAATACGTCCAAAACGGGCTGCGAGCAAGGATACAAAATGCGGCAGCACTGGACTGCCTCCTCGGTGAGATGTTTTGCAAAAATAAACGTGAATAAATGAAGGAAATGACGCAGAGCGTGGATAACGGGAAGGGAAAAAAATCCACTGTCAGTTCAGTCCTGTCAATAAGATGCGGCCGCAGGCAGGAGGAGCCATGCTGCGGGATTGGAGGAGCACTGCTACCGTAAACACTGGGCGACAGTCGCGCTGATCCAGTCACTGTTTGTTGTCTGTGCAATATTACAACACTTAGGACGGTACTGCCTTGTTGTTTCACTGCGTTTTACACAATAAGTAGTTCAGATTTGGATCAAACTGGAACGATTGAATACAGTTATAATGATCATGTTAAAATGTTAAAATACTGTGTGAAAGAAAAAGGATTACTAAACTGGCAATTTAAACACCTTCCCCAAAACACCACTAAAAACACACACATTTTGACTGTGTCTGTCAACTGTGTTATGGTAATTTGATTACATCATTGTAGAGGTCGAAAAGTCCTTTTTGCTTAAGAAGGTTCCCAACTGAGTGAAATGATCGGATGTCTAAGGGCCCAATCCCAATGGCCCCCCTCAGGCCTCAACCCCTGAACCCTCAGGGACTCACTGTCTATTATCACACAGTCATAAACTATTGGGATTCATATTGATGAACATAGATAGACAGTAACAACCCTTTTGTTTCATTGCATATGTATTTATTTACTTTTTAAAAACAAGAATACAAAACAAAATGAACAGTAAATGTCAATGACCAAATGATCATGCTCAAACACAAGAAGCATCAGTAAAAAAATTAATTAAAAAAGCTAGGCCTATGATAGATTATTACACTGTTAAAAAGGAAGTTATAACCTAACTGTTGAATCTACCTTAATGCACAAAGGAAATATTGATAGAACAGGTTAATTTATATTGCACGATTAAATTGTCAGTTTATACTGTTGATTGTTACGTGTGACAGCAGCAGCAGGAAGGACCTCCGGCTTCTCTTCTCACACAAGTTCAGCATTTGGGGAAATAACTAACACTAACTTATTTGATTTCTGCCATAGAATTAACGCACGATGAGAACATTTTACCACTTTTCTTCCCGTGTGCTAAATAAATATGAAGCTAACTTTAAAGCCAGCAGCCGGTTAGCTTAGCTAGCTTAACGTTTAACTAGTAGAAACATATAAATTACCGAGCGTTAGCTAAACTCTGTCCAGAGGTTATCCACCACCTCGCTAATTAGCACTTGTTTCTTGCATGTTTAGACCGAAGTGTCAAAATTTACAAATTGCAGTTTTACGAGGGTTTAACATGTTTGATCTAAATTACCACAAAGCAAACCTATCAATCAATCCATCAATTCATCTGTCTATCTATATTATATCTCATATTGATCTTAGACACTGCTGGATGTGGACCCCTCAGATCTCTCCTTGTCTTGCGTGTCCAAAGAGGCAAAGAATGCACGTCTCTTCTGCTCAGGACGTGTTCTTCCTCCACTCCTGTCCCCCCGTTCTATCTGTTTATTCAGATTTCTGTTTTTTTCTTTCCACAGGTCGGGCTCCTTTTACTCCTCCAGCTCTGGCAGTAGGAGAGGCTGATGCTCCCTGAAAGAGAAGATAAAAAACAGATTAACAATATGGCCTGTGTGGCAAGAACATATTCTTCTGAGAATCAGGCGCCAGTAGTTCCTTACTTTCACATAAGCTTTCCTTCCTGGCCTGCATTCGCCTCCTCTCTGCCTTCTCTTGGCCAAACACCATCGCGTAGACCTCATCCCTGAACTCCTTGTTCATGATCTGGTAGATTAAAGGGTTGATCATGCAGTGGGACTTGGCAAATATGGCAGGGATCAAGGTGACTACAGGTGGGAGACAGGAGAACGACTGGGGGCTCCCGGTCCTTGGTTCAGCTTCTTTGGACCTGAATGTGGTGTCACTCAGGCCGGGGATGGAGGCTGAATTCATGTTGTTCACATTGCTCCACGTGTTCTCGTGGCTGTTGTAGATTTGTCTGTAATATTCTGCAGCGGTCAAGTTCAGCAATGAGGGGATATTAAGGCTCCTTGGAGCACTTGGAGAGCTCGAGGCCATATCCGTTGACTCCTCCACCACAGTCTGTAAAGGTGCCTCTCGATCATCTCTGGGAATGAGTGCAGAGACCAGAGACACAGCAACATACGGCATCCAGGCCAGCAAGAAGGTGGTGCACACCACAGCAGCTATCTGAAATAAACATGGCTTTATCTTTCCCGCAGAATGTTCATTAATGAATCTGAAAACAATCCCCATAGGGTTTACCTTTGTAAGTCTCAGGTCTTTGCCAGTGTGACTGACAGAAGAGGACGGTATAGACGCCAGAGTTCGATTAGATCTGAAGACCTGAAAAGAGAAGCAACAGGCAATGCTGCTATTTGCAATTAAGCCTTAATTCACCAGCACTGTCAAAGTCAACATGCATACGTATAAACTCCCATATATATATTAAAGCCATTTTGAGCCATTTAAATTATAGTATATGTGCAGAGTGTTTTGTTGCATCCTGCCCTGTAAGTCTGTTAACATGTACGCTGCAAAGTCTGTGTGCTTCCTCATCCTGATTGGCTGCTGTGTCTCTCTTGTTTGTCTCTCCGTTGAACGGAAATTGTGATTTAGCCTTTCAGGACGTTATGTACAAGCTCATTTGCATTTACACATATGTTAAGGATTGGCTATTTACACTAGAGCTGTGTTTGCCTTTACTGTGATTTGTTTGAAAAGAGCAACCACAGGCCGTTATTCCTGTGTAGCTTATATATTGCTTATTATATGTACCCAATTTCAGTTTGTCAAACAAAAAATAACAAAATTGCTCAACTCCAAGAGGTTTAATGTTAGAATGGTTATTCAGACTGAGCATCTGGATCAATGGGGCCTTTTCATTTGTTATTCCCCTGCATCAGAACAGGAGGTACTGTGCATGCATTGCTGTCTGCCACAGTGTATCTTTCAATACTCTCACTAGGAGGTGCCAGAGTTTCACTCCTGACATTCTACACATTGTTGCTTTAAACAAGTGACATATACAATACATCTGAACAAAAATAATTACAGAATACACACACAGTTCCCCGACCTTCCATTTTGTGTCATGAAGCAACTTGTCCTCACCGTCAGAAGGATGGCCAAATATGAAGCGACGATGGTGAGTGTAGGAAATCCAAAGCATAATATCATGATGAGGAAAATATAGATTCGGTCATTCAGAGACGACCTCATGCTCCACCTTCAAATAGACATGCAGATTGGTTATAACTCACTTGATTGTTTACAAATACTTGAAGAAATCTGAGAATACCCAGACATCTGCAGACTTTTGTGTAAGTAAACAATAGAGGAATGAGCACCACTGTAAATTAAATGAGAGATTACCAGTTGATGGTACAGCTGGTCCCATAAGGTTCTGGTCCATAACTTCCAAAGCCAAAAGCAGGCAGCAAGGCCCAGAACAATGTGTAACCCCACATCAGCACTATGGACAGAGACACATGGCGTCTCTCAATCCATTGACCTAAAGAGCCAAGAACTCAATGTGACTATTTATGGGCACTTAACCTCATGGGAGGTCTTTACATGTCACTTTACATTATCTTAAAACATCAGAAGGTTAAATGGGCCTTTACTCCCACCTTAGCAATTATCAATAAATGAATGACTTTTAAATCAATAACTCTTTGAATCAATACATTTTTAGAAGAAAGAGACTTTAATATGCATATTGTGTATGTAAGGTTTGTGTAAAGGCCTGTCCGGCAGGAAATGCATTAATTTATTCACGAGGAGTCCGATGGATTTAGAGTCGACGGTCCATAAAGATCTCAGACTTGCCGTATCTTAAGCAGCAGATCTTCAGGCATCGGTCCAGAGAGATGAGGCAGGTGGTGAGCAGAGAGCCGATGCCAAACACAAAGCCCTGAATGCCGTACCAAAGGCACCCCGTCTCCCCAAACACCCAGGCATGACACAGGCTGGAAGAGGCAGAGAAAAGCTCAAGTTTCCCCACTAAATAGATCATCCCCTTCTGTCTCTGAGAAACGGCTGCCGTTCTAGATGTTATATTATACTCACACATCATCTTGGATTCAAGCCATGGCTTCTTATTAGTTGATAACAAAGTTCTGTACCTGGAAATGATAGAAAATGGCCCTCCCAAGAAGCTGAAACCAAAATCGCAGAGGGCCAGGTTGATGGTCATGAGCTCTGGAGGTCTGAGCTTCTTCCGTCTCCTGCAGTAGACTAACAACGCCACGCCGTTACCCAGTACTGATGCGACAACTGGAAAAGAGTGATAGTGAGGAAAAGAAAGAAGACGCAGCTTTAAGTTAGCTCTTTCAGTCCTTAAAATACCAGTTGTGCATGATTACATGAAGTGAGCTAGACCACAGATTAACACATTTGTTTGGGAGAGCAGAGTGTATCTGTTTATCTGTAGCTTCATTGATTTGTTGCCAAGCAATGAAGAGGAGAAAAGTATTTTATAGTGTTTTGTTTTAACGAGGTAATGTCTGGTTTGGTCTTTTTCTATTCACCCCCATCCCAAGTAAATAATAATATTCAATAGTATGCAACCGTATACCGTATATTACATTTATTGTAATCCAAAGAGACAGAACATCTCATCACTTTATGTGGAATTTGGCATGAATATCTTTGGATCAATTCCAGCATGTTTGAAGGTCCCTCGACTTTCAAAATAAGAGTGGATAACTTCTCTCACAAATAACTCTGATGATAAAAGTGTCAGTGACTCTGAAAGTGTTTTCAACCCTGCTGACCTGTGAAGGTGAGGAAGGCAGCGACGGCGAAGTCTGCAGAGGGGGAGAGCTGGGAGAGGAACAGCGGGGGAGGGGCCACCCCAGTGGACGAGGGGCCACCCCAGGAGCCCCTCTGAGAGCCATTGTCTCCCATGGATGTATTGCACTGACCCACAGCAGCATGCAGAGAGGAGGAGCAGCACCTGGAGCCTCAAAGAGCCACTGACGGGCAGGAAAACAGAAGAATTAAAACACTGTGACACCACGACAACTACAGTGGAATTAGGGCATGTGGAAGTCATCTTTTCTCATTGGGGGGGACATGTCCTGCAGGCATTAGTATACTGGCAAGAGTATTCTGATCTCTGCATGGTTTCAGCTGAAGATGTTCACTCAATGTTAATCTGCTCTTACTGTGCAGACAAAAACAATAGAGCAGAATCGTATGTACATCATCCAGCTTAAGAGAGCAACAGGAGTGGGTAAATGACAGCAGGGTATTTGGCTTTAAGTTTCAAAGTATTATTCATAATACAAATAGCCTTTTTCTGTTACTGACACACATGTATCTCTCCTCTCCTGAGTTTATATTAATGGAAGTACTAAATGATGATAATATGTGGACAGTTACAGAGAAGATTAATGTAAATGAATACAGATCGAGGTGACATTATGTCATCGTGACACAAATGGCGGACAGATCTTCTCTGATGGCGACACCATTTTCAGCTTTATTGGGAAAATCTTCCATGGATTGTAATTAATTCAGGATTATCACAGGAAACGTGTTGTTGTGAAATAATACTAGTTACGTTAGCATCCTGTTACTTTAAATAAATAAATGAATCATTCTAATAAACAAAAGGTTTACAAGTGGTCACAGGGAACAACCAAGACCTTTCTTCTTAATCTTTTGTCCCTCCAGAAATTGTATATTTATCCAGCAGGCAGTGAGCTTTAGCAAAGGGTGATTTATTCAGGGGTAAAACGATGAATAAACACATCAAGACAACAGGAAACTGATCAAACAAAAGAGGGATTTCCTCTTCTTTTTTTAAAGCCTTTTGTTCACAACTCTCTCTGTCCAAGATCAGGACATTCAAACGCACACCTGCAGGAAAACATCACACTTAATTACTAAGCATCATCTCTCACCTTCCTCTTGTCTGTTTCTCAGTCCCTTCCTGCGATCTCTCAGATGGCCATTATAGCAGAGATCGTCTCTTATGTTTGCATTTCATCTTATTCTAAACCCGCCCTCTGTAAATCCATGTGGCATTTCTCAGGAGAGACGATTTGCTGTTACCAATCTGGCATAGAAGAAATGATATGAGAGAGAGAGAGAGGAGAGTCTCTGATCCGCCTGGTGTCTCCTCTCCGGCCATCCACTAAATCCATATTATCCTGGTGGATAATTCCCGGTAATGAAAACATTGCAATCATCTCAATGAAATATACATTTTTCTGCAGATTTGAAATATTAAAAATGAACTGGAAACGTGTCACAAAACACTGATATTTGTAAAGAAATGTGTTTGGTTCAAAACTAACTTTGGTGGCCATTCTTTAAGTCATTGTTTTGACCAGATAATTGTATTTGCTGTAAATCCATTTCAATTTACAAATAAATCTATTTTCTGGAAAATTCAAAAGGAAGTTTAAATTATCTTTGAAAAGGAAACCACCACTACATTTCCTATTCGCTATTTCTCTTAAAGAATATTCCCATATGTATGCATGTGGTGTTATATAAACAGTACTTTTTATTTTAAATCAGTGGAGCCTGAGTCTTGTTTTCAAGGAGCCTCTAGTGATTCAGGCCGATAGACAGATCAGTGAGTAAAAACTGCAATACGTTGTTCAATGAATTTGCCATACTTGGCCATTTTGTAAGTATGAGTCATAAAAGGCTAATATTGAACAATTGCAGTGGGCTTTGTGTTAGTCAGGCTACAGTACCCTCCCAGATGGAGAATATATTGAACAGCACTAAAGGGGGTGAGAAGGAAAAAATAAAATAAAATGAAGAGCAGATTATATGACTTTTATTAAAGTAAAATGATGATGCAATAATCGATTCAAGCAAAACCTAAGGGGCGTCAGTGTTTTCCCACAGGAGGAAAACTGAGATGTATGGTAGAGCCCTCTTTTTAAAAAGGGCTTGCTGAAGTCAACGATTCATATAAGAATCATCTGCCGAGATCAGCATTTATCCCAGTGGAGCAGTTTCTAGTGTAGACGCGTATGTGCAGTGACGAGAGAGAAAAAGGAGGGCGCGATTCTCACAAACAGAGGAATTTATTCCACCGCTGACTGCAGTACTTCAGCAGTACAGACAGACTCACAAGAACAGAACAGGGAACTTTACAAATACAAAAAAGTAATTGGTCACCAATTTAAATCTTTTTCGTCTGCTCTCTGCGGGGAACCTTTCCTCAGGCATCTGATGTGGGTACCAGCCAAAGTCATAGATAACACATTGTTTGTACAACTCTGGTATCAGGAGAATGTGAGTGATGCGTCATTGTGCAGCGACGAGCGATGAGCTGGTGGTTTTACTCCTTGGAAGCCATATGGGCCATCAGGTCGCAGACACGGTTGCTGTATGCGAACTCGTTGTCGTACCTGATTGAGAAGCAAGAAAAGAAATAGAGTCATAATGCATCCCAGAAAAGAGACATTGGGACATGAGAGTAACTCATGCTGAAGGCTCACCATGAAACCAGCTTGACAAAGTGGTCGTTGAGGGCGATGCCAGCGCCGGCATCAAAGATGGAGGAGTGGCAGTCACCGTTGAAGTCTGAGGAGACGACCTGCAGGAGAGCGAAGTGGAGGACGCCACGTTAACAAAAACACTAAACAGCTTTAAGATCGGAGATAAGAGAGAAACACACACCTGGTGGTCTGTGTATGCCAGAATGCCCTTCATGGGTCCTTCAGCTGCAGCCTTCACAACCTTCTTGATGGCATCGTATGTGGCCTGTTGAATGTATTATTACCATCATCATACTTACTATATTTATTAAAAAAGGACAAGTCTACAAAAAAAAAGTTTGTCTACAAATCCCATGAAAAGACCAAAATCTATTATCAACTCAATACTTTCAGACTACCCGTCTGTAAATCCTGAGCCTGCTGGTTTCTACTGAAGATGTACATTTAAATAAATACGGTCATGAATATACAAGACAAAGCAGATAATTTAACGCTAAGACAGCAAACCTAGAGAGACGCAGAAATAAACAATCTACCTAACGTACAGTGAAATTAATTTCCGTTAAGTGTTATGATGCTTCTAGTTTGGTCACTCACGGGTTTCTCCAGACGGACCGTCAGATCGACCACGGACACGTTGGGGGTGGGGACACGGAAGGCCATGCCGGTCAGCTTGCTGCAAAATACAAATGTACAAGGTCATAAACTAAATTCACTGGATTTAGCCCACGTTTTGCTGATACAATAATAATACGATGATGCGAGAAAGTTTCTGGCACTGACCCGTTGAGCTCGGGGATGACCTTGCCGACCGCTTTGGCAGCACCAGTAGAGGCGGGGATGATGTTCTGACTGGCACCACGGCCGTCCCTCCACAGCTTGCCAGAGGGACCGTCCACGGTCTTCTGGGTGGCAGTGATGGCATGAACTGTGCTCTGATGGACAAAGACACAGAGGAGGGTTGAATATGGGCCCCTTCTCTAACGTTGTAATGTTGGTGCGTTTATAATCTGGAGTTAAGGGCAACTGGACGTCTTTCTGCCAGATTGTTCACAGTGCTTTAATCCTCACCATCAGGCCCTCAATGATGCCGAAGTTGTCATTGATGACCTTGGCCAGGGGAGCCAGGCAGTTGGTTGTGCATGAAGCATTGCTAAGGAGACCAAGGTTACAGCATCAGTTAATTAAGGGTTTTTAAAATAACGGCACCAACATACAACATTTTTCCGTGACAAATCTTTTACACTTTTAAACAATAAGTGAAACATTCAATATTGCACTTTCATAAATACTAAATTCTCATTTTCAAACCACTTCATTATTATTAAAAAAATATAATGATCTGGTTCTTACCTGACAACCTGAAGGGACTTGTCGTACTTTTCATGGTTGACACCCATGACAAACATGGGAGCATCAGCGCTGGGTGCAGAGATGATGACTCTCTTGGCACCACCCTTCAAGTGAGCCTGCAATGAGTTTTGAAATAGCATTTCATTTATGTCCTTTTTGACAAGTGTTTATATTTTTTTTTTTTTACATTCAGGAGTTTTGGGGGTGATTGAGGTACGTACAGAGGCTTTCTCAATGGTGGTGAACACACCAGTGGACTCAACCACGTACTGGGCACCAGCATCACCCCATTTGATGTTAGCGGGGTCTCTCCTGGAAAAGAAAAAAAGAAAATAAAAGAGAGAAGGTAACAATAAATTCTTACTCAGTTCTTCTCTTTTGCAATGTGTGAAACTGTAATTTAAATGAAATTCTTTCTATATAAAAGTCTGATTAGTGAGCATACTCGTGGAAAACTGTGATTTTCTGTCCATCGATGACCAGCTTGTCACCCTCCATTTTGACCTCCCCCTTGAAGCGGCCGTGGGTGGAGTCATACTTGAACATGTAGACCTAAAAGAGGAAATGTGAAGAAGAGATAAGACAGTTTGCACCACATTACAGCCAGCTGACCAAAGCAGAAGGGATTATATTAGTGATAAAAGATGAAAAGCATGTCTCGGACTACAAAAGCCTTCATTGCATATTTAATTGAGCCGATGCACATCCCCTCTACTCACCATGTATTCCAGGTCGATGAAAGGGTCATTGATGGCCACAATCTCCACCTTCTTGGAGGTGAAACCAGCTCGGGTCACCAGACGACCGATGCGGCCAAATCTGAAAGGGAACAGTGTAGTTTCTTAGTCTGGCCTCTAGATGGTGCTATGATGACATTTAACTGACCAAAGTGAGGCGAGCCTCCTCATGGCCCACAATTAGAGAAGGTATGAGTTTGAAATAATCAGTCATTAATATGCTACATTAAGTTTTTGACATTGGCTTCAACCTAAGTAGGGCTTTGTTATTACTGTTGAAGCTTTTTTCCTTTGTGTGGGGTTCATAAAGTCACCAGGAGACCTGAAACCACTGACGATGAAAGGTCAGGGATCAGGAGGAGGAGCAGGGGGAGGCGTACATCTCAGCTTATGGCTGCCCAGCTCTCACTCTCCCCTCTGGGGGCCAAAGTCGAAATGAACCTCCAATGAGCGAACCCTGGTAATGGCAATGCACTATTTGCTCAGCGTCCTAGTTACTTTTTAACCGCGGGTCCAAAATCCTGTCACAGATGCACTCTGTCCTCAGACACTGAAGGAGGACAACGAGCAGAGAGATAATCAATCAGATAGGGAGGACTTTAACGTCACACTATGCGTGTTCAACAACATTTACACCATGCAGGACCCCTTCTACTTGCTTCAGACAGCAGAAACACATTTCCCTGTTGAATGTCGAAGCCACATTGTCATCTGCTCAGGGGCCAAAGTTCAAAGATCAGCCAACAACAGCCAGGTTACTGTTGAGGCTGTTGCATCTAGGCATGTCCTCCATTACTAAACATGTTCTCTCAGCTGCTGTATGGTGTCAAAAACAATAACTAAAGAAACACATTTGAATATGCAAACAAACAAGCTTCAAGAAGCACAGGCGGTGCATTTTGAAAATGTAGTCAAGGCAGCAATTACACTAAATCACCTCAATGCTCCTGGTGTACACAGATGAGAGGGGTGTGGCATTGGGAGCTGCAGGTACAGCGAGCTCACTAACTTGCCTAATAAGTATGTGTTAAAGTCAAATGCATGTGGAGTGGATTAATTCTGTCATGCGAGTGGATGAAAATGAGCCCTTACCCATTGATACCAACTTTCACCATTTTCTCCTGGGTTGTCCTAGTCCTCTGAAAGGAGAAATGAGAGGAGCCAGTAGGAAGAGGAATAAGAATGCAGCCTGTTAAATATTGATGGAGCAACATTTATGGTGCCATATATTAGCTTTCACGTGATGACGTTGGAGATAAAGAGTTTATGCACAAATTATTCCACTGATAAGATGTGTGACCACAGTCCAAGTAAATGTCAAGCTTAAACCTGCAGTTACTTGACCCTGCAGGCGGATAAACTACCACATAAGAGCAACGTCACATCCTCATAAGCAGCAACAATTACAATTTAAAACAGGAGTACAAACACAAGTGCATATGTTTTAGCTTCATGACCACATTTAGACCCGCTGATTGTCCCCAGGTGGTCGATAGTCCTGCAGGTTCTTGGCCCTCTCGGTCTGAATAATAGTTCCTGAAAGTATTTACCGTCTGTGAGATGCCTCAGTCTGTGTGGTGACTCCGGGTGTGAGTGGGGAAGAGCAAAGTTAAGCGGGGAGATTTATGATTGACCAGAGTTTAAAACCACGCCCCCTGAATGGTCACTGCTCCTGGCCCCGCCCCCTGTGAAAGTCAAGGTCGCCAGCTTGCACAGAGACATGCAAGCTGGCCTCTGAAATCGACTTGCATGCGAATTAAACATCCTGGAAGCTTCTTTCTCTTCATCTCATTGCTGCTACTTGTCGGCCTAAAGCTCTGAAATGTTCTGCTTGGATTGTCATCATTTCTGCATAAGTTAGAGTATAATTAAGGCTCTCCTGTGTTTCCACACTTGAAGAGGTCTGGATATAGATACTCAGATAATAAACTCCTCAGATAGTGGACTGAAAAAAGAGAGGGGTCCCTCACTGACCTTCTTAGTAAATAGTCACACGAGGGATCAAATCTCTGTCTTCCTGACTATGACATTTAATGTCCAAAGTCCATGACCCTTCACTTTCAGACCGCCTGTAGGGACTGCTCATGCCTCTCCATCTCCTCAGCAGCTCACAAGTTGAGTGTTGGTGGACTCAACATGACCATTACGCATGTGCAGAGGAGGCTTATTCAGTCTGTTTGAGTCTGAAGCGAAAAATGTAGTCTGAATACAAAAGAAACCATATAGTCGAGTTGCCCTTATCTGAATAAAACTGCTGCTTTTAATGTCTTGGCAATGTGCTTGTTGCAAAATGTAATGTCGTCACTTCTATTCATTGCCGACAGAATATTTGACAAGGCATATCTGGACTCTTTTTTCAAAGAGTTGGCATTTACATTTTTTTTAAAGCGCTCCAAAAGGATGGTGTGTAATATTAAAATAAAATAATGAAAATGTCAGTTTAAACCAGAAGGCCGACCAAGTTGAATGTTGTTGATATTTCCCCCTGGCTGCACATGAAGGCCAACGTGCAGTCCTGAGACTTAAATGAAACCTTAGCCGGGGCATGGCGTCTTGTCATAACAGCAGAGCATGACACATGACATTCAGTTTCATTTCAGCAGATCATGTGGTCCTATTCTAATATTTAGCAGCGGGCGAGCAGAAGTGTAGATCTGCACCAAAACGGGACAGTGCTGGTATCTTTTATGGCGGCAGTGCAGAGGTCCGGGCATAGCTGAACTACCACAACCCTGTGGGCATGCCAGTCTTGGCCCACTTTGCAGCTTAAGGTCAAAGAGGGGAAGTAAAGGTCAGGCCAAGATTAGACGTGGGCTGGCTAGTCAACACATTATGCTCTCAGTATTGTAAATGCTGCCTCATGCGGACCACATGCTCTTTCTCACAACTTCCATTTCTCTACTCACAGGAAAGTGAGCGGCTGTGGAAAAAAGTACCTTGGGCATTATTATTCTTTTAGTCTGGTTATTGTAAGACTCAATTTACAGCAGCATTTATGTGTGTTAGTCTTATCTCTCAACATAAGAAGTCCACTCTGGGCAACTTAACCAGTAAGTGCAGTAACAACATGTATGGATTGCAGTTTGCTGATCTATGAGGAATCATGTCTACATTGTAAAGGGGCCCTCTTGAGCTGGATCTATGTAGCTTGTTTCCAGTACTTTGAGTGCAAAGTCCAGAGGGCAGCTGTGTGGTGAGGAACAAATAAACACATGATGGAATGAGACTGCCCCCTAGTGTCACAGCGGAAATCTATCACCTTCAAAACACAGACACCAGAATGAATAAGTAATATACCAACTATATATGGTGGGCATCAAGGGAGAAAATAAATTACTATTGCTCGTAGTTCTTTCTTGACCTTGGAGAATTGTTGATTCAGTATTTTGTGTGAAGGAAACAAATGGCACAAGGATGTGTAATTGAGATCATGAGATACGATCAAAAGCTCCAGGACAGTTACTTCCTTCAAAATGGACTTTGTGAATTACCGTTAAGTTTAAAATAATTAATGTCTCGTTCTCAAACTGAACACATTGCTGGCACAAAGCCTGCCAAATGCACAGCTCCATCATATTTATAAATGTCAGTTGGAACGTCATATGAGATTATCCGCCAACATGTTTATTTCCGTTTGCCTGTAGAATGATTCAAGATGTCTGCCCCAGGACGTTGGCTGTAACCAGAGAATCTGTCGTGACCGAGATTCTCCAGAATGACGCTGGAAGAAATGGAGCTTCCTCGAACAGCCATTGGAAGATTGAATAATGTATAAAGAGTTCAAAAATAAATATGTCAGGAGAATTCAACGCTGTACCTTGAAAGACAAATTGAGACGACGTGAGCCAATTAGGAAGGAAACAAACTGTGAAGTAAAAACTAGAGCTGTCAAATCTATTTATTCATGCAAATCACAAGAAACCAAAAACAACAATCAGCAGGAATCACAGGTGCCATTATATTTTAATATCTACATCCATTACACACTCACAATCCATAGATTTAACAATTGCCTAAATCACATTTACTGTATGAAGACAAATGCTAGAAATACATAAACAAAAAACAATGACGATCATTTGATGTAATTACAGCTCACAATGTTCTAATATTCAGTTTAATACTTGAAGGGAATAAACTACAGCTGCTCTGTTAATACAGATCTACGCTGGATGAAACCACATGAGCAATACTGCACGCCACACTACACACAGCCTACACACGTACACATCCTTCAGTGCACGTGAACATCTTTGCATGTATTTTCCCTTATGATACTCTAAGAAGGATGTCGTCAGTCTGTATTTTCTCTCCACTAACAGCCCAGTCCGCTCATGGACCCGATCCGATCCAGTTTCAGCCCAAAGCATCCTCGGTTCCATCCCCTCCGTGACCGGTCCGGTTCGGCTCGCTTCTGATTGGCCGCCGGCCCCTTCAGCAGGCGCAGCCATGGGCTCTCAGCCTGTGTTTGGGCATCAGCCCATTTGGGGTACTCGGCCGCTTTGACCCCCGCGGCGAAGGTGGCCTGCTCCTCTGGTTGGCTGTTCAACAGGTTCTCCAGGTCATCCAGGGTCAAAAGGTCATTGTAGCGTTCCAGAAACTGCTCCATAAACTACAGAGGAGGGGTGGGGGAGAAGATTCAATTCAATTGTCAGTGAGTGTACGAGGGAGAATAATTCAATCAGTGATACATTTCATTACTCTTTCCTCTGATTCTTTCCTGCTCTCCCTCCCTTCTGCACTATTCTCTTACATCAGTCATCCACTCTCAATTCTCCTCAATCGACTCTTTCCTATCGTCCCGGCTCCCCCCACCCACCTACCCACCGCTCCCCCTTCTCCTCCCTACCTGCACAGCATCAGGAGGAGGGTGCAGAGCGCGAGCCTCCGTGATCTCCAGAGGTGTCAGGAGGAGCAGCGTGGCACACAGCAGCACAGGGCACAGCATGGCAGCAGAGTCGACGGGCAGGAACAACTGAAGCAGGACTGAAAACACACTGCAACGACATGAAAAAGACATTAATGAGAATTACTCGTGCAGAAAAACACAAAAAAAAAACGTTCATGCAAGAGCACTGCGCGTTTAACCAATCCTCAATTGTTGGCTTCCAGATAATATTATATTGATGATGAATTCTTATATTCAACAGGGAGCATACAGAGAAACATCGTTACATACAGATAAGCAATGCAACAGTTGTGATGGATATAGGACGTCTAACAGGAGCCAATTTGCTGCCCCTGTTCCTGGTTTGGTTTTTCAATCTAGATTAAAACAGCCAAAGAGCAGATCAAACAGTGCATGTATTGTAGATCCAGTATCACAAAAAGTTCCTCTTTTTAAGAGAAATGCGTTTTGCTGCATTAAATATTTTACAATTTCAGAAAAAAAAAAAAAAAAAAAGTATTAATGAGGTGAAAATATTTGAGCTGAGAATAATGCACAAAAGACCTTTGAGAGACACATTTGATGATTTCCTTACTTCATAATCATACCTAGGTTTTAGGATGAATTGTGAAAATGCATTTTCTACACAATTTGTAGTTTGCTAAAAACAAGACAGACAAATGGATAATAAATAAAACAAAATGACTGACACAAACATTTAAGAACACGAGTGTGCTCACCGGTTCGGGTTCTCAGGAGGGTCTCAGGGTGTCTTCTGCTCTCACAGACTCTTCTCCATCTCTCTGGTTCTCGGTCTCCTCTCACTTGTTGGCACCTGCAGGGAGCATCACTCACTCGGTTGGCTCCTCTTCTCTGTGATGGAATTGAAAGGATTGTTCTTCCTCTTGCGTCTGTCCTCTTGGCAGAAGCTGAATGTTGGGGCATCAGCTGGGATGCTGCAGCGGTTTTGTAGAGCAAGAGACAACCCCCCCCCCCCCATCTTCCTCCTCCTCCTCCTCCTCCTCAACTCCTTTCTTTGGAGTGATGTCATAGCCTTGGGGAGAGTGATTGTCATTGCCAAGGTGACTGTGTACTCTGAATGCCAAACTGTGCTGCACAAAGCAAGGTCTGAGGGCAACAGCCAGCTAAATGCCTCAATGAGAGGCAGTTATGAAGATTCACAAGTTTTATGTCACGACATTCCGAATTATACATTTCTTATGCCTTTTCAATGTTCCACATGCACATCAGCCTCCCTCACTCCCCTTTGTCTCCGGAGTCTTTCCCAGCATGCACTGAACTCCCTTCTCTGTTGGGTAAGTTACAGTCCGTCAGTGCCATCTGCTCCCTGTACCCTCAAATCACTACACTAGGAGCTGCACAAGCCAACACACCGAGTTTAAAGTTCAGCAGCCTCTGATTATTTCAAGTAAATAAAATCCCCAGCAGTTACAAATGTACGTCAAAAACTGGACAATGCAATCAGTGAAGGTTTCCCCTGTACGTAAGCAGCTTCTTGGAGCAAAAGGTTTGATGTTTTCATACCTGCACAAACATGTTGCAGCTTTGTAGAGCATTAAAGTTACAAACTGGGCACATTTATTTGACGACACTTGACCCACAATACATAAAACTCAAATTTGTCATCAGATAAAAACCTAAGTGCTGCTGCTATCACACCGTTAGCCGGTTGTTGGCAAGTGTCTTTACATAACGTATCAATCACATACAGAAATGCACCCCTCATCTTTTCGGAGAGGATGCGTGGGAGAGGGAGTAGGCGAAAAGGAGAGATTAGCAATGAGGGGAGGGAGGAGGGTTACACTACTGTGCTTGCCATGCAAGTGAAGAGGGGAGTGCTGTAAGAGGAAAAGTAGGTAACAGAGTAGGAGGAGGACGAGGACGGGAGGGAGAAAAGCACCAGGCGGAGAGAGTAGAGGGAGACGTACAAAAGAGATTGATTACAAGAACCGAGGCGGCCAACGACGCAACAGCAAATGTGTCAGAAGAGGGAGGGGGGGACATGATTGTAAATAAACAATATGCAGCCACAATCATTATTTCTTATCTGATATCCAATATGAAGGATCATGATTTAAGAAAAGAAATGCGAAGGTGTCGAAGCATGTGGGGTCGTAATACTGTCCGGGCCAGCTGTGACAACCCATTAAACAGCGCTGTCCAAACACATGAAACAAGCAGACATTCAATGCAGCTGGTAATGATGGTGTAAATTCACTTGACGTGACCCACAGAGACACAACACGTCAGTTCTTTCTGGAGGTTTCTTCAGCGAGCAGAGGCCGGTGAGTGACGCAGCTCAAAATGAGACGTGGATTTCTTATCAAAACCAGGTTTATTAAAATACAACTGGATTCCATGTTATGAGATACGTTATCAGACTACTTTAGATTGGTGCTAGGTACCAATCAATATCTTAAAATATACATTTACAAAAAGATTTTTTTAAAAGTAAAAAGAAAAATGCAATACATCATTTCAGATAAAAGATTAAAAAGACAGAAACAAGACAAAAAACAGAAGATGGATCAGTTTCTGAGGCGAGCTCGTCGAGATGTGCGGGCGATGGGTGTCGTCACTTTAGGGGTCTCACTCTCCGCCATTACAGCATCTGATAATGAAGATTAGAAACTGATGAAGCAAAATCAATCATTGACAAAAAAGCCAGAAAAATGTTTTTTTTTTTTTTTTAAAAGAAGCCTCGACTCAGAAATAGATTAGGATTCACTGAAATACCGTCTGTTAAAATGCTTAAAGATGTAATTAGGAGAATACAAAGAAAATCTAACTCCTCTATAAACACGATTTTAAAAAGCCAGGTACGCTCCACTTTCTCAATTTTAATCTGATTTGTAATTTGATTGATTTAATCCTTTCAAGTTGTTTTCCATCAAAGTCATTAGAGAAATCCCCAGCTCTTGGCTTAGTGCTGCTGCAATGCACCGCTCCCTTTAAGAGCAACAGGCCCAAATCCTCTTAGACTCCTAGTGTGGTTCAGGCCAGTGCTCCAGAGACTTTGAACTTTGTTGTATTGATCTAAAGTATATAAATGACGTCTGCCAAAATACTCAGGTCCATTCTATGGATAATACTAACAGCTAAAAATACTAGATGGTAGAGAAAATAAACCAGAAAGAGTCATTTGCGTCTATTTTGAAAAATAATTTGTTTTTTTTATTGAAATAAACATGCCCTGTGTGATTGTAACTGAATATCTTTAGTTTGGAAAGATGGCCAGACTAAACAAGCAGTTACGACATTTTTTTTTTTTTTAAATGAACCTTTTAAAAAACAAGCCGGTTTTTAAGTAACCTTTTATTTAATGAAAATATGTCGTTGCAACCCTAAATATAATTGTGTAAACAAAAAATAAATGCAAGTCATTTTTAAATGACACAAGTATTTTGTTTGACAAAACAAGAACTGATCATGTCTAAAAAATGAGAATGTATAATAGGAATCCTTAAGAACATTTTCTCTATCAGTGATTCCACTTGAATTTATAAAGTGGCAGCACTCACCCTCTTCATCCTCCTCATCCTCCTCACTGCTGAAAGTGATCACAGGTTTCTTGGACTTGCGCGATTTCTGAGGCGTCACAAAACTGTCATCGCCGCGGCCAGAAACTGATGGCTTTGCTTGACCTGTACCAAAAGCAGAACGTCTGTCAAAAAAGGTGTTCAAATCTCTCTCTGCACACGACCACAACAGGACTTTAAGGCCTAGGACCACAACAGGACTTTAAGGCCTAGAACCACTGACCTCTCTTCGCCCTCGCTCGGCCTCTGGTGGGCAGAGGTGTCCGCATCACTGTCTTCTCAGAGGATCCTCCTTCTTTTGGGTTTTCCTCATTCATCTCAGGGCTCTCCACATTTTCCAGCCCGCGTGTGTGAACCGCAGTCAGACGCTTCTCAAACTCGTCTACCTGGGCCTGGGGAGATAAAGTCGGCCTCAGTAAACAACGATTGCATCAAAATTAAGAAGAAAAAAAAGAAGCACTGATCTACTTGGAAATGGAGCTGCATGCGGCACCTTGAACTGGGCTTTGGCCCCACGGCGGAGCTTGGCGGTGATCGAGAGCAGAGGCTGGTAGACGCCCGGCTCTGTTAACTTGTCGCTGTAACACTCCCAGCATTCCTGCAGCCTCTTAAAACCACGCTCACACATGGACAGCAGCGACAGAGACATGGCCAAGTCGCACCACTGACGCTCCGTCCTGAGAGGAGACGCAGAAGAATTAGAGACGGAACCTGCTTAGAAACTCTGAAATGCAAAGACATTCAAGCTCCTCAACATTACAAACCTCATTACTCATGAATATGGCTTAGCCCTGACATTTGGACCTAATCAGATTTTCCAGAAACCTTTTGCATCTAAATTAACTTTGTAATATAAAATGTCCTTTCTTAGAGTATGGGTGAAGCATGAGTCAGAGGCAGCCCGGTCAATGCAATCCTAAACTTAATGGGAAGACAGTTTCAAAATGAGGGAATACAATGTCAGAATGTAGGTGAACTGCTCTGTGAAGGCAAGATGCATTCATTTGTGTCGCATCTTTCAACAAAGCAAATCGAAAGGGATTTCTGATTTCAATAAAAAGATTAAAAACAAATATATAAAAGAAACTACAGTGCAGATATGAATAAACGTGGTTGAAGGATTATTTCAAATACATTTCTTTAAGATTCTGAATCGATTCACAACTTCCAGAAAACGATTTATAAATGTTTAACGGCTTTTTTCCCACAAAAGAACCTCAATATTGTTCTAGATGGCCAGAATCCTACACTCCAAGTCATAGTTGTGGGATTTTTTTTGAAAAACATTTAAAAAAATCATGATTGTGCTTAAGTAAATAATTAATTTAAATTTTCTGGTGTTTATAGAAACTAAATAGTGTTAAACGCATTAATTGCCAATTTAAAGTAAGGACATTTAAGAATATTTGATTGCATCTTTTCCCATACCACTTATCAAAACAGGAATATAAAGTGTGTTGGTGGGCGCAACAGTACGAGGCAGTAGGTCCAATGAGAGAAAGAAGAGACACATTAAGAGAAGTAGGTCATTTGGGAATATGCCTCGCTGTCATGGTTGATCTCTGGACCAATGAAATACTGCAGGGCAGAAGCAGAAATGAGGGAAACAAAGACAAAAAGAAAGCATGAAGGTGTGGAGATTTACTCACTTGGCCGTCCTAAAGCGCTGACACAGTTTCTCTACTAGAGACTCGGTCTGCCTTTCCTTGGTGATGTAGGAGAACAGCCGTCTGAAAACAGACATTACATTTAATTTATCCAAAGCGACTTAGTCATACACCGTAGACACAGCTACAAGGAGCAATTCAGGGTTAAGCATCTTGCTCAAGGACACATCGACTAGGGCGGGGACTGAACCGGCGATCCTCTGATTGAAAGATGAACCTGCTAACCACTGACCCACAGTCGTCGCCCCCCCCCCACACACACACTACAGCATCTAAACAAAAACTCCCAAAAATAGTGACGCAGTCAACTTTCCCCTCATTCTGAGTCCTGCTCAAATCCTCAGTGGACGAAAGCAGCAAATAAGACTCGACAGATACTGACGAGCCAAGCAACTCACTTCATGATGGTGTTGAAGTCCTCCGAGGTCATGCCTCTCTCTGGGTCAGACAGGCGGCTGATGATATCTGGGAGCAGGTTGTAGATGGCATTGTCCTGATGGGTAACACCAAGTTAAAGACCGTCCCAATTATTCAGGCTACATTAAGGGTTATGGATGGGTGTGTGTGTGTACCTTGGAGGCCAGCTCGTTGAAGAAGTTCAGAGCCAGGCTGGTGATATGATGTTCGGGGTCAATTAGCAGCACGGCCACTTCGCTGACTTGACCTTTGACCTTGAGCACATCCTTAAGCACCAACTGAGTAAGAACTGTCACAGCCGTCTGCCTCACTGAAGGAACCTCATCACTGAGCCTAGGAGGAGAAGAGGACGTGAAGTCACTGGCTGATTCATTTGACATCTTTGGTCCCGATGATGGTGCGAGACCTATTTTTCTCAATCAACTTTTATCGATGACCGATAGTGTCAGTGTTTTATTACGGGGATATTTTTCCTCCTAATTTTACCTTTGACTCTTGCTAATGTAGTCATTAATATAATAAATCTGAGAAATGAAAGAGACTGTCAGCGGCTTTAAGGCATCGTTAAAGTCGTTACATTACATCACTCCGAAAACAACGTTTAGGATACATCCCCTGGGAAACGTCTTGCCCTTCCATCTAGTGGATGTTAAAATATTTAACTAGTTATGTGACATTTTGTGGCAGGAATGGGAAATTCAGAGGATCATCAAAGTCAGTGTGTTTCAGCCTCTGGGCACCATGGATGTCTGCAAAATGTAATGGCAGTCGATTCAATCGGCGAGATATTTCAATCTGGACCAAAAGGGTTGAACCTACATTAGAGCTGTGGGTGGAGATATACATTTTTTTTTTAAACTGGGGGGAAATTCTCGCCACCTGTGCATTTGTTGTTTCGAAGTAGATTAAGCTTTCTGTAAAGACTGGGTTATTAGGCAGAACGTTACTGTCACAGCTCTGGCTGAATACCATGGGATTGGCCATGCTGTGGTAGGGCAATCTGATTGCTTTCCGAGACCAATTTAGATTCACCCTCACCCAAAACCACAGAACAAAGAAACTCATTAAACATGTCTCGTTAATGACAGAGCAGGACTCCGGGTAGAGGATCAGACACCTCCACAAGCCAATGGAAGGAGCTTGCAACTGCAACGAAGCAGGGTAATTAATTCTTAATTTGCTTATCAGGAGGCTCCAGAAAACAGTGGAGGTGTGGGAGACAATTAGGGAACGCTATGCAATGCTTATCAGGTAAAAAACACAAGGAGGGCAATGAGCCATTATAAAAAAGGAACAGAATGTTTTACACATCCCAAACAAGTCAGTTTGAGCATTATCAACCATTAGAATTAAAACCACACTTCATCAAACGGAGAAATTGCAGCTTCCAAGTTTGCTATAAAAGCAACAAGACACAGACCATTAAGTGTGTTTAAAATGAAAGCCTACCTACAGGCGTATAAACCCTTGTAGAACCTCCGACTTCACCCCAAATTATTCCCTTCTGCTCATCCAACCGCTCTGTATAATTACAACACACTCATCACAATCTGTAACACACTAGTAATTAAGTTGTTCATTGTCTAAAAGTGCCCGTGTCTGAGGCGGTCAAAGGCTCCGCCCCAGTTCACGTGCGAGTTTCTCTACTGGCCAGCCGGTTCCCATGGCGACCGCAGAGGTTAGGAAACAAAACCTATATCATTGGTGTTTGCGAAAACCGATCATCTCAAAGTTAGTTTCTCCCATTAAAAAAAAAAAAAGAAGATTGTGATGGAAGAGTAAACTTTTCCCATCATGTGGCTCAGTGAAGCATGGAGACGGCAGCAGCACTCCAGTGGCTGAGAGGAACAACACTGAGATGTGCTGGTGGCATCTGGATGAAGATGGCTGAAGTGTACAAGCGGTGGGGGGATGTTGACTGGTATGGAACGGCATTTACAGTACACCCACACCGCTGAGCCACCAGGCATAGAGACCATTGTGATGTTGGGCGAAAAAAAAGGAAGTGTGATGATGTCCAGCTAATTAGAAAAGAGTCCATTAGTGGGATGAGCATGGGCTGCTTGTGAAAAATGTATGTTTCATCACTGGGCTGATCTAAAAAGGTCAACTCCATATGCCTTCTTTTCCGCATTTTCAATTAAAAACACCCACTCAGTAATTAGTGACAGTGACGTACAGTGAGTACTAGCTGAGTCAACGTTTGCAGTGCTAAATTAGAAAATAACTGAGGGGGTTATTTTTGAGTTGGGGTTGTATGAATACACCTCCAAGATCAAAATTACCATTTTTAAATCAATGGAGTCTTGTGGTTTTGGAGAGAGTGATAGAAAAGCTTCAGTTCAGTCGTAAGAAACAAACTATAGTCCTTTTTATAAAGGGCGTGGGGCTGAAAAAAATAATTGCATTCTGACACCAAAACATCATGTACAATACTTTGACCAACATATGACGTTTGGATTTCAACACTACTGCGGAGCTACAGAATACATAGAAAGAACCGTAAAAAATTAAAGTGATAGACCCACCAACCCGATAATTTAAATCGTCATTACAATACCTGGCATAGAGATTCTGAGTCCAGGGCTCCAAAATGTTTGGAAAGCGGACGGTGAGATCTCCCAGGGCTATGATGGCATTTGCCCTGACCACAGGGAGAGTGGAGCGCTCCAGCACGGTAAACATGAGACGGACGTTTTCTTCACACACCGATGGGCTGATGGAAGACAAGAAAAAAAATCACAGCACTAACAGTTATTTCATTCATTCAAGTCAGTTTGTTTCGAGTTTTACTATATTTAGGATTGCAACCTTTTAATATTTAGGTTAGTTTATCAATTAAGTGATGTATTGTTTGATCTGTGAACTGTACCGCCTTGTACAGAGCGGTGTTTACATATTTATTTCAATGAGGTTAGACTAAACAACAAAGAATGGAAAGAGGGGAATAGGCAATATGTTTTTACCTTATCATCATGTACTGAGAGAGCGCCAGACAGGCAGCAGTGGTGAGCTGTGGGTGGGAATAGTGTCCTGGGGAGCTGCAGACTCTCACCAGCAGGGGAAGGAATGCACACAGCAGGTTCTCCTCTAAACCGACAGGTAAGAGGGGGGAGAAGATGTTTAATATATGAAAACATTGCATCATCAAAACACTAGGTTAACAACCATAAAAAGAATTGGATCAACTAACAAACTAAGAAAAAGTGTTTGTGTATGCTGTCAATTATAGTTATTGGAAAGAAAATGGCCATGGGTGCATCTAGCTGAGGTGTTTCTTACCAGCGAGTAATTCCGTCTCGCAGATGTTTCTGATGAGTTCAGCCTCAGTATCTTCAGCAGAGGCACCAATCAACCCCAGCTCCTCCTCCATAGCACTCTCATTGGCTGCGTGCTGTTGGATAAACAGAAGCGCTTAACAAAACAGCCACTTGTGCATCTTAACATATTCTGAGGAATCATGGAGCCGTCTGACTTGACTCTACTGATGTTGCAGTCATTCAGACGATTTTTGCTTCCCATTAATCTATATGTGCTCTTTACTGACGGCAAGTGAATTTCAGTTTCACTGCAGATTAATAATACAAATATATATTTTTTTATTATGCCAACAGGCTTGAAATTTGGTTACAATAGAGTCCAATACTGACACATTTAAAACGTCTCTTGCTAATTTAAAAAGAGATATTTATTTTCTTCTTCCCTGATGAGCTGAACAATTATGAGGCATCACTCATCCGACTGTCACTTAAATTAATCTTGTGAAGCCATCCTGTTGAGAGAGTCTGATTTAGGGGTCGTTTTGGCTTCAAAGTAATAAAATATCTGCATATTACTTTTTAAAACTTCATCTCAAATTACCTGAAGACTATTCGATCACAGGTTATCTCCCCTTTAGCTAATATACAACTTCCATCCAAGGGCATTGTACTGGATTGTTTTATACTCCTGTGTAAGTGTTATACAGCCTCCTTACCTTAGCTTTGCTGGAGGGACCCTTTTCCTTCTCCTCCCTCTCCTCCCTCTCTCCTCTCCTCCTCCGCAGCTCAGCACTAACACTGCGCTCAAGGTGAGACACCTGCCAAAAAGCCACGCAGCCACACAGCGCCAACAGCTGGGCGAGACACACGCAGTTCACTACGGGAGAGAAAGACGCGTGGGCACATGTGATTAAGAGTATGTTGGACAGGTTACACAGAGTCAACATAGACCAAAGGGACTCACCTTGTTCATTGGACTCTTGAGATCCATCTTGCATTTGGCCAGCGTCCTTGCCGAGTTCCCCACATTCTACAATCTGATCTAGTAAGAGGCGAGCACAGCGCTGGAGGAGCCGGGAGCATAGCTGGTCAGGGGATTCAGACAGGAAGTAGAGGAGACGGACAGCTGGTTCCATAAAGCTCTGCCAGTAAGGGTCTTCCATCACCACACCTGGAGCAGTCGGGTCAGAGGAAGAAACCAGCATGAAGCGGTGAAGGCCAAGACGAACATATTCCTCAACGGCACATTTGTCTCCATTTACCTTCAGCGATGGCCTGCGTGAGGCAAGTGAAGAGCTGGTGGTCCTGTGGCAGTCTGAATGGAGCACCTTTTGATTGCTGGTGGAGATAATGTGCATCAGATGACGTTCACATTGTGTTGAAGCCCCTCGACATGTTCATGGGCAAAATGTCTACCGCAAGAGTATTCTCGGCCCCAAAGAGTATAAATAAGATTTTCATGGATTTAATTTATACTTACAAATATACAATAGTAACAGCAATATCTAAATACAATGAATATTGCCAGCAGTTGATTTTGTTTTTAACCCTTGTGTTTTGTTGAAAAAAGCTTTACTTCATTGTTGTTTAGAAAGTACAGACAATCATTATGTATATAAAAATTGCCAAAACAAAAAAGGGTTGCTTCAAAACGTTAAAACGGTAACCCTTCTCCCTGCCACAGAATAAGGACATTGTGCTTTATATGTGTATGCATGATCAAATATATATATATTCCCTCTGCTGACAAAAGTAGTTTACAGACTAAATCAACAGATCATTTGACAGTCACATTACTTGTTCCCCACTATTTGACCAACTCTCCCTCAGACCTCTAAATCTCCTATAACAGAAATCCAATTAGATTTCATACATTTTAAAAGTTACAACACCCAAATCCCAATTTAACACAGATATAATTATATACAATGGATTAACATGTGTTAAAGCTGTATCGAGACCCCAAACTTTTTTTAAAGATTCAATTGAATAAAGTTTAATTAACCAACTTTCTTTAATAAACGTAATTGGTTGCATAATACCAGTGTGTGATTTGATAGCACGCAGGCATTACTTGAGCAAAAGAGCCGTGACATTCAACCCAAGGGTGTTGGTATGAGTGTTGTGTGTGTCTGGCATACTGGCTGTGCATTTTACACATACTTTGGTATATTCTACAAATATCTTAATAGACTACAAAAAAAAGCAGTGTAGGTTCATCTTTCTATTAAAAAAAAAAAAGGGTTTAAACAGAATGAATAGACATGCAAAAAAAGAAAGAAAAGCATTTGGATGTTGATTTAGAATTTGAATGCCAATGTTATGAACACAGCTTCAAACTACTTTGGTGCGGCACTACTAAAAATCTCATTTTCTATATCTCAAAATTAAGCTTGGAAGCAAATATGTCATAAAATACGGTGATTAAAATACTGAGTGTTCTTATAAGCTAAACGTAATGGTTTAAGTCTCTACGTTTAGAAGAGCTCATAATAATGTGGGCCTCTGGTCATTGACCTTGCCTATAGGCAAATGATGACTTATGTCTCCTTACCCTGACATGGTCCGTGATGCTGCAGATAGTTAGAACTGAATCTCTGGCCAGAAGAAAGTCTTCAGTCACTTTTTCTCCCAGAGCCACGGAACAAAGAGTGTCCAGATTACTGAGGACCACCTCCCTTTCTGCCCTGTTGGATTTACAGAATACAAAAATTTTTTTTTTACAGTTCGCCAATAAGCATAGATTTTACATTTCCCAACGATCATGTCCTGCATCACCCCAACCACTGTGTGCTGGCCTTGCTGCCCAGTAATCCGTGTAGGAGAAGCACATAAAATTTAATAGGTTTCGAATGCTGCTGGCTGGAAGAAGGGAGGCAGCAGTGTGGGTGGACTGCAGATAGTCTCTTAACACGCTCGCTCATCCCTAAAGCTCCGGCAGTCTTTGAGGTAGATTGAGGAGGAACACACTCACTCAGTGAAATGCACTGGCAAGGAGCCTAGTTATACGGTCGTGACTTTGATTACAATGTAGAGGAGCCGAGGCTGAGCTTGTTCCTGACTAATGAGGGGATTTGCTGAATGTCGAGTAACTGAGGCAGGAACCAAATGTAAAAAGGAAGCGCCTCTATATACAGTGAGGAAGAAGTGCAGATTATACACTATAAAAAAAAACACCCCGTTTAGACACCTGAACTTTAGACACAAAACTACAACAATAATATAAGATGATAAACAGCACACAGTTCTAACTACTTTTTGCTAATTTTTCTACACAGGTTCAATAGAGTAACACTGTCGCTTTAAGAAGTAATGTATTTTCACAACCACAGCATTCAGTACAAATTATAAAATGTTATAATAATATAATGTTTTATTATGTAAAAGGAACAGAGTTGTTCATGTTGCATTAGTGGACGAGGCAAAAACTGCATTTAGTTGTGTCGCAGAATGACAAATTATCCTTGAGCCTTAAATACAGGCTGTAAAACATCATGTCTATTTATTCTACAAATTCTCATATTGCTTTGATTGGCATCCCCACCTGCTCTCCTGCACTGGATAATATGTGCAAAATGAGGTCAGATCACAATGACAGAAAATGTATAAACATGAGCTGCGATGGGATTAATCAGTTACCAAGATAGTGATCCAAATATCAGGCTGGATGATTCTGGAGTACACTACAGGCGACTGGATATTACATTTAATGGGCTTAAACACACACACAAAAAATGAATGCACTGTGACAAATCATACAACTACTGCTTAAGTAACTACACAGTCAGGAGGTGGGGCCGAGTCACTTTGGCCTGCACATTTAATTATTAGTGATTAGCATTTTTATTAACCACAATTACCAGTCAAAAAAAAGTTAAACCCTCTCATTTTGTAAACTTCCATGACCCCTTTTTCTCATCATGGCATTAAAGCGTTTTTACTTAAGAGCATAGCGAAAGCGGTCCACGTCTTACCGTGCAGCCATACCCAGCAGTAACACCGCAGCTCTCCTGTGTAAGCCAGACGTTTCTCGTTTGCCAGTAAACCTTTCCCACAAGACCTGCACGACAGTGGACTGGAGATTGCTTCCACCGCCAAAGAACTCCTGCACCTGAGAACAAAACACCAGAAACATGTTGCAATTCTTCATATGTTTTATACAGAAAACTAAGTTTATAAAATATATATATATTTTTAAAAAAAAGTGTGACTCACTATTTCCTCAAGACACTGGATTGTTCCCAGAGATGCATCCACCATCAGTTCAGATAGACTGTCAACAAGAGTGTGGGCTTTCACCCTAATGAAAGACAAGAGCTACTTTAAAAGAGAGCACAACACAAATCACAATAATCACCAGTAAGATGTACACACAATGCAACATACTAGATGTGATTTCGTGGCATGTTCCATTTTAACGACTGTTAAGCCAGGTGCAATAACGTTACTGTAATCTCAACGGTCGTATTTATAGGGCTGTACAGAATGTCATTTTTACATTCAAAGACTCCATTGAGGTTTTTGAAGCTTTAAATGTCTGTTGTCTAGAGTTGTTAAGATTGCTGCCAGATCGCCCCGTAAATCCCTTAGGTGCAGCAAGTGGGAGAGATTTTAAAAGGATAAATAACAAATCTGAATTGAGGCTGAATATTTTGTTGGAATAAAACCTGTTTTGCAAATTATGACCATCATCAATTTCAATAAAGCTTTTAACTATTGGACTTTACAACACCCTGGAGTTTTTGGATAAAAACAGACTTCCTAACAATCCTATGCATCCACCACTTGAATCTAAATTCTATAGATAGTATTTTATTAATATTGGTTTAGCCTCATTTTTATCTGCAACTGTGCAGAAATGCCAGGAATACAGAAATCTAACAGAATGAACAGAAATAGAAAGCTATTTGGTAGAGCCCTACAAAAATAAATTAAACAGTCAATGTTAATGCCTTTCATATAGTCATGCATGTGTGAGGTAGTTTTACAGACCGGATGGTTTCTCCCTGAGGGTTCAGGTACAACCGCCTGTAGGCCTGAACGACAGCATCTTTAATGGCAGTGTCAGTTGACCAGACCAGAGGCAACATCTTCCTCACGCCACTGACAGAGTTGGCAACGCTGAACTCGCATACAGTCACACAAAACTGCACCGCCTCCTGAACCACTAAAACCAAAAACTGCAGTTGTCAAATGTGAAAAAAAGTTCCCTTGTACGACATAAAATATATTGAAATATAACACAAGTTTGAGCAGGTTTTTCACTGATGAATATTGCCTCTACCTGAAGTGGTTTTCCAGTAGAGCATGCTGTTAATGACAGAGATCGCTCTCTCCACTTGTAAGGCGAAGGTTTCTGTGTCTTTCAGGTACTGCACCAACATCTCTTGCTTCTTCAGCTCCCCATTCTCCTCCTCCGCCACCTCCTTCTGTGGGGTTGGTGGCAAGTTCTGGCTGAGCTCAGCGGTGTCCTCGTCAGAGCCTGAGGAATACACCAGGTGTTGTATTATGTAGAGTACGGTAACCACACACCACTTCATGCAGCTACTATACAGTAATCAAGTTAAATGATTCTCTTCGCTGAGGCTTAGTGTGTGTATAAAGCAGCCACAGGAGTGTTACATTTACAGCATACTAAGGAATAATGCATCAAATTCTCATAGCATTTGCACACATGCCTCATTGTTTGCTGTCTGCCAGTATTACAGGGCCAGAGTACATACAATGTATTAATACACACACACACACACACACGTCAAAGTAACGTGCGTTGTCCCCCTTATGTGATCAGCTGGGGTGAATTTAGACTGAGAAAACCCTGCACATGATGATTAAGACAGCTAACATGTACTGTCGGTAACTCCTGTCCAACTCAATACAATTAGCGTCTGAAATGCTAGAAGATAAGAAAACCAAAGGCTAAAATTTCAAAAGGCATCTCACACCCCATTTTATGTTAATCAAGAGTGTACCAACTACTTGCATGCAATGAGGGCAACATTTTGTAACATGTTTTATGCTCTAGAATATATCCACTCCTCGAATCAAGAGGAAATGCAAATAACAGAAATGTGTTAAACGTGTTCAAATATGCTTCCATTAAGATTCACACCAGAAAGCTCTTATGAGAATCTCTAGAAATGTATCAGGTGAACTGAGTGAAGGCTTTACCTTTGAATATCAGAGCCAGTGTGCCCATTAAAGTCTCAGGGGTGAGAGTGGACAGAGAAGCAAACCTTTCAGATTCAGGGAAGCAGCCGTGGGCTCTTATACAAAGACGCACAGCATTCCTGCAGAGAGGGAAGACAGAACTAATTTCACAAATCATATTGTTGGCCAATTGACAGTATGGGAGAAAGAAATCCTTCAGGTAGTGGCTCTTGGACAACTTTTACGAAGGCCAACCCTGTTGATTAGCGTCACCTGTATTTGTTGACCCGGAGGTACTGAGCAACCTGCACTGCAGTCGCTCTGTCGTCCTCTGGCTCCTTGTCTTCCTCCACATCCCGGTCATCCTTCTCCTCCTCCTCCGCTTCACTTGTGGGCTTCAGCTCTGCTCTGACAGTGACGAGCAGCTCAGGCTCCATGGCGGCCCACAGCTCGGATGCTTTAATCATTGCCACTGCCAGGGAGGGAAAGTCAATAAGGATGAATAGGGTTGGAGCTACAAAGAAGATGAACAACTGACATAAAAAGGCCACAAATTAAAACAATTAGCAGCTGTAAGACAGAATAGTAAGACAACTGTTCCTTGGATAAAAAATGTTGATTGCAATATTGGGCTTTAGAGCGCCAGCATTTGATCATATTTTGTTACTGTGGCACATTATTCTTTATTATGCTAGACACACATGGTTGTGTTCTTTATAACACTAATAAACTAAATGCATTTAAAAAAGGATGACGTTGAGGGCTGCACAGTAGTTTGAAGCTTTATTCATATCATAATGTTTAAACAGAGTATTTCCGCACAGTTGCAGATAATTGAGCTACACTGTCAGTATTATACTATTTGTAGAATTGTAATTGAAAGGTAGATGTGTTGGATAGCTGGACTCGTCACACATTTACAATTACTCCAGAGTCCAAGTCAAACAGTTAACATCTTATGAAAAAAAGATGTTCAAATGCTAAAACTTCCAAAATACCCAGCATGTCTTTTTATCTGACAAATATATTCTGTGTCACACATGTTTAGCCTTTCAAAAACATTCATTGCAATCATATTACATTTTCTGAATTTTGCCCTCAGATTACCAAAGAAGCAACTCACAGCAGACTGAACATTGAAGAGAGCTGGGCGAGCTCCTTGCCTCTTCCACATGTACACATACTGTCAGCTTCATACCCGTGATTACTCCACTGTAACTTTAAAGAGGACTAATTTGGGTGAAGCAAAGTCACTGTAGGCAGGCCCTTACAGCAGAGCAGGAATGCTCCTCTGCACTACCAAGATTACCTGCCAATAGAGGCAAGAAGAACCCAGCTCTCCTTCAGTAAGCTCGTATTCGCCTTAGTCTCATCATTGGGCAAAAGGTCAGAGCATAAAGGAAAATAAACGTCACTGGGTTCATCTTTACCTGGTGCTTTTCCCTCCAGTTTCTCTTTCATCTCTTTTAGTTTAGCGGCCTCTTTCTCCAGCGGTTTCTTCAGATCTGCACTGCTAAGCTGAAAAGACAAGAACATATTTCAGTGAGATTGTGAAATCTGAAAAAAAAAAAATTGCTATTGTGTTATTCATGTTGCTTTTAGTGACCTTGCAGCTATATGGGTTGTGTGCGATGAATGCTGCCAACAGCTGGATGGCGCTCTTCACTACATTTATAGATTTGTCCATCAGTCGCCCCACAGCAAGCTCCATCACCTCACTGTACTTACACAGGGGCAGTGCCTAAACACAAAGATTGTAATTATTACCAAGTAGAGCATTTAATGACATGCATTTACAGAAACCCAAGTGAATGAAACATACTTTGCTGTTGACTATGCGTGCGTAGACCTGCAACACACGTGCCCTAACATGGGAATGCGTGTCATGCAGATGTTCCTGCAGTGTGTCAAAGAAGCGGTCACGGTCAGCTTTACCGGAATCGTCGAGCCCATCACCACACAGGACCCGGACGAGGATCTCTCCCAGTACCTCACACACAGCGACACGCATTGTGTGGCTCTGGAAAACATTTGAAAAAGGGAATGAGTCTGCATCGTGTGTCATTAACATAATTTGTTTTGTTTCTACAACAATCACCATTAACTTTTTAATGAGGATTTCTGCATCTTGGCATTTCATGGCAAATGTTGGCAAAATTATACATTAAAACTACTTGAGAATAAACATTACTTTGTGTCCAGTTGAGTTTATGAACTCTGCCCTCAGATTAGAAAAGAACAACTCGTTGCAAACTGAACAAAGAGCTGGGTGAACTCCTTTTCTCTTACACACACACACACACACACACACACACACACTGTTGGCTTCATCCCAGCAATTACTCTGCGTTGACTGTCGAGGAATAATTTAGGTTGAGCAAAGTCACTGTAGGCAGGCCCTTACAGCAGAGCAGGAATGCTCCTCTGCACTGCCAAGATTACCTGCCAATAGAGGCAAGAAGAACCCAGCTCTCCTTCAGTAAGCTCGTATTCGCCTTAGTGTCATCATTGGGCAAAAGGTCAACTGAACAGGACGAAAAATAAAACGTACTCTATGTGTAGAAGGGGCCTTTCTATAAAGAATTGCAGCGCTTGTGCTTTTTCTTCTGGTTTCTTTCATCAGTATGGTTACACTCATCAAGTCCTCAATGAAGGGTGATGCATTGTGCCATTATAAGAGCAAAACCTGTCCCTAAGCAACGTAACCTATTGACCAGAAATTAATACTTAGACACGATCGCAAAACTTTTTCCCTCACTTCATAGTGAATGCAAACTCAGACATGGAGACTCTCAAATGCAATTTGGATGCTGTGAAGTGAAAATATTGCTACAAGTAGTCTGTGAAGACATTGGCACACATTACTGTTGACATTGTGTTACCATTACTGCACACCAATGACAACACAGCATAAATAAATGAAATGATGTATCCAACAGCTCAGACATCCAGACACTGGCAAACTACAAAACCCTCGACACAGAAAGTCTTAAAAGGGCAGAAAGATCAGCATATTCAGGGAATGGGATGTCTCAGCAATATTATTAAACGTTTATATTCTTTTTTTAACAAAAGCTTTCAAATAAGGAGCTGTAAATTAATGATTTAATGTTAGCAAGTACCTCTCCTTCCAGGTGTGCGATGAGCACACTAATGTTGGGGAGCATTAATTCAGGCACAAGGGAGCCAAGTTCTGCAATGAAGGAAGAAAACGCTTTGACCCCAGATGCCTCTCTAGCAAGCTCTTCACTTGACCTCTGACCAATCTCCCTGAAGGAATGGAGGGAAAAAAAGTATGAACTTCCAAACATGATCATTTGTAGCCAAAGACTAGATATATTTATAATAAAATATATTTGTTCTGAACTCCATATGCACACAAATTATGCTTACTGACCTTATAACTTCTCCTATGATCGCCCTGACTCCATATTCTGTGCTCCACACAGACACTGCCTGGGCAAACACGGATGACAACTGCTCAAAGTGTTGCAGCAACTGGATCACCTTTACACTGGCACCTGTAAGAGTTAAGGGCATACACTCAAATCTAAATGTACAACGTATGCAGATTAGCAATATGTTGCTTTATTATACATGACATATTAAACTGAAAGGGTTGACATGCTCTCTCAGTTGCAACTGTTGCTCACAGTCAGCGTATGACTGAGACTAACCCAGAAGGTGGTTGTACTTCTTGATTAGCACTCCCAGTAGGTGGATAATACAATCTCTGGTGGGTTTGCTCTTGACATGGCTGATGGTTGGGTTCTCAAGTAGTTTATAGCAACAGCAGGTCACACAACTAAGAAGAAAAGGAAGAATTAAAAAAAAAAAAAAAATCAACAAGAAGCGCAACTACACTAGTCTCCATTAGTTACATTGCACCGCTATACAGTGTTTGTGATGGTTTTTGAGCCCAACTTTTTTTTTAGCATTGGACTGTCGGGGAATGTTAAATAAACATTAACATAAGTAATTGAACACAACTATCTAATCATGTTCAGTTTATATCTTCATATAAGCTGTTATATAAGCTGATGTTATCCGTGCCAGGGAAAGATTCTGAGAAGAAAGTAGGAAATGAGACCAACCAACTAAATAAAGACAACTAAGTCTGACACTGTACTCTTGCCCAGAGCTCCCAAATCAGCCATGTACCTGATGAACTCTTCCTCTACCAGAGAGAGGCTCCAGAGAGAACGAATGTCCAGCTGGAGGAGCTGGAGGAGGGCCTGCAGAACATTCTCTCTCTCACTGTCCCATTGTAGCAGTCCATCGCCTCCGGCTTTGCCCTTCTTACCACCCTGTGTATGACAGAAAGACTGTTAAATTAAATTTGTTCCGCATAGAAAGACACTCAATTTAAACGCTACCCGAGACAATGAAATTGACTATTGCAATTAACGTTTAGTATATGCCCTCAGTTTACCAAAGACTGTAATTCATACATGTCAAACCAACTACAGACTATAGCCTCTTGCCAGCTGATCCATGTACATTCATACAACACAAAGACAAACAAACATCCACACATTGTCTGTCATCTCCGACCTGGCCCGCCCCACTGCTCTTGGGGGGGAAAAGGTTATTGAAAGTGACAAGTTAACTGTGGCTGGGCCCTTACAGCAGTGCAATAAAATTCCACCACACCACCAAGATTACCCATCTAACAGCTGGCTAGAAACAACAACTATATTGGTCTGACTGAATCATCCAACTTGCCATGATATCATCATGCGGGCATTTAATAGTAAAAAGTTCCTGTCATGGCCTATAAAGTGTTTTTTAACTGCATCTCTTATAACCATACCTTCCCGGGTGCCGTGACAATACACTGTCTACAGGAGTCACTCTCAAAGGTCTCTGAGAGTTTGCAGAGCAGGTAGACACTCATTTTAACTGCATTAAGTTTCTCTTTGCGCTCTGCAGCTGAGATGGAGGTGGAGACAAGAAGCGCTGGCAGGGAAGCAGCTAGGCCACTAACCACTGAAAGAGAAAACAGACAAAATGTCATCATGTAGGCATACCACAGTTGTACTGTTGTCTATTTAAATGTGTAAACATGAACAAATATCCTTTTAATGCAGAAAGATTTGGGGAAATGACAATCTCAAAGGCACTTCATGAAACATTTTTTAAAAAGCTCAAACCTTGTAGTAGTAACTCCAAGGTATCCTCTTTCACACTCAGATTCACTGCATTGCATTGCCTGAAAAATAATAGAACCGTTTTGTACCCATGCAGTTGTTAACAATAATTAGAGACCGTTATATATATATATGATCAATACTTACTGTAGCACGCTGTAGCCTGTGTCAAAGTGCTCCAATATACACAAAGGCCCCTGGCTTCTCAGTGCAGCCTTAAACTCTGAGAGATAGAAACCGGTCACAAACCAGCCCAAATGAAAATGTCTAAGAACATCTTTAACAACCTAACCAGCTACTTACTACAGATATACGGTGGCAGCTGTTTGTGCGGCACCACATCCTGAACCACGTACTGGTTGATCCCCCCGGTCTTCACCAAGTCACCGACGCACAGAGGCACAAAAAAGTCCCACGACATCCCTGAGACGATTTCAAACAAAGGAACATTAGATTTTGTTTTCTTGCATCGTTAACTTTACAAACGCATTACAAATGCTACAGTTACAGTGCATCATTGATCATCAGATAGCTACATAACGTTAGTTACGTAACGTTTGTATAGCGTAACTCAATAGTATTAGTCAGTTCTTAACGCTAACTGGGAAGCCGACGTTGCACGACGCGAATATGACTCTGTGGCTGATTTATAAAAAGAGAACTCGTCTTTCTTTGTGAAAACACTACTTGTGACTCAAACAACGAGCCGCTAGCAGAGCTAGCAGAGCTAGCTGCTAACGGCGTCGCTTCCCTTGTTGGCTGTAACTTTGTTTTTAACTGAAAGAAGAGCAGCTAAACTCAGACTCCTGTTTTAGTAAGTTACGAGGATAACGCTCACCAGTGCCGGCTGCAGTCCCTTTACCCACAATGACGACCTCTGGAGACTAAAGTGTGGCGTGCTCCTTCTCGCCGCCGTCGAGCTGTTTGAATCCTCAAGTTTTTCAAACTTTATTTGGATATCGCGCCAAAGCGATGGGGCTATGACGTCACAAGCAGCACCGCCCTCTACAGGAGGACTGTGATCACTGCCCCCTACAGGAGGCCTGTGAGCACTACAACACGACGATCACTGACCCCTACAGGAGGCCTGTGAGCACTACAACACGACGATCACTGCCCCCTACAGGAGGCCTGTGAGCACTACAACACGACGATCACTGCCCCCTACAGGAGGCCTGTGAGCACTACAACACGACGATCACTGCCTCCTACAGGCCTGTGAGCACTACAACACGACGATCACTGCCTCCTACAGGAGGACTGTGAGCACTACAACACGACGATCACTGCCCCCTACAGGAGGACTGTGAGCACTACAACACGACGTCCGTGCTGCAAAGGCAGACTATCTGATAAACAACACACAAAGGACCACAGAGGCACGTTTCTTTTTGAGGTAGTAGCTGTATTCAAATGATTGACAACACAATCACCCCCTCTCCATTGTACCAATGTTTCAGCTACAGAAATGACAATACTTTTCACGAAATGTCTTACTTTCTATACAGCACTCAATCAAATGTTAAAATGAAATGGTTTAACTCACTACCCACAGATGACTAATACTGTCGGGATGCAGCATTTGTCCTTGTGTTCTTTTGACCTCTCCTTATACATAAAACTAGTGTTTCAAGTCTACGCACAAGAAACTAACTATACAACAAAGAAAAAAAGTATTCATGGCCAAACTGTTTCCAGAGAACATTTTGTAGTACATGTGAATATAGTATTAACTACTGTGACAACTTGAAACTGTTAAACCACTCAGGGCAGTTGTAGTGTTTATTATTCACTTGTGAAACAAAATGTAAAAAAATAAATCACAATAAGAGCACCAAAAGTAACGGAGAAAAACCTGTTAACCGTTTAAAAAAACAAATATTAAATACATTTGTAACCACTTGGCTCTTTCACACACACCGCATCAGACCAAGGCAAATTACATAAACCAAAAGAAAATGCACCAAATGTTAAGGAGGATGAGAAACAAAAATTCTAGAAACTAATGAAGAAATATTCTTCTCATTTTCCATCTGATCTGTGTCCATGTTTTTTCCAGGTGTTTTTATTTCCTCTTTCTGTCTTGAGAGCATCGTGGACAATACCTGCATAATAAAAAGAAAACACCCAGCAAAAAAACTTGAATGAGTAACAATTCACTTTTATCGGATGCATTGAAAATGGGATCGTAAATTACAGCCTGGGTTTCTTACCATTTGCCTCTTGGTTTGGTTGTCAGGCCCACGCATGCAAAATGAAACCACTCAATGGAGCACTGGAGAAAAAACAAAATATGTAATACTCTGTTAAGTATCCCTGCACAAGGAGCACTTAGTCGAGACCAAACACAAGATCAAAAGCAAAATCAATCTTTTCAAGGAGAGACATCTCATACAGTTCAAGATTCAAGAGATTCAAGATATTTTTATTGTCATACGCACAGTTAACAGACAGTTACTCCGTACAATGAAAATCTTACTTTGCTAGGTCTTTCTTCCACACAGAATTACAATAACTTAAACTTGAGGTAAAAATTAAAAACATAATTAATAAAAAGGTAATAGTTTAATATGTATAGATCAATAAAATAAGGCACATAAATACAGTGTGTAAGTGTAAAGTGTTGCATCTGCTAATGAATCCCTTGCTCTGTCATTTGTAGACTGCAGGACTCGGAAATATATATATCTACACACACACATATATATATATACATACACGTACTTGTACTCTATGTGCAATAACATATTATTGATATATAATATCATATATATATATTGCAATATTCTTATTAAATCTTCTCAATTATAGGCCTGTGCCATTAAAGTGCAGTGTTGTTGACCTTTGTGATACTTCATTGGTATTTAATGTTAATGTTATTGAAATAAAAACAAACATTAAATCATAGGTTGTTTAGAAAGGTCATTCAAATGCCATGTCTTCTCAACTGAAATAAATACATTTTCTGTGTTATCAAAAAAAGGTATTTTAGCAAATATTTATACAAAAATACTAGGCTATGAAATTCTTTAGCAAAAACACATTTTAGACAACTGAAAATGTATATAGAATCCACAAAGTACAAAACAACATGGAAAACCATGATTTTATCTAATTATTGTCTTTTGAAAAAAGGTTTGTATTTATTAAAAATGTTCTTTGTCTGTATTTTTGTCCATTCTGGTTCTGTACTATATTTGCAATGAGAACCATGTTGTAAGTTCTTTTCTCCTATTTCAAACCCTGTTTATTTTTCTTATATCTACGGTTTCTTTTCACAACATCACCAACGACCAAAAATGTCAAGCATTATTATTAATTATAAGTAAAGAGCAATGTCCGCGTTCTTTGTGGAATGTTTATCTCGCCCACCTTTTCAATATTATAACCAAATCCATCACAATGTTAAGTCCCACCCAGGGATGCATCGATCTGACTTTTTCAGTCCTGATATCGATACCATACCCAAAATGCATTCATGTCTAAGGCAAAATGAGGCTCAACTTAAACATTGCTTTCTTAACTCTGTAAAATAAAATGTGAAAAATAAATACATACATCCAAATAAATGTACTGCATTGTTATCGTAAGTATCGCTGCATCTCCAGACCAATGTCCTTTTAATGCAGAAAGATTTGGGGAAGCGACAATCTCAAAGGCACGTCATGTGACCCCCGACACTGAAAGGGGACAGAAAAACAAAACTCACATCAGTGTTGTCGCAGCCGATCATCTCGCCGTAGGAGACCTGATGACACAGGCAGTAGGTGGGTTCGTTGGGATCCACAGGCATGTCCAGCACATCAGATGGGTGCACGTTCCCAAAGTTGGTGGCAGGGCTGTTGAATTCTCCTCTGATGATGGAGAAACGTATTGAAAGTGAGAAAGGGGTCATTATGCTCATAAAACCAAAATCATAAATTTCAAACACACAAAAAAGTAAACACGTGGTCACCACGATGCTGGAAGTGAGATACACGACGTACGGTTGGAGGAGTTTGACTTTCTTCTGTGCACTCTTAGGACTTCCATCTTCATCTGAGCTCTTCACTTTAGATCTTGTTTTAGCTGTCTTCTTTTCCTTCTGTCTGGTTTCAACTGGAATTACAAAACTACTTCATTATTCCACTAAATGTGGTTTTGGTTACCCTGGCAGTCCTCTGTGCAAAAACATATAAGAGATTACAAGCCAATATAGTGGACACACACCTTTCTTCCCCTTGCTGGAGGTGGAGTCATAGTCCGTGCTCTCGATCTGCTTTTCCTTCAGGTCGGCCTCAAACCGAGCCAAGTCCGTGTCAAGACGTCTGATGTGTTTGTCGACCTGCACAAAATAGAACTTCAGCCGACCGATTGATGTATGAAGGGTCCATCTCGATCTCATATTACCGACAGATGTATGTCAAATATTCTGTCTATTTCTCAAGATACTAACCATCTCATAGGTCTGCATGGCCAGTTGCACTTTATCATCTCCAAATTCCTTGCATTTACTGTAAGACTGCTGAATCTGCCTCAGTATGGACAGCTTCTGTTCAGAAGATAGAGTCCGCGCGTTGGCCGTGTACTCTTTAGCCAGAGAGTCTATCTGTCCCTTTAGGTCTAGAAGACAGACAAGTAATACTTAGTAGTGTAACACATCTACAACCACATTGGAACTGTAAACAAGTCAAAGTTACCAATGGGATCAAACTAATATTTAAAATAATACAAACAAATACTCAAATATACAGATACAAATTTCAGTGATCATTTACTTTAAATCGTAGATGTCTGTTTTCTTGTTTAGCATAAACAGCTTCTGTTGAGCAGCACATGAAATAGCTTGGTTACTGGCAATAATATGTAGATATTTTAACATCACTCTCAACTTATTATACTAAATTGACCCAAGTCAATTATTACCTCAAGACTGTTACAGAGTATGTACTAATATTCTACTGTACATCAGTGGTTCCCAATCTGTTTGTCTGGTGACCCCTTCAAGTTAAGTAATGTGTTTAGCCTTATCCTCACAGGTTATTGTTGTGAGCAGTTCAATCAAAGTATGATGCCTCAGTCTTGGATTGTTTTAATTTAAAATGTGTTCTTTTTAGTGAGCAGAGGAAGTTAACGTTTTCACAAGAAAGGGGCAAACATTATAGATACAAACAAAATACATATACAATGTTGTATAATACATGTTTTAACCCCCCCCCTATTTTCGTATTCATAAAAATCAGCTTTTGACCCCTCAGACTCCACTTAGGATCCTTTTGGGGGACCACGACCCCTAGGTTGGGAACCAGTGCACAGATCACATTGTTCAATCATGAGCCGTTGAGGCGGCGCAGTGGGGGCTGCAGTGGGGGCTGCAGTGGGGGCTCCAGCGGGGCTCCAGCGGGGCTCCAACGGGACCGGAGATGTGCGTCTTCGGCGCAAACGAGTAAAAACAAGAGTGAAGCTGCACAGTTAAGCTACGAGACCGCAGCTCATTGTTCTCACCCTCTGTGCGCTGATCTAGATCCCTCATCAGATTGAAGTTTCTCTGCAACTCGAAGGGCAAGTTTTCGATGCCTGGTGTTGTGAAGGTGGAGACAACAAACAGTTTAATCCCGCAGTGAGAGCAAACGTGCAACATGCAACAATAACGTTATTGCGAGCAGGGCAGCGGGCTTGATGGCGAGCTGGATGACGCGTCCACTAACGTTCAGAAATATATCGCAGTGACGAGCGAAGGGAACACAAACATGCTGCACGTGCGTGTGCAATTAATTAAAGATAAGGCCAAGCGACTTGTTACAGTACGATGTGTGTGTGCAATCTCTAACGGCATCCTCTTTCGTTCGGGTGCGACGCGTTAACCCAGCAAATAGACCGAGCCTAAACCCGCGGACCGTTAGGAAACGGTTACGTCGGTTCATTGCGCACGAGGGTCGCGCGGGGACTTCGTTACACAACTAAAGACAAAGCACAGCGCGAGCCAAGTAGCAGGAAACGTTGCGCAGCATTAAGACGCATAATAAATAGCTTACTGTCCAAATAATGCTCCAAATACATCCCCGCCGCCATCTTAGAAAATGTAAACAACACAGCTTCCGGTCCAAAATGGACCAAACTGATTGGCTGCTTTCACAGAGTCCCAATATACAAGTCAAAGAAAAACTAAACAAATGTGATCATTACTAGTTGGCATATGGCACGACGTTTACCATATTTAAGATTGACAGGGTTCAAGATGTATGCAGTCTATTTAGAAACCAGTCAAAACTTTAATTCAAGAATATCCAATTACATTCTGATTCATAACAATGAGGCATTGGATTATTTTGAGAATCGGATTACATTTTTCAATATCTGACATTGGACATTTTACATTATGACTAGTCGGAACATACATTCAAGATACCTTGAATGGACTTCTGAATACTCATAATTTCAAAGATTTCAACTTGGATGTTTAAAAATTAAAATGGTATATGTCTGAAACTGGGATTATGGTTTATCTAAAATGTATTGACAGGTCAAACTACATTGGTAAATGTGTAATATGTAAAAAGAGATGGTCAAGTGAACGCTATTAAATGTACAAAGCGTTTCCCCTAACTGGCTTCAACATTAAGCTCAATCAAATGACCCGATGATGAATAATGAATCGAACAAATGACGATCACGGTATCTTAAAAGATTTATTATGTTTCACAGATTCATAGACGCTGTCCCGACCCTGCAATTAAATCAACAGACATTATGAATATTCTGGAATACATAAAAAAAAGGGAGGACACAATTTAAGTTAGGGCCTCGCCAACCATTGTACATGGGCATTACAGATGCCGTCTGGCTGACACACATACACACAGTACAGTGTGGAACAGTATCGCTGCTTGGAAATAACAGCACAAACACATTCGTTAGATGAATGAGCTGGGTCTGCAAGGAAGCTCGTCAAAGCGTTTACACAATCTAGTACTATTCATCACGGCGTACACACTCTCATTCTCCTCCTTTTTTCCTCAACATGTTCTTCAACTTTCTGAATTTATTCTTTCCCATTCTGCCATTTGCCTTCGTGGTTGCTTTTCGGTTTTTGCCTTGCTTTTTCTCAAATCTGCTCCCCTCCTTTTTTTCAGCCTTTGATGCTTTAGTGTCGTCAGCCGTCTTCACCGCAGGCTTCTTGGCCTCTGCCTCTTGCACAGTCTCTCCATCCATCTTGGCAATCTTAGCCTTTTTTGGCCCAGCAGGTGAGTCCCTTTTGCCTTTTTTCTTGATGTTTGCGGTTTTCTTGGCTGCTGTTCCATTGGCTTGGGGTTTTCCCTTTAAGTCACCTGCCTTGCCGGGAACAGTCTTCTTTTTCTTGTCACTTTTGGATGGTTTCTCTTCAGGGGAGCCGGTCACAGCTGTCGCCTCAGGAGCATCTGTAATGTCTTTTTCTACATAAATAACAGACAGAGGATGAGTTCATGTTCAACATGTTAACCAACATAATGAAAGTTTGCATGTGTTCATGAGAGAAAGTGTTACCTTTTCCTGCAGTCGCAGTTGGAACTACATTGGAGAATTTCTTGAACTTGGCCACAAAAAATCCATCCATGTTGTGGGAATGAGGGTAAAATCGGCGAGTCAGTCGCAGAGTAGGATGGAATCTACGTTCTTTGAACCTGAAAGAATGAAAAAACAAATTTAGATTACCTGCCTTTCAATAACTCAACTTAGGGGAAACACAAAGTTATCTTATTTACCTGGTGAAGCCTTCCTTGCCAAAGTCAAGTCCAATGGGAACTAATTTGACATTTCTTTTCTTTAAAGCGTAGTCTACCACCCATTCGTTCTCCTCCACCTGGTGGAAGACATTTTGATCAGTACCCAAACCTCTCTTCTAAATACTCACATACAACATGTAAACCTAAGAATGAATTAGCTGCATACACAGTGCACATACCATTATTGAACATGTGCAGTAGACCAGATATCCCCCTGAAGAAGACTCAGCATTGACAGAGTCAATGGCAGACAAAATCAGTTCTTTCTGCAAGTGAGCAGATCGCTGGATGTCGGCCTCGTCCTGTCAGACGATAAGAGGGTGGAAGAAAAACAACTGTCAAACATCGTTAAAACCAAAAGTATATGTTTGAGTGCATACGTAAGCAGTGAATGGTGTTTTACCTTGCTGGTCTTCACAGCTGGATCTTTAGCGATGACTCCTGTGCCTGAGCACGGAGCATCAAGCAGCACTCTGTCAAACCCACTCATCACCTGTGGGCAAACATTTATGAACAAGTTAGCGCACTTTATAAACTCGAGGGTAGACGACAGAGCTCAGGTCTACGGATGTGTGAACGTCACCTTTGGGAACTGCCTTCCATCATAGTTGCAGATGACGGTGTTGGTGACCCCCAGGCGGTGGACGTTGCCCACAACACTCTTCAATCTGTCAGCGTTGGCGTCATTAGCCACGATCATCCCGGTGTTTCTCATCAGCTGAGCTGAGGGTGGAACATTCACAAATGTCGTAAAACAGATTTAACGTGCACGTGACAGGAGTTTGCATCTGCCATGTTTCTACAGTGGCCCAGAACGGGCAAATCAAACACTGATGAAAGTTCTCAGCTGGTTGCAAACTGCAACTGTACCGCTAGATGCTCTAAATGCTACACGTTGCACAATTAAATAAAGGCATGTTGGGTTGTAGTAAATTAGAAAGGGCATTTTATAGATGCAACGTGTAATCCATTAATACAATAATAATAATAATGAGCAGATTAAACCGTGATGAAAATAATCAGTGACTGCAGCCCTAGTCCACATTAAACATTTGAAAATGCCTCACAAAACGAGTAAAACAATGTATAACTGCAGCACATCTTACCAATATAGGTGGTCTTGCCTCCTGGAGCTGAGCTCATGTCCAACACCAACTCTCCCTCTTGTGGAGAAAGCGCCATGACAGGCAGAAAACTGGAGGCCCCTTGCAGCATATACTGACCAGACAGATACTCTGGGGTTGCACCTAGTTTAAAACATGGAAGGCATTATACAATTAAAGCTAGTGTGATCTTTAATAGCTTCAGTCCGATTGTTGATGTGAATGTGCTGAAACGTACCAACAGGTACTGAGGAGTCATAGATGACCAAACCAACTTTAGACCATTTCCCAAGAGGATCAAGGTTCACTCCTCTGTTGATCAGAGCCTTAAACAAGGAAAAAACAGAGTTCAACATCTGAGGACTTGAAGGCAGCATTTGACACAAGACATTAGTCAAATTGTTTGAGGGGGTTCTTGTGTTTAGTGGTGGTTTCTGGACTAACGACACTCAAAACTAAAGCCTTTTAATGTTCTATTTAATTCTGCCATTTGTTTTCTAAAAGGCTACTCCATGTGTAGATTTTGTTCAGCTAACTGCAGAACTCACATTTTAATATCATTTATTTGGCATAAAGTGTTGTTAAATCCTTTAAACAAATCAATTATATATTACTACTTTATTTTTTGCTTTTTAGTGATTTGACTTGTATGAAAATACTACAAAGCACATTAAGAATTGTAAGAATCTCTCCCACCCCGAGCTGTTACCTGGGCAAGATCCCTCCTCCTTGTTTTCAGTGTGTTGGTCCGAATAGTGACAGGTCTCTGGATTTCATTGGCCTCAAGGAAATCAACCAGCTGTTAGTAAGAAAGAGGGACAAACAGATTCTTTAAAAACAAACTTCAGTCAAAAATGATTTAACTCAACACACATTCTCAATCAGGTCTTGACAACGGCAACTTGTTCAAACATGAGCACATCACAATATCTTTGTTACTAAACAGGAGAAATAAATAAAATCACCCACCTCTGAGAGAGGGAAGAGGTCCATTAATTTCTCAATGAGGAAGTTGTTGTAGCTGTAATAAGTACAGAGATCCTTCTTCAGAAGAGAGATGTACTCTGATCTTTCTTTCCCTACTTCCCTTTTTGTTGAAAAATTACAGAGGACATCAACGTTGTCCTTAATTCTTTGATAGATTGTCTTCAGGTCCAGGGGAATGATACCTGACAACACAGGTAAGGAAATTATTTAGACCTCTCTTGCTGCTTTAAAAAGAGAGAAGAATCTTTTTGGAAAGAATTGTAAGTCACTCACTTTCTTTCTCACATTCCTCTGCATCAGGTAGCCTGAAGGCATCCATTTCATCCATGTTGGCTTGTACTGTGTCTTCCTCATCAGAGTCAGCATCTGATTTCTTTTCCTTATCACCACCATCTTCATCCTCCTCCTCATCGTCGTCATCATCATCATCATCACTCTCTTGAGCCATGGTTTCCTTCTTTTTTTTTTCTTTCTTGGCTGCACGCTCAATTGGAAGAAGCTAAAAGTGGAAAAAACAAACAAGGGAAGTTGTCACTAAATCAAATTAACTGTTTATCACATTACACTAAATATATATATATATATATATATATGAACAGTGAAGTGGGAGGACATTTTGAGTCAGTTTTGGCCAATAATTAAATTTAAACATTTGAGTCACAATTTGTCTTTTGTTTTAAATACAGAGAAACACAACAAAAACGTATTGAACTGTTTCACATACTTCCTCTCCATCACTGTCTTCTTCTGCTGCTGCTGCTTCCTCACCACTGCTGTCATCAACTGCACCGTAGTCGTCAACCATTTCATCATCATCATCATCCTCCTCCTCCTCCACTTCTTTAATTCCTAGTTTGGCACTCTTCTTTCCTTGGTCCTTTGCTCCCTTCTTCGTCTGTTTTGTCTGTTCCTCCTCCTCCTCCTCCTCCTCCCAATGCTCATCACTGTCATCACTTTCAGGTTCATCACCTTCTCTCTTCCTCTTTGCTGGTTTCAACCATTGACTGTTCTCATCAGTGAAACCTTTAGGTTAAAAAAGAAGCAGATAATAAATACCACATATTTATTCTGTGATTAAAAATAACTGTAGCAACAACAGTTCAAATTCAAATACACATTTATTCGTCCTTCTAGTCAGGAGCTAGGTTGTAATTATCTGCACTTGTTCATAGAAAACATCACAAACAGGTGCAAACCCTGATGGGGATACCTTTCTTGGGCTCTTCCTCAGCAGCAGCAGCTTTAGGCTTTTTAGATTTCTGGACTCTTTTTGCAGCTCTGCAAAATGACAATATCAGTGAGCAACTTGTAACTGTAATGTTATTTTATGTTGTGTAATCAGTCAACCTCTTACCTTTTCCTGCCTCTACTTGACAGGCGTTTTGGTACCGCCGCTTCCTCTGCAAACATAAAAGAAACACTTTTAAAAAACAAGCCATAATGATGCAGTCAGCCAACGTTTTTGTAAACTTTATGGCATAGATATCCAGTTATTGTGTGTCTTAAGGAACATCTGATAATCACCATCAGTTATAAACTTGGCCAACTCAGTCTCTGCTCCTTTCTGCTTCCTGGATTTTCTCCCTGGCCCCCTCTTCACCGTGTTGGTGGGATCCAACTTACGACCCATGACTCCAAGCTATAGAGAGGAAAATAATGTTTCATCTTTAAAAACCCTGTGCAATAAAACAGTCAGCATATATGAATAGATGCCAGTGTTGCTACCATGCTATAATGGGACGCATTTGCTTCGAAGCACACAACTTTTATACATACCAACACAGTAAATTACAGCTGGTTGACACTTAGTTTTAGACAAATATTCTTACAACTTAATGGTTACATTGTATTGACAGTCCTATCAGGATATAAGAGCTTACTTATAGTAATTTCTAAAAAATATATTGTGGTCTTTGGTAGAAGACCGCAGCAATTACTGCGGTAATTGGAAGAAGCGGAAGTCAGCGCATCATGACAAATAGTGTTAAACAGAGAAACTGTAACGTTATCTTAAGAAATTAAAATGAATTTATGATAACGGAACTCTGATGAAAACAGGCCTGCAGACCAACTGTGTGAATTGAATTCAATTGTGATATTGAGACATTCACACTTCCATGAGTATCTAATTTGAGTGGGGCCGCATTACGTTAAAAACATGACGCAGTTTACTATAGATACTTTTTTTTTCTTCTAATGGTATTTAATATGGATCAAAAAATACATTCCTGGAGACATACGTAGCCTAAATGTTAACTTAAAATGCGTTCAAAAACCTTTGTTATTTAGCAGCGACATAATACTGACAAAATAAGGTGAAACGACCAGTCACACAGAAACTGAACGTAAATTGTCCGAACTCCGCATGTCGTGTTTGCAAGTTAAAATTACGCCCTCGACTATTAACACTGACTGGCCGAGTCTTTACATAATAATCTCAGCAATACTTCTCCACAAACTCACCGGTGAATGTGTTCCTTTTTGATCAAACTTCTGCTTGTACGCTGTAAGATTAAAATACCCACACGTGAATTTTCCTTCAACACGTTGTGGAAGAACATCCGTCGCACATACGTGACGTTACGACGGCGTCGACGGGGCCGATGGTGGTCTGGCGCGCGCGCGCGCGCACACAATAAACGCAACAAAACAAAAACATATATAACTGTTACATTAAATAGCACGTTATTACAACATTGCCGTAGCTTTTGTTTAGTTAGCTAAATTTAAAGAAAAAATACGCACGTATTTGTTTCAAAACACGCAGTCGTGAACGCAAACTTTTTTTAAATTATTTTTGTTTACAGTGACGCACCAATTCTGCGACAATCCAGGCGAAGGCATCATGGCGGCCCCTATTGAGAAGAAGCGTGGTCTTGAACATTTGGACGAATATGAGCCAAAACCTGCCAAACATCTCCGCAGCCTGCACGACCGCATGGCAGAGAGGAGGCTGGTTGTTATTCTGGAGGGAGCGTCGTTAGAAACCGTGAAGGTGAACCATGAGGGTCGTGTTTGTGTGTTGTTGTGATGTAGCCCCTGCCTCCTACCAGTGGAAGTGACGACAATAGCCATATCTTTCTTTAAACTGGGCTAGCTTCACAATAATTACACGTTTTATATTTTACAGGTCGGAAAAACCTTTGAGCTGTTAAACTGTGACCAACACAAAAATATGATCGTCAAAAGTGGAAGGAATCCGGGACATATAAGACCAGACATCACACATCAGGTAAGCACTCATTTGGAATAGTGTGCACAACTGTTTTCTTAACTTATGTCTGTCGTGACCTTCAGTCAGAGAGAAGTCACATTTTGTTTCAATTAAATATTATTGAAATTTGAGGAGAGATTCTGAGGTCTGGGATGCCGCTACGTTCAAGATCCAACGTGTTATCCAATAAGTGCATTCAACCATGTGGTACAACCCAGAAACGTACACGAGTCATGGAAGTACATCAATTTAACAAATATGCTCATCTCCAGCTTGACTCTGCCTAGGTCAGGTATGTCAGATAATAATGAACAAGAAGGAACTGGTCGACTTTATTATAGAGACGATAGAAAGTGTCTCCATTACATAATTTGTTCACCAGAGACCACTGACCAGTGTATTTGAATGCAATTTAAGGGATACTTATGAAAAGTATTTATCCTGTGTTAATCTGAAAAAAAACTGTTTAAAATCCATATCAGCTATTTAAAGCAGTAGTAGTATCAATGCAATTCTGCCAGTAATTGTAGATGTATAATAGTGTTTGTGTTCCTTTTTGTCATTGCTGTGTAGTATCAATAAATACATAAAAATAACATTAATATTTGTATTTCCTTTTACCAGTGTCTACTCATGTTGATGGACAGCCCACTGAACAGGGCAGGCCTGTTGCAGGTTTACATCCATACAGAGAAGAACGCTTTGATAGAAATCAACCCACAGACCCGCATCCCTAGAACTTTTACTCGCTTCTGTGGCCTTATGGGTAAACTATTATTGTTGAATGCTTTCTGTGTATAAACTACATATATATGAGTTGAGGTTTGTGCAGGCAAAGTAAAAAAAAACGTTCAGTCACCTCTTTTTTATTGTTTCATGACCTAAACCCTGCCTCTACTTAGCTAATCTCCTGGTCATTCTTTCTTCTCTTCTTGTATCTTAGTTCAGCTGCTGCACAAGCTGAGTGTCAGAGCTTCTGACGGCCCTCAGAAACTTTTGAGAATGATTAAAAACCCAGTGTCTGACCATCTGCCTCCCGGCTGCCCCCGCATGTCCACCTCCTTCTCTGCTGCTGGAGATGCCATCTGTCCTCGGTCTTTGGTGCCAGAGGGACCGGCTGCAGTGGTGATTGGAGCCTTTGCACATGGAGCGGTAAGAAACCTCTAGAAATGGTAGTTTATTCACTGCTCTGAGCATCACATATCTATGGTACTAATCTCTTTGTCTTTATTAGGTGAATGTGGACTATACAGAGAAGACGGTGTCCATCAGTAACTACCCTCTCTCTGCGGCACTGACCTGTGCTAAAATGTGCTCTGCCTTTGAGGAAGTGTGGGGTGTCCTGTGACAAACGGTCAATAATCTTCTGGTGTTGACCCGGCAGAGACAGTATGGACTTTTTTTAATGGACTAGGAATGGATATGATGTCCATTCCACATGGACCACAGACATGTATCCTGTTATACACTGAATGTGTATACTTGTATGATGGTGTTTGGCCACCATGTGAAAAAACAACAAGTTTATGTACCAAGTGTTCCTTTTTCATTGTGTGGCTGTATTTTATACCATTATCAATTGCACCATTTACTGAGTTTTGGATAATCAATCAATACAGTTGCATTAAAATATTTGACTAAATGACGAGTGGTTTTCTTTCATACAGAAGAGTGCAATACACAGGGGAGACACAATATTAGGAGATGATAGAGTACATGGATTAACTTACGAACATGGAACCTCAGTGCACAATGAAAATAACATGAGCAGATTCATTCAAATGGAAATATCCAATTTCAGATTGCTTGAAAGGTTTTAGTTTATTACTGCTTACCATACATTACTATAAATGCTAATAGTAGTGTCTTTGTGCCTTTTGAACCCTGGCTGCTTGGTAAGTTGCAAATCTTTCCTGCTCACGTTGGTGATTTTCTTCTTGCTTAGGCTGTCTTCCTTCTTGGTTTGTGATTTGGCTGCTGCTTTGCTCGTCTTGCCTCTTTCTAACTTGTCTCTGACATTTCGACTCCTTTGGGGGAGGATTGGGTTATTTTTCTCTGCCTCACATCAGTTTTCGAGTATGGGGATTTCACACTGCTTGTCCTTACTTGCGTTGTACCTGTGTTTTGGATTTCTTTTGAGAAAATAAAGTACTTTTTGAATATTATTGACAAGACAAACCTGCTGTCTCTAAATTGAAATGTAAAGGTCAAGCCAACATCGCATAGGGAAGAAAACTGCTGCTGCTCTCAATTGATTGAAACTTGCAAGTATGTTCCACTATCGACCAACTCTCTGTCCTCTGAAATATAAACTGAAATTCAGTCGCAAACAAGTTATCACATTATAAAGGAAACGGTCCTTTTACCTTATTGTTGAGTCTGAGCACTGCATGCTTTGTAGGTCGAACAAGACTCATCGTTAATCAACATTTGAGTTGCCACATTCATCCGCCTTCTGGTCTTGGTGACATCGTAGCCTCCAGCATCTGCTTGAGCTCTGCCATGGAGATGACACCTCGATGTTTGCATTGGAAAACCACAGCGAGGAGGAGCTGGGAGATATGATACAGGTACGGCTTTCCATTCTGTATCTTGGGTGCATTCTCAGCCGCAGTTTGAATCCGATGCTTAAAAAGGTGAACAGGAGTCTGAAGATTGACAAAGACGAGAAGGTTCAATTCAATTTAATAGGAGGCCGGCCCACCAGACAGGAGGCATCATACACAGCCAGCTGAAGTCACAAAGACTCCGGGGAGGAAGCAGAGTTAGTAATGTGCAATGGAGAGATGTAAATTCATCCATAAGGAGAGAAGAGGAGATAGGTGCTCAGTGTATCCTAAAAATCCCCCAGCAGCCTGTAAGCCTATAGCAGCATATCAAGGGGCTCGACCAGGGCAAACCTGATTCAGCCCTAACTACCAGAATCAGAAACCGTTTATTGCCAGGAATGTTTACACAAACGAGGAATTTTCTTTGGCGGAAGGTGCAACATTAGACATGACAAACAACAATCAACGCGACAGCAACAGTGCAATGTGTGAATTAACTTAAGTATAAGATAAAGTGCTCGGACAACAAATAACGTTAAAGTGTTTAGGTGTGTGTTTCAAGTGACATGTGTGTTTAAGTTAAAGTGCATGTTAAAGTGACATGTGTGTGGAGGAGGAATACGCACTATTAAAGAGGAAAGTCTTAAGTCTATTCTTAAATGAGGTGACTGTGTCTGCCTCCCGGACTGAAAGTGGAAGCTGGTTCCATAAAAGAGGAGCTTGATAACTGAAGGTTCTGGCTCCCATCCTACTTTTTAGGACTCTAGGAACCACAAGTAGCCCCGAATTTAGTGAGCGCAGCTCTCTAGTGGGGCAATATGGTACAAGCTCCTCAAGATATGAGTGGTCAAACAATTAACTAAGTTAAATACGTTATGGAAGAGTACAGAGTATATATATATATATATATATATAATATAATATAACTATTGCTGGCCGCTACTCACTCGGCAGAGGGCCCTTTCCTCTCACTGGGGACTCCAGGCTCTGGATAATGTCTGTTGTCGCTCCTCCAGCTGAAGCTTTCTTCCGCATCTTGGCTGTTCGCCTATTTATTAATAACAGATTAATCTTTAAATCTCTCCAGCTGATTGTCGGAGAGTTTGGCAGGTGGCCTTGTGTGTTTTTTCTTCTTCTTCTAACAATAACAATTATTTTGTTGTCAGAGGTAATTGTCTTAATCACCTATAGGAGACAAGCTGTTGTTGTTACCATGGTAGCATATAAAGCAAGAACGTAGATCTGTGAAACAGGAAGTGAAAATAGTTTTTCAAATGTTTATTTTATTAACATGAATATGCAACAGCGTGTACAATCTATGGAAATCCAAGCATATCTTAACTACTGATACAAAATAAATGTCAGGTGATTATTTACCTGTACAAAATCCCACCAACAACATGTAATAATAAACTATATTTGTAACAACATTTGTAAACATCAGTGTGCTTTTTATAAGTGTTTTGTCAGACAAATCCATAATAATAATAATCAATAAATACAAAAACGACCCCTGCTGTTCTCCCGAGGAGTGGTACTCAGCATGTTTGTAATGAATGCAGCTGGGTTGTATTGGGGCACTGCAGGCTTGTGGGACAGAGGTCAGATTTGGCACAAATCGCTGTAATTAGGAATGAGGGCTCCAAGGGCATAACTTCGCTGTATGGGTCTGAGACACAGTGAACCTGGAAAGGGAATATAATAAAATACATGCGATCAGTAGCTGAGAGGAAAGGCGGTGACAATTGCAACCTACTGATAGAACCACTGTACCTGTGAAAAAGATGTGAGAAACAGACGAGTGTGTGATAGTCCTGAGATGGAGGTGTCACTCGGATGGTTCTTTAGACTCTGATGATAAGCCTGTGGGGGGAAAACATGTGGATGTATGAGCTCAAATGTTGTTTTACACACATAGACAAGTGTCTGACGATTGCTGCTCACCTGCAATGCTATCTGCAGGGCAGAATACTGCACCCATACCTCCTGCTGCTGCGCTGCGGAGAGACAAAGCGCTCCGCCTCGGCCCGCTTTGTCTGTCACAGTGAGGTAGTGAGCCCACACACATTCCCCCACAGCCTGCACCATCTCACTCTGAGAGTAAACTACAACACAACAGACAGATTGTTGCAATACTACATTAAACGGTCTGTAACTGAAAAACTATTAAAACAGCACGTGTACATAACCTCAACATGACAAATATGAGCTTCTCTTACTATCAGGTAAAACCAGGTGGAGGATATCTTTGGCGATAAGGAAACCCATCACACCATAATTCATTGCCCTGTTTAGAAATAATACAAAAAGTGTACTGTAATGTTCAATAATAAGTCTTGAACACGTGAAAACTCTTTAAAAAGTATTTTTTAAATCAGTGTACACTTTACCGAGGATAGGTAGGATGGAAGAGAGGAGGGATAAACATTCCCATGGGAAAGAGGAGCTCATCACCCAGGAGAAATGGTGTGAGAGACAGACTAAAGAAAAAGGGAAAATACACGCTCAAAACATTCATATCAACTCTCAACTTTAAGAATCGAGGCCGACACTTACATATCAGCCGCCTCAGCCTTCTCAGTCAAGAGTTTAATGCGTCTCTTTTGCCACAAGGAAAGTAACTGGACATAGT